>NW_028139059.1:0-379795 GCF_964270905.1 Leucopleurus acutus | reverse complement strand
AGTTGGTTTTCTACATTTGAGACCCTGTTCTGTTTTGTAATTCAGTTCCTGTGTAGCCAAGTTTACATTCCGTGTAGTAGTGATATTTTATGATGTTTCTTTTTCTGTGTGACTTATTTCACTTAGACTCATCATACCTGCATCCACTCATTATGCTGCTACGGGCCTGATGACATAGATTTCATTGCTGAATGATATTGCATTGTACGTAAGTACCACAACTTCTTTATCCATTTTTCACTTTCTGTGATATTGAACTTGTACCGTAAACGAGGTTCTTGTAAACAGAGCCGGCCCAAACTTTGCGGTGGCTGTGTCTTTTTGATTTTAATTTCCCTAAGCTATAGGACCATAAGTGGAAGTGCCCTAGGCTCTGTTGCTTAGTTTTTTAGATGTTTCAGGAAACACCATACACTTCTCCAGAGTGGCTGTTGGCAATTTACATCCCGCCCATCAGCATAACAAGGCTCCCAGTTCTCCATGGCCTGTCCTGCCTTTCTGGATTTTACACTTTTTTAAGATGGCCCTTTTGACCGGAAGGGCAGTGAGACTTCATTGTAGTGCAGATTTCGTTTGCAAGCTTGCTTGGTTGGCCAAAAAGGGCGTATGCGTTTTTTCCTGAATATATTCAGGAAAATACGCATACACCCTTTTTGGCCAAGTGCATCATTGTGGACGTTCTGCCTCTTTTCTTATGCTTTACATGCAATTCCCGTCTACCTCCTGAAATCGGTTTCCTGCAATTCTGCCCCACTTTCAAGTCCTCTTGGCAGCCTTACTTCAATATATTTTTGGACGATAGCTGTCATTTATAACTCTGCAGGTTTGTGAATTACAGTGCCCCTGAGCTCCTTTCTTCAACTCACTTTTTTGTGAGCTGGCCGCAACACCGCAGGATTGCTTCAGGCCCTAGTGTGGTTCCGGCACGGCACGCTGAGCCTTTGGTTAATTCCTCTTCCTGGTGGGAAATGAGAGTTAAATTTGCCCGTCCAGACACCTCCAGCTAGTCTCTCTTTCGTTCTCCCTATTCCTGTTCATTTTCCACAGAAATTGCAAACTGGGCCAAACAGGACGTTAAAGGCACTGACTCTCGAAGTGGGGAGAGTGTTAGTAAAGCATCTGGAATGTTGCACCCGAGTACCAGGGGACGAAAACTAGACACATTTGAACACGTTTCCCGATCACACGGTGGATCATACTCTGGGTTCCACATGCATGTTTTAGCTGAAGGAAGAATCCCTTAAACCTGGAGAGTTGAGACCCATGGAATGGGTACCATGCAATATGACTTCATAGGTTCTGCATTTGCTCACCGAACCTCACCAATCCTATCACTGCTGCGTTTATGTCACTGTACACACGCTTGATTCTCTTTCGGAGACATATAAATTGGTAGGTTTTTAGATTATTTCTAGTCAGGTATATTCTTAGGCGTTTAATATGGGGTGTTGAGTCCACTTCGTTGAGCAAGGAGTAGCTCTTGTCTATTACATATTTGGCTTATGGAACGGTATCTGTGCTAATTTCAATCTCTGGTTTCATGCAGCACCCCAACTCACCTTTCCCCTTAAGCAAGCATAAGTTGGTTTTCTACATTTGAGACCCTGTTCTGTTTTGTAATTCAGTTCCTGTGTAGCCAAGTTTACATTCCGTGTAGTAGTGATATCTTATGATGTTTCTTTTTCTGTGTGACTTATTTCACTTAGAATCATCGTACGTGCATCCACTCATTATGCTGCGACGGGCCTGATGACATAGATTTCATTGCTGAGTGATATTGCACTGTACGTAAGTACCACAACTTCTTTATCCATTTTTCGCTTTCTGTGATATTGAACTTGTACCGTAAACGAGGTTCTTGTAAAAAGAGCCGTCCCAAAGTTTGGGGTGGCTGTGTCTTTTTGATTATAATTTCCCTAAGCTATAGGACCATAAGTGGAAGTGCCCTAGGCTCTGTTGCTTTGTTTTTTAGATGTTTCAGGAAATACCATATACTTCTCCAGAGTGGCTGTTGGCAATTTACATTCCGCCCATCAGAATAACAAGTCTCCCAGTTCTCCATGGCCTGTCATGCCTTTCTGGATTTTACACTTTTTTTTAGATGGCCCTTTTGACCGGGGGGAAGTGAGACTTCATTTTAGTGCAGATGTCCTTTGCAAGCTTGCTTTGTTGGCGAAAACGGGCATATGCGTTTTTTCCTGAATATATTCAGGAAAAAAGGTATAGGGCCTTTTTGGCCAAGTGCATCATTGTGGATGTTCTGCCTCTTTTCTTATGCTTTAAATGCAATTCCAGTCTACCTCCTGAAATCCGTTTTTTGCAATTCTGCCCCACTTTCAAGTCCTCTTGGCAGCCTCACTTCAATATATTTTTGGACGATAGCTGTCATTTATAACTCTGCAGGTTTGTGAATTACAGTGCCCCTGAGCTCCTTTCTTTAACTCGCTTTCTTGTGAGCTGGCCGCAACACTGCATGATTGCTTCAGGACCTCTTCTGGTTACGGCATGGCACGCTGAGCCTTTGGTTAATTCCTCTTCCTCGTGGGAAGTGAGAGTTAAATTTGCCCGTCCAGACACCTCCAGCTAGTCTCTCATTGGTTCTCCCTATTCCTTTTCATCTTCCATAGAAATTGTAGCTCTCTTTTTTAGATGATTTAGGAACCACCATACACTTCTCCAGAGTGGCTCTCGGCAGTTCACACACTGTCCATCAGCGTATAAAGGCTCCCTGTTCTCCATGGCCTGTCCTGCATTTCTGGTGTTTACAATTTTTTCGGATGGCCCTTTTGACCGGTGGGAAATGAGACTTCTTTGTTGTGCACATTTGCATTGCTTGCTTGCTTGGTTGCCCATAAAGTGCGTATGCGTTTTTTCCTGGATATATTCAGGAAATAACGCATACTCCCTTTTGGGCCAACTGCATCATTGTCGAAATTCTGCCGCTTTTCATGTGCTTTAAAGGTGAGTCCAATCTATCTCTTGAAATCTGTTTCTTGCAATTCTGTCTTGCATTCAGATCCTCTTCTTTGCCTTACCTCAACATATTTTTGGACGTTAGTTTTCATTTATAACTCTGCAGGTTTGTGAATTGCAGTGACCCTGAGCTCCATTTTTTAAGTTGCTCTTTTGTGAGCTGGCCTCAAAACTGCAGGATTGCTTCAGGCCCTATTTTGGCTCCGGCGAGGCGGGCTGAGCCTTTTTTTAATTCTTATTCTTAATGGGAAATTAGAGTGACATGTGCCCGTCCAAACCCCTACAACTATTCTCTCATTGTTTCCCCCTCTTCCCGTTCATCCTCCTCACAATTTGCAAAATGTGTGAAACAGAAGTTTAAATGTGCTGATTCTCTAAGTGGGGAGATTCTAAGTAACGTGGCTGGAATGATGAACAGGAGCACCAGGAGAGGATAAATGAGGTGCATTTTAGACACATCTCCCGATCACATGGTGTACAGTCCTCTGGGTTTTCCATGCATGTTTTAGCTGTAGGAAGATTCCTTGAACCTGCAGATTTGGGACCCATTGAATGGGTACCAGGTAGTATTACTTTAAAGGGTGTGCATTTCCTCACCCAACCTCACATTTCTCTTAGCGCGAACAGTTTCCAGCCTTATGTCTCATCCTGCTGTGGGTCTAGATGTGTTCAATCCATGTTGCATCACCGTCCCTGAGGAAAAGTTGTAAGAGGTTTTCTCTGTCTCTCTGTCGTTTATTTTTTTCAATTTATTACTATATTGGTTACAGCTGATTTTCAAAGCTCTGTTTCTTGCTGCTGTACATCCACTTGATTCACGTACAGAGAGACATCAATAAATTCTTTTTCAGATTCTTACCAGTCATAGATATTCTTTTCCGGTGACTTGAGTGTGCTGAGTGCAGTTCTTTTAGCTACCGTGTAGGCCTTGTTGATTATCAGTTTGGTATTTGGAATGGTATCTTTGCTAATTTCAACCTCCTGGATGATGCCTCACCCCTCCCCACCTTTCCCGTTTAGCAGCCTTACGCGTGTTTTCTACATATTTGACTATGTTTTTGTTTTGTAATTTATTTCATGTGTAGCCATTTTGGATTCCACCTTTAAGTGATATCTTATGATATGTGTCTTTTTCTTTTTGAATTATGTCACTTAGAATGATCATACGTAACTCCTCCGGAGTTGTTACAACTGGCCATATTTCATTGATTTCCAGGCTGAGTAATATTCCACTCTACATAAGTACCACATCTCTATCCATTTTTTCCCTCCAGAGACATTTAAGTTATATCCTAGTCGAGGATCTTTTAAACAGAGAGGCAGTAAACATTGGGGTGCCTGTGTCCTCTCGATTTTTGTTTTTCCCAAGATATACGCCCATGAGTGCAAGTGCCCTATGCTCTGTAGCTCATTTTTTAGATGCTTTAGTAAACACAATACACTTCTCCAGAATGGCCGTTGGCAATATACATTTCCACTATAAGCCTCACAGGGCTCCCTCTTCTCCTTGCCCTGTCCTGCATTTCTGGCGTTTACACTTTATGAGGATGGCTCTTCTGACTGATGCGAAGTGATATCTTTTGTAGTATTGATTTCCAGTGCCCACCTGTTTGGTTGGCTAAAAAAGTGTATGCCCTTTTCTTGAATATATACAGAAAAAAACGCATACAGCCTTTTTGGCCAACTGCAATGTCGGAAATGTTCAGCCCCTTTTCTTGTGCTTAATGGCGAATCCTTTCTACCTCCTCAAATCCCTTTCCTGCCATTCTCCCTTGCTTGCCAATCCTTTTCTCTGACTTTCCTCAAGACATTTTTCAGTGATAGATATTTTCAACTCTGCAGTTTCGTGAATTTTACTGCCCCTGAGTTCCATTGTTCAACTTGTGTTTATGGGAACTGGCCACAAAGCAGTGGGATTTCCTCAAGCCCTATACTGTTTCCATGGGCAACCCTAGCCTTTGGTCAATTCATCTTCCTGATTGGAAATTAGAGTGACATGTGCCTGTCTGAACACCTAGGACTTGTCTCTCATTGTTCCTCATCCTTCCGCTTCATCCTCTGGACAAATTCCAAACTGTACGCAACAGGATGTTGACAGTGTTGACATCTCCAAGTGGGGAGACTGTTAGTAAAGACGCTGGAGGGGTGAACCCGAGCACCAGGAGATGAGGAGATGAGATGCCTTTTCCAAACTCTTCCCGATCAGACGGTATACCATCCTCTGGGTGTGACAGACATGTTTTAGCAGTAGGAAGAGTCCCATTCATGTAAGGAGAACACCAGGGCTTTTTCAAAATCAGTGTCTCCCCGAAACCCAAACTGGGGAGTTTTTTAAGCTACGGCTACACATATGTTCATTAAGGGCCTTGGGAAGTAGGCAGAGTCCAAACTTTAGATGACTGAAGTCTTCAGGGTCAGAAGCACTCACCACCGGCTTCCCTTAGGTTACACTTTAACTGTCATTGATAGATGATGTCAATAAAAATATCTATTCTTTTTCCGATTATTTCCCCTTATAGGTTATTGCACAATATTGAGTGTAGTTCCCTGTGCTATACAGTAGTTCCTTGTTGATGATCTATTTTATACATAGCAGTGTGTATGTGTTAATTCCAAACTGTTAATTTATCCCTCCTCCCACCTTTCCCCTTTGGTAATAATAAATTATAAGATTTTATACTTCTCAGAAATGGGGGAGCTGAAAGAGAGGTATCATTTTCAATGGAAAAGCATTTAAAACAAGATTGAAGCTTTAACCAAGATTATTAGATGTACATCCTTGGAAAGAAATCACTTCATTTCTCTAATATTGACCTGACAAATAAGACAAACCTTTTCACTGAACTTGCTTATAATAAAGTGATGGAAATATCAAATGGAAGTGTTAGAAACATCTTATTTTACCCGAGCCTTATAAACTGTTCTATGTTAACTACAGTTTGGCTCACACATCTGTTCATTGAAGTTACAATAGTCTCAATTTCTGTTACTGATCCTCCAGAGTGGACCCCAACAAGGGTCCCCCTGCCCAGTGTCATTGGGGCCAACAGATAGAGACTGAGTTTGGTTCCCAAGCAAAGGAAACTTTATATTTTCATCAGAGAATGGAGAGGTGAGAGCATGCACTACCCCGTGGGCTGTGGGCTGGGCTGCTGTGTAGAGATCCTGTCAGAGTCAGTGAGAGGGAGGGGGCGGAGCTCTCAAGGGCCGGGTTGGCTGCAGCTCAGGCTCTATATCTCGGAGTCTGCACTGGGCCCCAGGAGCTGAGGTGTCGACCCAGCCATTCTGCACCAGGAAATCTGGTCTGAAGTGCCGGGTGTGGAACCTCTGCATGCGGGACCCTAGGAGCACGTGAAATTAGACAAAGCACAAAGGATAAAAAAGGTCAGACTTGACTTTATTGCCCACATTCTATTTTTATCTCCCAGGGATTTTTAATGGGCTTTGCTGGGGACAAACCCCTCCTCTGCCTTTTGTCCCGTTCCTCATTCTTGGAGTGCTGAGGGTGCAGACCCTTCTTCTGTAACTGCTGAGTGCTGAGTTGGGAGCCCTCATACCAGGGGACGAGGGTCAGAACTTCTCCCCAGCAGCCTCCAGGTGACGTTGATTGGCCCCAGGACCCCTGCCTCCCTGCTCGTCCGCCTGAGCACCAGCATTGGAAGTGTTATAGATTCTAATGACCTTTAAGGGTCCAGGAAAGAGATGTGCAGAGACGCTGTGGGGGCCGGTTTCACCCCGTCCCACATTTGTTCGGCCACCTTAGGCTGACCGTTTCTGCCAGCCTAGATGTTCTGACCAGTAGTCTGCTCTTTCTTCAATTAGGCCCCTGAATTAACGTAAAAACAGCACCAGGTGTCAGAGCCCTGCCCGCTCAACTCCCAGACAGTCCAGGGTCAGTGGTGATCAAGGACCATGATGGCCACTGAGTCAACAGCCTTTTGAAGTAAACAGGAGTCCAGCCGGTCTTATTGGCCACCATCATCACGGTGTCTGTAGGCTTTTCTATGGTGACGGTGTGATATACGGTTCCCCCGCCAAGATTATTAGCTCCCCTCCGGGTGCAGGAAGTCCTGCAAGCAGTAGTCTACTCCTTCGGGACACACTATTGTTGTTTTATGAGAGAAACTCCAGGTCAAGTGATGTTCACACGAGTCGTCATGGTGCCCTGTTGCCCCCGGTTATCTCTCTGGATGTTGGAGTTGGAGGGCCTCCTCACTCGAGGTCGGTGTGCCCACGGAGCGAACCCTGCAACTTCAGGGCATGGTTGGTGATTAGGATCACCACGTGGGGTCCTTTTCCCTTAGGAGGGAGGTGGCCTTTTGGGCTGCTGATTTCCAGGTTTTTAGATACCGCCAGTATCTTGGCCAGATGTGGCAGTGGGCCAAGCCCCTTGGTGACTGTAGTTTATCCTACCTGGATGGCATTCTTGCGTTGTTCCATTTCAAGTGGTCCCAGTTTTTGCACTAATTCTCCAATGGCGATTCACCTTTCACCGGGAATGGAAAGGTCAAAGGGTTTAGCTCAATTAGGGAGTTCCAGGGCAAGGGTCTGAATTGACTGCTCTTTCCATTCTTGAAAGGCCACTTCTGGATTCTGTTCAAAAGGATCATCATCTTTTCCTTTCAGTGTTTCATATAGAGGCCCAGCTAGTAGACTGTAGTTAGGGATCCAGAAGCAGCAAACCCTGGCCTCCCCAGGAACCCCTAAGCTGTCTTCTAGTTTTAGAAAGGGGTAAGGCTGCAAATGGTTTCTTCCCTTTCCTGGGATGGGCTTCTCTGACCTTGTGTGAGAATGAAGCCCAGGCAGGTCACTGCAGTCTGTGATATTTGAGCTTTTTCTTGGACAACTTCTATCCTTTATTGGCTTGGTAGTTCAGAGGCCTCCTTAGTAGGGCTGGCGATCAGAATGTCGTCTGCATATTGAAGGAGGGTTTCCTTTTCCAGAGGTAGAACTTTTCGGTCGTTAGCTAAGCTTTCCCCAAAGATGGTGTGGGAATTTTTGAACCCTTGGGGCAAGACGGCCCGGAAGTATTGTTTTAGTTGTATGTTGAGTCCTGCCACTCACAAGCCAAAATTTCTTGTGACTCTGGGACTAATGGAATACAAAAGAAGGCATCATTGAAGACTAATACAGAATACCATGTCCTGGTGGTTGGTAGAATGACCAGCAGGGTGTAGGGATCAGGAGCAACTGGAGGTATATCCTCGGTGGCTTCACTGACTGTCCTGACATCCTTTACCAGGTCCCCAGCAGCCCATGGGGCTCTCGTGGTCAGGCCAATCCCAGGATATGGAGCTCTCCTGGGCAGGTACCCCACCCCCAACCCAGCCCACGGGGCTCTCATGGTCAGGCCCCTCCCAGGATACAGAGCTACCCTTGCAGGTACCGTGGCAGGGCTGGGCACACAGGAACCGTGCACATAGCCCTCATTGAAGAGCACCCCCAGCTCACCTGTCGCTCAGAGCTGACACAGAGCACCTCAGAGCAGGACTTGAACTAACAAACAGCAGCTCCGACAGGTCTGTGACCCTGGGCATCACTCTGTGTGGCCTCCCTCCACCTGGTCTTCCAGAGACTTCCACTGCACCCAGGGCACCAGGCCTCTGTCTCCAACCACCACCCACCCCTCCTCTCCCTGACTCCTGGGTTCCTCTCATTAGGAGAGGGTTTTCTTGAAGTTGTCTCCCACTCATGGGCCAGATAAAATGATTAGAAAACAAGCCAAAGCTGCAGCCCCTTGTCTATCCTGACTCTCAGGAGCCCACACCTGTTCCTTGGACCTGGCCGGTTCAGCAAGTTCCATTGTCTGCAACTGTGAGCCCCTGAGGGGTGATGATTGGCTGACCTGGGCAGCCTTACCATGCCGGCCAGCCCTCCCCAGGTGTGCCTGGGTTGAGATCAATATAAATACCACTCCAGGCAGCAAAAGCCCCTGCAGCTGTGCCTGACGCCATTTTCTCTGCCCTGTCAGCAGTCTCGGGGCTGGGCTGGTGGGAGGGAGTGAGAGGCCACGGCTTTGTGGGTGGCCCAGTGTGAGTGGGGCTCTGCTGGACTTTCTGCAGCAGTTGCCAGGCTGCCACCTGCTAAAGAAGAGGATGTGTCACCCATACCTGCTGCTGGAATTTCTCCCTGGGCAGAGGTGAGGAAGGAAAAAAGCAGTGGGGGCAGGGACAGGACGGGTATCTCAGGCAGGGAAATGGAAATCTTCCAGAAGAGCACCCAGGGCCAGGACCATCCTGGCTGGCCTGCAGGCACCAAGTCAGCTGGCATGCTGTCACTCGTGTGGCTCCATGGCCCTTCCTCTAGGCTTTCAAGTCCTTGTATATATTCAGGTGTTTTACCTGGGAAGGGCGGGAACAGTTCAGCAGCAACTGGCCTGGGGTTCAGCTCACGTTTACT
The DNA here is from genome assembly GCF_964270905.1 of Leucopleurus acutus. Classification (NCBI taxonomy): domain Eukaryota; kingdom Metazoa; phylum Chordata; class Mammalia; order Artiodactyla; family Delphinidae; genus Leucopleurus; species Leucopleurus acutus. The sequence goes on along the minus strand of NW_028139059.1, from coordinate 370,423 downwards.
CACAGATGCCTCGGCACGGTGCCCCAGCTTTGCAATGAGGACGCTTGTTGTGTGGGGGCTGCTGGCTGAATGGGAGACGATTCCCCACCACTGACCAACTTCAGAATTGTTTACAACTGGAGCAAGTGCCCTGATACGGTTTTCCTCTGAGTAACTGGTGGGTTCTGTTTTTTTTTTCTCTTTTTCGTTTTTGGTTCAAGGTAGATTTTATTCCTCTTTTTTGTATTTACAGATATAAGCATGGAAATAATTTATTCATATAAATACATGTATGTGAAGGGAATAATTGTTTTTTCTGTTTTATTTTTTAAATTTTATTTCTTTTTAATTTTGAATTTTATTTTATATTTTTATACAGCAGGTTCTCATTGGTTATCTATTTTATACATATAAATGTTTACATGCCAATCCCAATCTCTCAACTCCTCCCACCACCACCCCTCCAAGAGCTTTCCCCCCTTGTTGTCCATACGATTGTTGTCTACATCTGTTGCTCTATTTATGCCTTGCAAAACGGTTAATCTGTACAGTTTTTCTAGGTTCCACATATATGCATGAATATACAAGATTTGTTTTTCTCTTTCTGACTTACTTCACTCTGTATGACAGTCTCTAGATCCATCGACGTCTCTACAAATGACCCAATTTCATTCCTTTCATGGCTTAGTAATATTCCATTTTATATATGTACCACATCTTTATGCATTCGTCTGTCTGTGGGCATTTAGGTTGCTTCCATTACCTCGATATTGTAAATAGTGATGCAATGAACATTGCGGTGAATGTCTCTTTTTGATTTATGGTTTTGTCTGGGTATATGTCCAGTCCTGGGATCGCTGTATCATATGGTAATTCTATTATTAGTTTCTTAAGAAACTCCATATTGTTCTCCATAGTGACTGTATCAATTTATATTCCCAACAATAGTGGAAGAGGCTTCCTTTTCTCCACACCCTTTCCAGCATTTGTTGTTTGTAGATTTTCAGATGATGCCCATTCTAACAGGTGTGAGGTGATACCTCATTGTTGAGTCCATTTCGTTGAGCAAGGGGTAGGTCTTGTCTATTACATATTTGGCTTATGGAACGGTATCTGTGCTAATTTCAAACTCTGGTTTTATGCAGCACCCCAACTCACCTTTCCCCTTAAGCAAGCATAAGTTGGTTTTCTAAACTTGAGACCCTGTTCTGTTTTGTAATTCAGTTCATGTGTAGCCAAGTTTACATTCCGTGCATTAGTGATACCTTATGATGTTTCTTTTTCTGTGTGACTTATTTCACTTAGAATCATCGTGCCTCAATCCACTCATTATGCTGGTACAGGCCTGGTGACACAGATTTCATTGCTGAGTGGTATTCTGTTGTACATAAGTACCGCAACTTCTTTATCAATTATTTGTTCTCTGGGATATTTAACTTGTACTGTAGAAGAGGCTCCTGTAAACAGAGCCGTTGTAAATTTTGGGGTGGCTGTGTCTTTTTGATTTTAATTTCCCTAAGCTATAGGACCATAAGTGGAAATGCCCTAGACTCTGTTGCTTTGTTTTTCAGATGTATCAGGAAACACCATACACTTCTCCAGAGTGGCTGTTGGCAATGTACATCCCGCCCATCAGCATAACAAGGCTCCTTTTTCCCCATGGCCTGTCTTGCCTTTCTGGATTTTACACTTTTCTCAGATGGCCCTTTAGACCGGGGGGAAGTGACACTTCATAGTAGTTCGGATTTCCATTGCAAGCTTGCTTGGTTTGCCAAAAAGGGCGTATGTGTTTTTTCCTGAATATATTCAGGAACAAACTCATACGCCCTTTGTTGCCAAGTGCATCATTGTCGATGTTCTGCCTCTTTTCCTATGCTTTAAATGCAAATCCAGTCTACCTCCTGAAATCGGTTTCCTGCAATTCTGCCCCGCTTTCAAGTCCTCTTCGCAGCCTTACTTCAATATATTTTTGGACGTTATCTGTCATTTATAACTCTGCAGGTTTGTGAATTACAGGGCCCCTGAGCTCCTTTCTTCAACTCGCTTTCTTGTGAGCTGGCCGCAAACCCGCAAGACTGCTTCAGGCCCTAATCTGCTTCTGGCAGGGCACGCTGAGCCTTTGGTTAATTCCTCTTCCTGGTGGGAAATGAGTGTTAAATATGCCCGTCCAGACACCTACCTCACTCTCAACCCCTTGGTGATGTGGGTCCTCTGGTTTGTGGCCACTTTTGCTGGGTTCCTCACCTTTCGATGATGTGGCCCCACTAGTGTGAGGACACTCCTGCTTGGTTCTCATCCACGTGGTTATGTGGACCCCCTGGTGAGAGTCTGTTCCTGGCTTTGTTCCTCACCCACCTGTGAGGGAGACCCTCTGCTGATAGGTCACTCCTGCATGGCTGGCACACATTGCCTTGGTGAAGTCAGCCGTGTGGTGGCAGTTGGAGCGTGCTGGGAATCTCTTCCCCCCGGTGATGAGGGCCCTCTTGCATCAGGCCCTGACTGCTGGGCTCACCAACTTTTCTTAGTGAGCCCAGTGATGCTTTGGCACTCCTCTTAGGATCCCATCTCCATGGGGATGTGGGCCTTCTGCTCTGAGGTCCCAACGGCTGGGTTGTTCACATTTTCATGATGTGGGCTCTCTGGTGTTAGTTCACAGAAGCCTGGATCCCATAGCCTCTGTGCTCTTGGCCGCCTGCTGGGAGGTTCCAACTGCTGGATTCCTCACTTTTTTAAATTTTTGGGCCCTCTGTTGTGAGGATCCTCCTGCCTGCCTCACTCCCAGCCCCTTCGTGATGTGTGTCGTCTGGTTTGAGGCCACATGTGCTGGGTTCCTCACCTTTCGATGATGTGGGACCAATGGTCTTAGGAGACTCCTGCCTGGTTCACATCCCCTTGGTGATGTGGGCCCTCTGTTGAGAGTCTGATCCTGGCTGGGTTCCTCACCCATCTGTGAGGTGGGCCGTCTGATGTGAGGTCACTCCTGCCTGGCTTGCTCACCTCGCCTTGTGGACATGAGCCCTCTGGTGGCACTTGGAGCCTGCTGGGAGCCTCCTCTCCTCGGTGATGAGGGCCCTCTGGCATCAGGCCCTAACTGCTGGGCTCCCCACATTTTGTGATGTGTGCCCAGTGGTGCGAGGACACTCCAGCCAGGTTCACATCCCCATTGGGGTGTGGGCCTTCTGCTCTGAGGTCCCAAAGCCTGGGTTGCTCACAGTTTCATGATGTGGGCTCTCTGCTGTTAGTTCACTCCTGCCTGCATCCCATAGCTTCTGTGCTCTGGACCGCCTGCTGGGAAGTTCCAACTGCTGGATTCCTCACCTTTCTTATTCTTTGGGCCCTCTGTTTTTAGGCTACTCCTGCCTGCCTCACTCCCATTCCCTTTGTGATATGTGTCCTCTGATTTGAGGCCACATGTGCTGGGTTCCGCACCTTTCGATGATGTGACCCCACTGGAGGGAAGACAGTCCTGACTGGTTCCCATCCCCTTGCTGATGTGGGCCCTCAGGTGAGAGTCTGATCCTGGCTGGGTTCCTCACCCTTCTGTGAGGTGGGCCCTCTGCTGTGAGGTCAATCATGCCTGTCTGGCACACGTCACCTTGGCGACGTGGGCCCTCTGGTGGCAGTTGGAGTGTGCTGGGAGCCTCCTCTCCTCGGTGATGAGGGCCCTCTGGCATCAGGCCCTAACTGCTGGGCTCCCCACATTTTCTGATGTGCGCCAAGTGAGTGAGGAGACTCTTGCCAGGTTCCCATCCCCATGGCGATATGGGCCTTCTGCTCTGAGGTCAAAACGGCTGGCTTGCTCACAGTACCATGATGTGGGCCCTCTGCTGTGAGTTCACTCCGGCAAGGATCCCTTATCATCGGTGCTCTGAGCCGCCTGCTGGGAGGTTCCAACTGCTGGATTCCTCAACTTTTTTATTCTATGTGCCCTCTGTTGTGAGGCTCCTCCTGCCTGCCTCACTGCCAGCCCCTTGGTGATGACTGTCCTATGGCTTGAGGCCACATGTGCTGCGTTCCTCACCTTTCGATGATGTGACCCCACTCGTGTGAGGACACTCCTGCCTGGTTCCCATCCCCTTGGTGAGGTGGGCCCTCTGGCGAGAGTCTAATCCTGGCTGGGTTCCTCAACGTTCTGTGAGGTAGGCCCTCTGCTGTGAGGTCACTCCTGCCTGGCTGGCACACGTCACCTTGGAGACGTGAGCCCTCTGGTGGCAGTTGGAGCGTGCAGGGCGCCTCCTCCTCTCGGTGATGACGGCCCTCTGGCGTCAGGTCCTAAATGGTGGGCTCCCCACATTTTCTGATGTGCGCCCAGTGGTGCGAGGACACTCCAGCCAGGTTCCCATTCCCATGGGGATGTGGTCCTTCTGCGCTGAGGTCTCAACTCCTGGGTTGCTCACAGTTTTGTGATGTGGGCCCTCTGCTGTGAGTTCACTGTGGCCTGGATCCCATATCCTCGGTGTTCTGGGCTGCCTGCTGGAAGGTCTAAATGCTGGAATCCTCACGTTTTTTATATTATGTGCCCTGTGTTGTGAGGCTACTCCTGCCTGCCTCACTCCAAGGCCCTTGGTGATGTGGGTCCTCTGGTTTGAGGACACATGTGCTGGGTTCCTCACCTTAAGATGATGAGGCCCCACTGGTGTGAGGATAATCCTGACTGGGTCCCATCCCCTTTGTGATGTGGGCCCTCTGGTGAGAGTCTGATCCTGGCTGGGTTCCTCACCCATCTGTGAGGTGGGCCCTCTACTATCAGGTAACTCTTGCCTGGGTTGCTCACCTCGCCTTGTTGACATGAGCCCTCTGGTGGCAATTGGACCCTGCTGGGAGCCTCCTCAGCTCTGTGATGAGGGCCCTCTGACGTCAGGCCCTAACTGCTGGGCTCCCCAACTTTTCTTAGTGAGCCCAGTGTTGCTCAAGCACTCCTCTTAGGTTCCCATCCCCATGGGGATGTGGGCCTTCTGCTCTGAGGTTCCAACGGCTGGGTTGATCACAATTTCATGATGTGGGCTCTCTGGTGTTAGTTCACTGTGGCCTGGATCCCATAGCCTCTGTGGTCTTGGCTGCCTGCTGGGAGGTTCCAACTGCTCGATTCCTCAACTTTTGTATTCTATGGGTCCTGTGTTGTGATGCTCCTCCTGCCTGCCTCACTCGCAACCCCTTCGTGATGTGGGTCTTCTGGTTTGAGGCCACATGTGCTGGGTTAGGCAACTTTCAATGATGTGGCCCCACTGGTGTGAGGACACTCCTGCCTGGTTCCCATCCCCTTGGTGATGTGGGCCTTCTGGTGACAGTCTTATCCTGGCTGGGTTCCTCACTCTTCTGTGAGGTAGGCCCTCTGCTGTGAGGTCAATCCTGCCTGACTTGCACACATCACCTTGGCGACGTGGGCCCTCTGTTGGCACATGGAAGCTGCTGGGAGCCTCCTGCCCTCGGTGATGACGGCCCTCTAGCATCAGGCTCTAACTGCTGGGCTCCCCACGTTTTCTGATGTGAGCCCAGTGATGCCAGGACACTCCTGTCAGGTTCCCATCCCCATGGGGATGTGGGCTTTCTGCTCTGAGGTCCCAATGCCTGGGTTGCTCACAGTTTCATGATGTGGGCTCTCTGGTGTTAGTTAACTCCTGCCTGCATCCCATAGCTTCTGTGCTCTCGGCCACCTGCTGGGAGGTTCCAAATGCTGGATTCCTCACTTTTTTTATTCTTTGAGCCCTCTGTTTTTAGGCTACTCCTACCTGCCTCACTCCCATCCCCTTTGTGATGTATGTCCTCTGATATGAGGCCACATGTGCTGGGTTCCTCACCTTTCGATGATGTGGCCCCACTGGTGGGAGGACAGTCCTGACTGGTTCCCATCCCCTTGGTGTTGTGGGCCCTCTGGTGAGAGTCTCATCCTGCCTCGGTTCCTCACCCTTCTGTGAGATAGGCCCTCTGCTGTGAGGTCACTACTGCCTGGCTGGCGCATGCCACCTTGTAGACGTGGGCCCTCTGTTGGCAGTTGGAACCTGCTGGGAGTCTCCTCCCCTCAGTTATGAGGGCCCCCTGGCATCAGGCCCTAACTGCTGGGCTCCTAACATTTTCTGATATGTGCTAAGTGGTGCAAAGCCACTCCTGCCAGGTTCCCATCCCAATGGGGATGTGGGCCTTCTGTTCTGAGGTCCCAACAGCTGGGCTGCTCACAGGTTCATGATGTGGGCCCTCTGCTGTGAGTTCACTGCGGCCTGGATTCCATAGCCTCGGTGCTCTGGGCCACTTGCTGGGAGGTTCCAACTGCTGGATTCCTCAACTTTTATATTCTATGGACCCTGTGTTGTGAGGCCAGTCCTGCCAGCCTCATTCCGAACCCCTTGGTGATGTGGTTCCTCTGGTTTGAGGACACATGTGCTGGGATCCTCACCTTTCGATGATGTTGTCCCACTGGTGTGGGGACACTCCTGCCTGGTTCCCATCCCCTTGGTGATGTGGGCCCTCTGGTGAGAGTCTGATCCTGGCTGTGTTCCTCACCCTTCTGTGAGGTGGGCCCTCTGCTGTGAGGTCACTCCTGCCAGGCTGGCACACATCACCTTGGCGACGTTGGCCCTCTGGTGGCAGCTGGAGCCTGCTGGGAGCCTCCTCCTCTCGGTGATGAGTGCCCTCTAGCGTCAGGCCCTAACTTCTGAGCACCCCACGTTTTCTGATGTGAGCCCAGTGATGCCAGGACACTCCTGTCATGTTCCCATCACCATGGGGATGTGGGCCTTCTGCTCTGAGGTCCCAATGTCTGGGTTGCTCACAGTTTCATGATGTGGGCTATCTGGTGTTAGTTCACTCTGGCCTGGTTCCTCTAGCCTCTGTGCTCTGGGCCGCCTGCTGGGAGGTTCCAACTGCTGGATTCCTCACCTTTCTTATTTTTGGGCCCTCTGTTATGAGGCTCCTCCTGCCTGCCTCACTCCCAGCCCCTTGGTGATGGGTGTCCTATGGTTTGAAGCCACATGTTCTGGGTTCCTCACCTTTAGATGATGTGGCCCTACTCATGTGAGGACACTCCTGCCTGGTTCCAATCCATTTGGTGATGTGGGCCCTCTGGTGCGAGTCTGATCCTGACTGGGTTCGTCACACTTCTCTGAGGTGGGCCCTCTGCTGTGAGGTCATTCGTGCCTGGTTGGCACACATCGCCTTGGCGACGTCAGCCCTCTGGTGGCAGTTGGAGCCTGCTGGGAGCCTCCTTCCCTTGGTGATGAGGGTCCTCTGGCGTCAGGCCCTAACTGCTGGTCGCCCAAAATTTTCTGATACGTTCTCAGTGGTGCGAGGACACTCCTACCAGAATTCCATCCCCATGGGGATGTGGGCCTCCTGCTCTGAGGTTCCAATGGCTGGGTTGCTCAGTTTCATGACATGGGCCCTCTTCTGTGAGTTCACTGTGGCCTGGATCTCATGGCCTCGGTGCTCTGGGCCGCCTGCTGGGAGGTTCCAACTGCTGGATTCCTCACTTTTTTATTCTATGTGCCCAGTGTTGTGAGGCTACTCCTGCCTGCCTCACTCCGAGGTCCTTGGTGATGTGGGTCCTCTGGTTTGAGGACACATGTGCTGAGTACCTCAGCTTTTGATGATGTGACCCCACTGATGTGAAGACACTCCTGCCTGGTTCCCATCCCCTTGGTGATGTGGGCCCTCTGGTGAGAGTCTGATGTTGGCTGGGTTTCTCACCCTTCTGTGAGGTGGGACCTCTGCTGTGAGGTAACTCCTGCCTGGCATGCTCACGTTGCCTTGGCAATGTGAGCCCTCAGGTGGCAGTTGGAGCCTGCTGGGAATCTCCTCCCCTCAGGTATGAGAGCTCTGTATAAAACACATATGCCCTTTTTTGCCAAGTGCATTATTTTCCAAGTTCTGTCTCTTTTCCTATGCTTTAAGAGCTACTCCCGTGTACGTTCTGAAATCAGTTTCCAGCAATTCTGCCCCGCATTCAAGTCCTCTTCGCAGCCTTACTTCAGTATAATTTTGGATGATAGCTGTCATTTATAACTCCGCAGGTTTCTGAATTACAGTGCCCCTGAGCTGCTTTCTTCAACTCGCTTTCTTGTGAGCTGGCCGCAACACCGCAGGATCTCCTCAGGCCCTAATCTAGTTCCAGCATGGCACGCAGAGCCTTTGGTTCATTTATCTTCCTGGTGGGAAATGAGAGTTAAATTTGCCCGTCCAGACACCTACAGATAGTCTCCCATTGCTTCTCCTTATTGCTGTTCATCTTCCGAAGAAATTGCAAACTGGGCCAAACAGGAGGTTAAAGGCACTGACTCTCCAAGTGGGGAGAGTGTTAGTAAAGCGTCTGGAATGTTGCACCCGAGTACCAGGGGACGAAAACTGAGACACATTTGAACACGTTTCCCGATCACACGGTGGATCATACACTCCGTTCCACATGCATGTTTTAGCTGAAGGAAGAATCCCTTAAACCTGGAGAGTTGAGACCCATGGAATGGGTACCATGCAATATGACTTCAAAGGGTCTGCATTTGCTCACCAAACCTCACCAATCCTATCACTGCTGCGTTTATGCTGCTGTACAGACGCTTGATTCTCTTTCGGAGACATATAAATCCATAGGTTTTAAGATTCTTACTAGTCAGGTATATTCTTAGGCGTTTAATATGGGGTGTTGAGTCCACTTCGTTGAGCAAGGAGTAGCTCTTGTCTATTACATATTTGGCTTATGGAACGGTATCTCTGCTAATTTCAATCTCTGGTTTCATGCAGCACCCCAACTCACCTTTCCCCTTAAGCAAGCATACGTTGGTTTTCTACATTTGACACCCTGTTCTGTTTTGTAATTCAGTTCCTGTGTAGCCAAGTTTACATTCCGTGTATTAGGGATATCTTATGATGTTTCTTTTTCTGTGTGACTTATTTCACTTAGAATCATCGTACCTGAATCCACTCATTATGCTGCTACGGGCCTGATGACATAGATTTCATTGCTGAGTGATATTGCATTGTACGTAAGTACCACAACTTCTTTATCCATTTTTCGCTTTCTGTGATATTGAACTTGTACCGTAAACGAGGTTCTTGTAAACAGAGCCGTCCCAAACTTTGGGGTGGCTGTGTCTTTTGATTTTAATTTCCCTAAGCTATAGGACCATAAGTGGAAGTGCCCTAGGCTCTGTTGCTTTGTTTTTTGGATGTTTCAGGAAACACCATACACTTCTCCAGAGTGGCTGCTGGCAATTCACATCCCGATCATCAGCATAACAAGGCTCCCAGTTCTCCATGGCCTGTCCTGCCTTTCTGGATTTTACATTTTTTTCAGATGGCCCTTTTGACCGGGGGGCAGTGAGACTTCATTGTAGTGCAGATTTCCTTTGCAAGCTTGCTTGTTTGGCCAAAAAGGGCGTATGCGTTTTTTCCTGAATATATTCAGGAAAAAACGCATACGCCCTTTTTGGCCAAGAGCATCATTGTGGACTTTCTGCCTCTTTTCCTATGCGTTACATGCAATTCCTGTCTACCTCCTGAAATCGGTTTCCTGCAATTCTGCCCCACTTTCAACTCCTCTTGGCAGCCTTACTTCAATATATTTTTGGAAGATAGCTGTCATTTATAACTCTGCAGGTTTGTGAATTACAGTGCCCCTGAGCTACTTTCTTCAACTCGCTTTCTTGTGAGCTGGCCGCAACACCGCAGGATTGCTTCAGGCCCTAGTGTGGTTCCGGCACGGCATGCTGAGCCTTTGGTTAATTCCTCTTCCTGGTGGGAAATGAGAGTTAAATTTGCCCGTCCAGACAGCTCCAGCTAGTCTCTCATTTGTTCACCTATTCCTGTTCAATTTCCACAGAAATTGCAAACTGGGCCAAACAGGAGGTTAAAGGCACTGACTCTCCAAGTGGGGAGAGTGTTAGTAAAGCGTCTGGAATGTTGCACCCGAGTACCAGGGGACGTAAACTGAGACACATTTGAACACGTTTTCCGATCACACGGTGGATCATACTCTGGGTTCCACATGCATGTTTTAGCTGAAGGAAGAATCCCTTAAACATGGAGAGTTGAGACCCATGGAATGGGTACCATGCAATATGACTTCAAAGGGTCTGCATTTGCTCACCGAACCTCACCAATCCTATCACTGCTGCGTTTATGCCGCTGTACACACGCTTGATTCTCTTTCGGAGACATATAAATCCATAGTTTTTAAGATTCTTACTAGTCAGGTATATTGTTAGGCGTTTAATATGGGGTGTTGAGTCCACTTCGTTGAGCAAGGAGTAGCACTTGTCTATTATATATTTGGCTTATGGAACGGTATCTGTGCTAATTTCAATCTCTTGTTGTATGCAGCACCCCAACTCACCTTTCCCCTTAAGCAAGCATAAATTGGTTTTCTACATTTGACACTCTGTTCTGTTTAGTAATTTAGTTCTTGTGTAACCAAGTTTACATTCCGTGTAGTAGTGATATCTTATGATGTTTCTTTTTCTGTGTGACTTATTTTTTTATTTTTTTTTTTTGCGGTACGTGGGCCTCTCACTGTTGTGGTCTTTCCCATTGCGGAGCACAGGCTGCGGACGCGCAGGCTCAGCGGCCATGGCTCAGAGGCCCAGCCGCTCCGCGGCATGTGGGATCTTCACGGAGCGGGGCACGAACCCATGTCCTCTGCATCGGCAGGCGGACTCTCAACCACTGCGCCACCAGGTAAGCCCTGTGTGACTTATTTCACTTAGAATCATCGTACCTGAATCCACTCATTATGCTGCGACGGGCCTGATGACATAGATTTCATTGCTGAGTGATATTGCATTGTACGTAAGTACCACAACTTCTTTATCCATTTTTCGCTTTCTGTGATATTGAACTTGTACGGTGAACAAGGTTCTTGTAAACAGAGCCGTCCCAAACTTGGGGTGGCTGTGTCTTTTTGATTTTAATTTCCCTAAGCTATAGGACCATAAGTGGAAGTGCCCTAGGCTCTGTTGCTTTTTTTTTTGGATGTTTCAGGAAACACCATACACTTCTCCAGAGTGGCTGCTGGCAATTTACATGCCGCCCATCAGCATAACAAGGCTCCCAGTTCTCCATGGCCTGTCCTGCCTTTCTGGATTTTACACTTTTTTCAGATGGCCCTTTTGACCGGGGGGCAGTGAGACTTCATTGTAGTGCAGATTTCCTTTGCAAGCGTGCTTGGTTGGCCAAAAAGGGCGTATGAGTTTTTTCCTGAATATATTCAGGAAAAAACGCATACGCCCTTTTTGGCCAAGTGCATCATTGTGGACGTTCTGCCTCTTTTCCTATGCTTTAAATGCAATTCCAGTCTACCTCCTGAAATCGGTTTCCTGCAATTCTGCCCCGCTTTCAACTCCTCTTGGCAGCCTTACTTCAATATATTTTTGGAAGATAGCTGTCATTTATAACTCTGCAGGTTTGTGAATTACAGTGCCCCTGAGCTCCTTTCTTCAACTCGCTTTCTTGTGAGCTGGCCGCAACACCGCAGGATTGCTTCAGGCCCTAGTGTGGTTCCGGCACGGCATGCTGAGACTTTGGTTAATTCCTCTTCCTGGTGGGAAATGAGAGTTAAATTTGCCCGTCCAGACACCTCCAGCTAGTCTCTCATTGGTTCTCCCTATTCCTGTTCATCTTCCGAAGAAATTGCAAACTGGGCCAAACAGGAGGTTAAAGGCACTGACTCTCCAAGTGGGGAGAGTGTTAGTAAAGCGTCTGGAATGTTGCACCCGAGTACCAGGGGACGAAAACTGAGACACATTTGAACACGTTTCCCGATCACACGGTGGATCATACTCTTGGTTCCACATGCATGTTTTAGCTGAAGGAAGAATCCCTTAAACATGGAGAGTTGAGACCCATGGAATGGGTACCATGCAATATGACTTCAAAGGGTCTGCATTTGCTCACCAAACCTCACCAATCCTATCACTGCTGCGTTTATGCCACTGTACACATGCTTCATTCTCTTCCGGAGACATATAAATGCATAGGTTTTAAGATTCTTTCTAGTCAGGTATATTGTTAGGCGTTTAATATGGGGTGTTGAGTCCACTTCGTTGAGCAAGGAGTAGCTCTTGTCTATTACATATTTGGCTTATGGAACGGTATCTGTGCTAATTTCAATCTCTGGTTTTATGCAGCACCCCAACTCACCTTTCCCCTTAAGCAAGTATAAGTTGGTTTTCTACATTTGACACCCTGTTCTGTTTTGTAATTCAGTTCTTGTGTAGCCAAGTTTACATTCCGTGTAGTAATGATATCTTATGATGTTTCTTTTTCTGTGTGACTTATTTCACTTAGAATCATCGTACCTGAATCCACTCATTATGCTGCTACGGGCCTGATGACATAGATTTCATTGCTGAGTGATATTGCATTGTACGTAATTACCACAACTTCTTTATCCATTTTTCGCTTTCTGTGATATTGAACTTGTACCGTAAACGAGGTTCTTGTAAACAGAGCCGGCCCAAACTTTGGGGTGGCTGTGTCTTTTTGATTTTAATTTCCCTAAGCTATAGGACCATAAGTGGAAGTGCCCTAGGCTCTGTTGCTTTGTTTTTTAGATGTTTCAGGAAACACCATACACTTCTCCAGAGTGGCTGCTGGCAATTTACATCCCGCCCATCAGCATAACAAGGCTCCCAGTTCGACATGACCTATCCTGCCTTTCTGGATTTTACACTTTTTTCAGATGGCCCTTTTGACTGGGGGGCAGTGAGACTTCATTGTAGTGCAGATTTCCTTTGCAAACTTGCTTGGTTGGCCAAAAAGGGCGTATGCGTTTTTTCCTGAATATATTCAGGAAAAAACGCATACGCCCTTTTTGGCCAAGTGCATCATTGTGGACGTTCTGCCTCTTTTCCTATGCTTTACATGCAATTCCAGTCTACCTCCTGAAATCGGTTTCCTGCAATTCTGCCCCGCTTTCAAGTCCTCTTGTCAGCCTTCCTTCAATATATTTTTGGACGATAGCTGTCATTTATAACTCTGCAGGTTTGTGAATTACAGTGCCCCTGAGCTCCTTTCTTCAACTCGCTTTCTTGTGAGCTGGCCGCAACACCGCAGGATTGCTTCGGGCCCTAGTTTGGTTCCGGCATGGCATGCTGATCCTTTGGTTAATTCCTCTTCCTGGTGGGAAAAGAGAGTTAAATTTGCCCGTCCAGACACCTCCACCTAGTCTCTCATTGGTTCTCCCTATTCCTGTTCATTTTCCACAGAGATTGCAAACTGGGCGAAACAGGAGGTTAAAGGCACTGACTCTCCAAGTGGGCAGAGTGTTAGTAAAGCGTCTGGAATGTTGCACCCGAGTACCAGGGGACGAAAACTGAGACACATTTGAACACGTTTCCCGATCACATGGTGGATCATACTCTGGGTTCCACATGCATGTTTTAGCTGAAGTAAGAATCCCTTAAACCTGGAGAGTTGAGACCCATGGAATGGGTACCATGCAATATGACTTCAAAGGGTCTGCATTTGCTCACCAAACTTCACCAATCCTATCACTGCTGCGTTTATGCCGCTGTACACACGCTTGATTCTCTTTCGGAGACATATAAATCCTTAGGTATTAAGATTATTACTAGTCAGGTATATTCTTAGGCGTTTAATGTGGGGTGTTGAGTCCACTTCGTTGAGCAAGGAGTAGCTCTTGTCTATTACATATTTGGCTTATGGAACGGTATCTGTGCTAATTTCAATCTCTGGTTTTATGCAGCACCCCAACTAACCTTTCCACTTAAGCAAGCATAAGTTGGTTTTCTACATTTGACACCCTGTTCTGTTTTGTAATTCAGTTCTTGTGTAGCCAAGTTTACATTCCGTGTAGTAGTGATATCTTATGATGTTTCTTTTTCTGTGTGACTTATTTCACTTAGAATCATCGTACCTGAATCCACTCATTATGCTGCTACGGGCCTGATGACATAGATTTCATTGCTGAGTGATATTGCATTGTACGTAAGTACCACAACTTCTTTATCCATTTTTCGCTTTCTGTGATATTGAACTTGTACCGTAAACGAGGTTCTTGTAAACAGAGCCGGCCGAAACTTTGGGGTGGCTGAGTCTTTTTGATTTTAATTTCCCTAAGCTATAGGACCATAAGTGGAAGTGCCCTAGGCTCTGTTGCTTTGTTTTTTTGATGTTTGAGGAAACACCATACACTTCTTCAGAGTGGCTGTTGGCAATTTACATCCCGCCCATCAGCATAACAAGGTTCCCAGTTCTCCATGGCCTGTCCTGCCTTTCTGGATTTTACACTTTTTTCAGATAGCCCTTTTGACCGGGGGGGCAGTGAGACTTCATTGTAGTGCAGATTTCCTTTGCTAACTTGCTTGGTTGGCCAAAACGGGCGTATGCGTTTTTTCCTGTATATATTCAGGAAAAAACGCATATGCACGTTTTGGCCAAGTGCATCATTGTGGACGTTCTGCCTCTTTTCCTATGCTTTACATGCAATTCCAGTCTACCTCCTGAAATCGGTTTCCTGCAATTCTGCCCCGCTTTCAAGTCCTCTTGGCAGCCTTCCTTCAATATATTTTTGGAAGATAGCTGTCATTTATAACTCTGCAGAATTGTGAATTACAGTGCCCCTGAGCTACTTTCTTCAACTCGCTTTCTTGTGAGCTGGCCGCAACACCGCAGGATTGCTTCAGGCCCTAGTTTGGTTCCGGCATTGCATGCTGAGCCTTTGGTTAATTCCTCTTCCTGGTTGGAAATGAGAGTTAAATTTGCCCGTCCTCACAGCTCCAGCTAGTCTCTCATTGGTTCTCCCTATTCCTGTTCATCCTACGCAGAAATTGCAAACTGGGCCAAACAGGAGGTTAAAGGCACTGACTCTCCAAGTGGAGAGAGTGTTAGTAAAGCGTCTTGAATGTTGCACCCGAGTACCAGGGGACGAAAACTGAGACACATTTGAACACGTTTCCTGATCACACGGTGGATCATACTCTGTGTTCCACATGCATGTTTCAGCTGAAGGAAGAATCCCTTAAACCTGGAGAGTTGAGACCCATGGAATGGGTACCATGCAGTATGACTTCAAAGGGTCTACATTTGCTCACCGAACCTCACCAATCCTATCACTGCTGCGTTTATGCCGCCGTACACACGCTTGATTCTCTTTCGGAGACATATAAATCCATAGGTTTTAAGATTATTTCTAGTCAGGTATATTCTTAGGCGTTTAATATGGGGTGTTGAGTCCACTGCGTTGAGCAAGGAGTAGCTCTTGTCTATTACATATTTGGCTTATGGAACGGTATCTGTGCTAATTTCAATCTCTGGTTTCATGCAGCACACCAACTCACCTTTCCCCTTAAGCAAGCATAAGTTGGTTTTCTACATTTGAGACCCTGTTCTGTTTTGTAATTCAGTTCCTGTGTAGCCAAGTTTACATTCCGTGTAGTAGTGATACCTTATGATGTTTCTTTTTCTGTGTGACTTATTTCACTTAGAATCATCGTACCTGCATCCACTCATTATGCTGCTACGGGCCTGATGACATAGATTTCATTGCTGAGTGATATTGCATTGTACGTAAGTACCACAACTTCTTTATCCATTTTTCGCTTTCTGTGATATTGAACTTGTACCGTAAACGAGGTTCTTGTCAACAGAGCCGGCCCAAACTTTGGGGTGGCTGTGTCTTTCTGATTTTAATTTCCCTAAGCTATAGGACCATAAGTGGAAGTGCCCTAGGCTCTTTTGCTTTGTTTTTTAGATGTTTCAGGAAACACCGTACACTTCTCCAGAGTGGCTGTTGGCAATTTACATCCCGCCCACCAGCATAACAAGGCTCCCAGTTCTCCATAGCCTGTCCTGCCTTTCTGGATTTTACACTTTTTTCAGATGGCCCTTTTGACCGTGGGGCAGTGAGACTTCATTGTAGTGCAGATTTCCTTTGCAAGCTTGCTTGGTTGGCCAAAAAGGGCGTATGCGTTTTTTCCTGAATATATTCAGGAAAAAACGCATACGCCCTTTTTGGCCAAGTGCATCATTGTGGACGTTCTGCCTCTTTTCCTATGCTGTACATGCAATTCCCGTCTACCTCCTGAAATCGGTTTCCTGCAATTCTGCCCCGCTTTCAAGTCCTCTTGGCAGCCTTCCTTCAATATATTTTTGGAAGATAGCTGTCATTTATAACTCTGCAGGATTGTGAATTACAGTGCCCCTGAGCTACTTTCTTCAACTCGCTTTCTTGTGAGCTGGCCACAACACCGCAGGATTGCTTCAGGCCCTAGTGTGGTTCCGGCACGGCACGCTGAGCCTTTGGTTAATTCCTCTTCCTGGTGGGAAATGAGAGTTAAATTTGCACGTCCAGACACCTCCAGCTAGTCTCTCTTTGGTTCTCCCTATTCCTGTTCATTTTCCACAGAAATTGCAAACTGGGCCAAACAGGAGGTTAAAGGAACTGACTCTCCAAGTGGGGAGAGTGTTAGTAAAGCATCTGGAATGTTGCACCCGAGTTCCACGGGATGAAAACTGAGACACATTTGAACACGTTTCCCGATCACATGGTGGATCATACTCTGGGTTCCACATGCATGTTTTAGCTGAAGGAAGAATCCCTTAAACCTGGAGAGTTGAGACCCATGGAATGGGTACCATGCAATATGACTTCAAAGGGCCTGCATTTGCTCACCGAACCTCACCAATCCTATCACTGCTGCGTTTATGCCGCTGTACACACGCTTGATTCTCTTTTGGAGACATATAAATCCAAAGGTTTTAAGATTCTTACTAGTCAGGTATATTCTTAGGCGTTTATTATGGGGTGTTGAGTCCACTTCTTTGAGCAAGGAGTAGCTCTTGCCTATTACATATTTGGCTTATGGAACGGTATCTGTGCTAATTTCAATCTCTGGTTTTTTGCCGCACCCCAACTCACCTTTCCCCTTAAGCAAGCATAAGTTGGTTTTCTACATTTGAGACCCTGTTCTGTTTTGTAATTCAGTTCCTGTGTAGCCAAGTTTACATTCCGTGTAGTAGTGATATCTTATGATGTTTCTTTTTCTGTGTGATTTATTTCACTTAGAATCATCGTACCTGAATCCACTCATTATGCTGCTACGGGTCTGATGACATAGATTTCATTGCTGAGTGATATTGCATTGTACGTATGTACCACAACTTCTTTATCCATTTTTCGCTTTCTGTGATATTGAACTTGTACAGTAAATGAGGTTCTTGTAAACAGAGCCGGCCGAAACTTTGGGGTGGCTGTGTCTTTTTGATTTTAATTTCCCTAAGCTATAGGACTATAAGTGGGAGTGCCCTAGGCTCTGTTGCTTTGTTTTTTGGATGTTTCAGGAAACACCATACACTTCTCCAGAGTGGCTGTTGGCAATTTACATCCCACCCATCAGCATAAAAAGGCTCCCAGTTCTCCTTAGCCTGTCCTGCCTTTCTGGATTTTACACATTTTTCACATGGCTCTTTTGACTGGGGGGCAGTGAGACTTCATTGTAGTCCAGATTTCCTTTGCAAGCTTGCTTGGTTGGCCAAAAAGGGCGTATGCGTTTTTTCCTGAATATATTCAGGAAAAAACGCATACGCCCTTTTTGGCCAAGTGCATCATTGTGGACGTTCTGCCTCTTTTCCTATGCTTTACATGCAATTCCAGTCTACCTCCTGAAATCGGTTTCCTGCAATTCTGCCCCGCTTTCAACTCCTCTTGGCAGCCTTACTTCAATATATTTTTGGAAGATAGCTGTCATTTATAACTCTGCAGGTTTGTGAATTACAGTGCCCCTGAGCTCCTTTCTTCAACTCGCTTTCTTGTGAGCTGGCCGCAACACCGCAGGATTGCTTTAGGCCTTAGTGTGCTTCTGGCATGGCACGCTGAGCCTTTGGTTATTTCCTCTTCCTGGTGGGAAATGAGAGTTAAATTTGCCCGTCCAGACACCTCCAGCTAGTCTCTCATTGGTTATCCCTATTCCTGTTCATCTTACGCAGAAATTGCAAACTGGGCCAAACAGGAGGTTAAAGGCACTCACTCTCCAAGTGGGGAGAGTGTTAGTAAAGCGTCTGGAATGTTGCACCCGAGTACCAGGGGACGAAAACTGAGACACATTTGAACACGTTTCCCGATCACACGGTGGATCATACTCTGGGTTCCACATGCATGTTTTAGCTGAACAAGAATCCCTTAAACCTGGAGAGTTGAGACCCATGGAATGGGTACCATGCAATATGACTTCAAAGGGTCTGCATTTGCTCACCGAACCTCACCACTCCTATCACTGCTGCGTTTATGCCGCTGTACACACGCTTGATTCTCTTTTGGAGACATATAAATCCATAGGTTTTAAGATTCTTACTAGTCAGGTATATTGTTAGGCGTTTAATATGGGGTGTTGAGTCCACTTCGTTGAGCAATGAGTAGCTCTTGTCTATTACATATTTGGCTTATGGAACGGTATCTGTGCTAATTTCAATCTCTGGTTTTATGCAGCACCCCAACTCACCTTTCCACTTAAGCAAGCATAAGCTGGTTTTCTACTTTGAGACCCTGTTCTGTTTTGTAATTCAGTTCCTGTGTAGCCAAGTTTACATTCCGTGTATTAGTGATACCTTATGATGTTTCTTTTTCTGTGTGACTTATTTCACTTAGAATCATCGTACCTGAATCCACTCATTATGCTGCTACGGGCCTGATGACATAGATTTCATTGCTGAGTGATATTGCATTGTACGTAAGTACCACAACTTCTTTATCCATTTTTCGCTTTCTGTGATATTGAACTTGTACCGTAAACGAGGTTCTTGTAAACAGAGCCGTCCCAAACTTTGGGGTGGCTGTGTCTTTTTGATTTTAATTTCCCTAAGCTATAGGACTATAAGTGGAATTGCCCTAGGCTCTGTTGCTTTGTTTTTTAGATGTTTCAGGAAACACCATACACTTCTCCAGAGTGGCTGCTGGCAATTTACATCCCGCCCATCAGCATAACAAGGCTCCCAATTCTCCATGGCCTGTACTGCCTTTCTGGATTTTACACTTTTTTCAGATAGCCTTTTCACCGGGGAGCAGTGAGACTTCATTGTAGTGCAGATTTCCTTTGCAAGCTTGCTTGGTTGGCCAAAAAGGGCGTATGCGTTTTTTCCTGAATATATTCAGGAAAAAACGCATACGCCCTTTTTGGCCAAGTGCATCATTGTGGACGTTCTGCCTCTTTTCCTATGCTTTACATGCAATTCCAGTCTACCTCCTGAAATCGGTTTCCTGCAATTCTGCTCCGCTTTCAAGTCCTCTTGGCAGCCTTAGTTCAATATATTTTTGGACGATAGCTGTCATTTATAACTCTGCATCTGCAGGTTTGTGAATTACAGTACCCCTGAGTTCCTTTCTTCAACTTGCTTTCCTGTGAGCTCGCTGCAACACCGCAGGATTGCTTCAGGCCCTAGTGTGCTTCTGGCATGGCACGCTGAGCCTTTGGTTAATTCCTCTTCGTGGTGGGAAATGAGAGTTAAATTTGCCCGTCCAGACACCTCCACCTAGTCTCTCATTGGTTCTCCCTGTTCCTGTTCATCTTACGCAGAAATTGCAAACTGGGCCAAACAGGAGTTTAAAGGCACTCACTCTCCAAGTGGGGAGAGTGTTAGTAAAGCGTCTGGAATGTTGCACCCGAGTTCCACGGGAGGAAAACTGAGACACATTTGAACACGTTTCCCGATCACATGGTGGATCATACTCTGGGTTCCACATGCATGTTTTAGCTGAAGGAAGAATCCCTTAAACCTGGAGAGTTGAGACCCATGGAATGGGTACCATGCAATATGACTTCAAAGGGCCTGCATTTGCTCACCGAACCTCACCAATCCTATCACTGCTGCGTTTATGCCGCTGTACACACGCTTGATTCTCTTTTGGAGACATATAAATCCAAAGGTTTTAAGATTCTTACTAGTCAGGTATATTCTTAGGCGTTTATTATGGGGTGTTGAGTCCACTTCTTTGAGCAAGGAGTAGCTCTTGCCTATTACATATTTGGCTTATGGAACGGTATCTGTGCTAATTTCAATCTCTGGTTTTATGCCGCACCCCAACTCACCTTTCCCCTTAAGCAAGCATAAGTTGGTTTTCTACAT
The DNA here is from genome assembly GCF_964270905.1 of Leucopleurus acutus. NCBI lineage: Eukaryota > Metazoa > Chordata > Mammalia > Artiodactyla > Delphinidae > Leucopleurus > Leucopleurus acutus. Next base: position 350,383 of record NW_028139059.1, on the reverse strand, counting down.
TTGAGACCCTGTTCTGTTTTGTAATTCAGTTCCTGTGTAGCCAAGTTTACATTCCGTGTAGTAGTGATATCTTATGATGTTTCTTTTTCTGTGTGATTTATTTCACTTAGAATCATCGTACCTGAATCCACTCATTATGCTGCTACGGGCCTGATGACATAGATTTCATTGCTGAGTGATATTGCATTGTACGTATGTACCACAACTTCTTTATCCATTTTTCGCTTTCTGTGATATTGAACTTGTACAGTAAATGAGGTTCTTGTAAACAGAGCCGGCCGAAACTTTGGGGTGGCTGTGTCTTTTTGATTTTAATTTCCCTAAGCTATAGGACCATAAGTGGGAGTGCCCTAGGCTCTGTTGCTTTGTTTTTTGGATGTTTCAGGAAACACCATACACTTCTCCAGAGTGGCTGTTGGCAATTTACATCCCACCCATCAGCATAAAAAGGCTCCCAGTTCTCCTTAGCCTGTCCTGCCTTTCTGGATTTTACACATTTTTCACATGGCTCTTTTGACTGGGGGGCAGTGAGACTTCATTGTAGTCCAGATTTCCTTTGCAAGCTTGCTTGGTTGGCCAAAAAGGGCGTATGCGTTTTCTCCTGAATATATTCAGGAGAAAACGCATACGCCCTTTTTGGCCAAGTGCATCATTGTGGACGTTCTGCCTCTTTTCCTATGCTTTACATGCAATTCCAGTCTACCTCCTGAAATCGGTTTCCTGCAATTCTGCCCCGCTTTCAACTCCTCTTGGCAGCCTTACTTCAATATATTTTTGGAAGATAGCTGTCATTTATAACTCTGCAGGTTTGTGAATTACAGTGCCCCTGAGCTCCTTTCTTCAACTCGCTTTCTTGTGAGCTGGCCGCAACACCGCAGGATTGCTTTAGGCCTTAGTGTGCTTCTGGCATGGCACGCTGAGCCTTTGGTTATTTCCTCTTCGTGGTGGGAAATGAGAGTTAAATTTGCCCGTCCAGACACCTCCACCTAGTCTCTCATTGTTTCTCCCTGTTCCTGTTCATCTTACGCAGAAATTGCAAACTGGGCCAAACAGGAGGTTAAAGGCACTCACTCTCCAAGTGGGGAGAGTGTTAGTAAAGCGTCTGGAATGTTGCACCCGAGTACCAGGGGACGAAAACTGAGACACATTTGAACACGTTTCCCGATCACACGGTGGGTCATACTCTGGGTTCCACATGCATGTTTTAGCTGAAGGAAGAATCCCTTAAACCTGGAGAGTTGAGACCCATGGAATGGGTACCATGCAATATGACTTCAAAGGGCCTGCATTTGCTCACCGAACCTCACCAATCCTATCACTGCTGCGTTTATGCCGCTGTACACACGCTTGATTCTCTTTTGGCGACATATAAATCCGAAGGTTTTAAGATTCTTACTAGTCAGGTATATTCTTAGGCGTTTATTATGGGGTGTTGAGTCCACTTCTTTGAGCAAGGAGTAGCTCTTGTCTATTACATATTTGGCTTATGGAACGGTATCTGTGCTAATTTCAATCTCTGGTTTTATGCCGCACCCCAACTCACCTTTCCCCTTAAGCAAGAATAAGTTGGTTTTCTACATTTGAGACCCTGTTCTGTTTTGTAATTCAGTTCCTGTGTAGCCAAGTTTACATTCCGTGTAGTAGTGATATCTTATGATGTTTCTTTTTCTGTGTGATTTATTTCACTTAGAATCATCGTACCTGAATCCACTCATTATGCTGCTACGGGCCTGATGACATAGATTTCATTGCTGAGTGATATTGCATTGTATGTATGTACCACAACTTCTTTATCCATTTTTCGCTTTCTGTGATATTGAACTTGTACAGTAAATGAGGTTCTTGTAAACAGAGCCGGCCGAAACTTTGGGGTGGCTGTGTCTTTTTGATTTTAATTTCCCTAAGCTATAGGACCATAAGTGGGAGTGCCCTAGGCTCTGTTGCTTAGTTTTTTGGATGTTTCAGGAAACACCATACACTTCTCCAGAGTGGCTGTTGGCAATTTACATCCCACCCATCAGCATAAAAAGGCTCCCAGTTCTCCTTAGCCTGTCCTGCCTTTCTGGATTTTACACTTTTTTCAGATGGCTCTTTTGACTGGGGGGCAGTGAGACTTCATTGTAGTGCAGATTTCCTTTGCAAGCTTGCTTGGTTTGCCAAAAAGGGCGTATGCGTTTTTTCCTGAATATATTCAGGAAAAAACGCATACGCCCTTTTTGGCCAAGTGCATCATTGTGGACGTTCTGCCTCTTTTCCTATGCTTTACATGCAATTCCAGTCTACCTCCTGAAATCGGTTTCCTGCAATTCTGCCCCGCTTTCAACTCCTCTTGGCAGCCTTACTTCAATATATTTTTGGAAGATAGCTGTCATTTATAACTCTGCAGGTTTGTGAATTACAGTGCCCCTGAGCTCCTTTCTTCAACTCGCTTTCTTGTGAGCTGGCCGCAACACCGCAGGATTGCTTCAGGCCTTAGTGTGCTTCTGGCATGGCACGCTTTGCCTTTGGTTATTTCCTCTTCCTGGTGGGAAATGAGAGTTAAATTTGCCCGTCCAGACACCTCCACCTAGTCTCTCATTGGTTATCCCTATTCCTGTTCATCTTACGCAGAAATTGCAAACTGGGCCAAACAGGAGGTTAAAGGCACTGACTCTCCAAGTGGGGAGAGTGTTAGTAAAGCGTCTGGAATGTTGCACCCGAGTACCAGGGGACGAAAACTGAGACACATTTGAACACGTTTCCCGATCACACGGTGGGTCATACTCTGGGTTCCACATGCATGTTTTAGCTGAAGGAAGAATCCCTTAAACCTGGAGAGTTGAGACCCATGGAATGGGTACCATGCAATATGACTTCAAAGGGCCTGCATTTGCTCACCAAACCTCACCAATCCTATCACTGCTGCGTTTATTCCGCTGTACACACGCTTGATTCTCTTTTGGAGACATATAAATCCAAAGGTTTTAAGATTCTTACTAGTCAGGTATATTCTTAGGCGTTTATTATGGGGTGTTGAGTCCACTTCTTTGAGCAAGGAGTAGCTCTTGTCTATTACATATTTGGCTTATGGAACGGTATCTGTGCTAATTTCAATCTCTGGTTTTATGCCGCACCCCAACTCACCTTTCCCCTTAAGCAAGCATAAGTTGGTTTTCTACATTTGAGACCCTGTTCTGTTTTGTAATTCAGTTCCTGTGTAGCCAAGTTTACATTCCGTGTAGTAGTGATATCTTATGATGTTTCTTTTTCTGTGTGATTTATTTCACTTAGAATCATCGTACCTGAATCCACTCATTATGCTGCTACGGGCCTGATGACATAGATTTCATTGCTGAGTGATATTGCATTGTACGTAAGTACCACAACTTCTTTTTCCATTTTTCGCTTTCTGTGATATTGAACTTGTACAGTAAACGAGGTTTTTGTAAACAGAGCCGGCCGAAATTTTGGGGTGGCTGTGTCTTTTTGATTTTAATTTACCTAAGCAATAGGACCATAAGTGGGAGTGCCCTAGGCTCTGTTGCTTTGTTTTTTGGATGTTTCAGGAAACACCATACACTTCTCCAGAGTGGCTGTTGGCAATTTACATCCCACCCATCAGCATAAAAAGGCTCCCAGTTCTCCTTAGCCTGTCCTGCCTTTCTGGATTTTACACTTTTTTCAGATGGCTCTTTTGACTGGGGGGCAGTGAGACTTCATTGTAGTGCAGATTTCCTTTGCAAGCTTGCTTGGTTGGCCAAAAAGGGCGTATGCGTTTTTACCTGAATATATTCAGGAAAAAACGCATACACCCTTTTTGGCCAAGTGCATCATTGTGGACGTTCTGCCACTTTTCCTATGCTTTACATGCAATTCCAGTCTACCTCCTGAAATCGGTTTCCTGCAATTCTGCCCCGCTTTCAACTCCTCTTGGCAGCCTTACTTCAATATATTTTTGGAAGATAGCTGTCATTTATCTCTGCAGGTTTGTGAATTACAGTGCCCCTGAGCTCCTTTCTTCAAGTCGCTTTCTTGTGAGCTGGCCGCAACACCGCAGGATTGCTTCAGGCCTTAGTGTGCTTCAGGCATGGCACGCTGAGCCTTTGGTTATTTCCTCTTCCTGGTGGGAAATGAGAGTTAAATTTGCCCGTCCAGACACCTCCAGCTAGTCTCTCATTGGTTATCCCTATTCCTGTTCATCTTACGCAGAAATTGCAAACTGGGCCAAACAGGAGGTTAAAGGCACTGACTCTCCAAGTGGGGAGAGTGTTAGTAAAGCGTCTGGAATGTTGCACCGGAGTACCAGGGGACGAAAACTGAGACACATTTGAACACGTTTCCCGATCACACGGTGGATCATACTCTGGGTTCCACATGCATGTTTTAGCTGAAGGAAGAATCCCTTAAACCTGGAGAGTTGAGACCCATGGAATGGGTACCATGCAATATGACTTCAAAGGGCCTGCATTTGCTCACCGAACCTCACCAATCCTATCACTGCTGCGTTTATGCCGCTGTACACACGCTTGATTCTCTTTTGGCGACATATAAATCCGAAGGTTTTAAGATTCTTACTAGTCAGGTATATTCTTAGGCGTTTATTATGGGGTGTTGAGTCCACTTCTTTGAGCAAGGAGTAGCTCTTGTCTATTACATATTTGGCTTATGGAACGGTATCTGTGCTAATTTCAATCTCTGGTTTTATGCCGCACCCCAACTCACCTTTCCCCTTAAGCAAGAATAAGTTGGTTTTCTACATTTGAGACCCTGTTCTGTTTTGTAATTCAGTTCCTGTGTAGCCAAGTTTACATTCCGTGTAGTAGTGATATCTTATGATGTTTCTTTTTCTGTGTGATTTATTTCACTTAGAATCATCGTACCTGAATCCACTCATTATGCTGCTACGGGCCTGATGACATAGATTTCATTGCTGAGTGATATTGCATTGTATGTATGTACCACAACTTCTTTATCCATTTTTCGCTTTCTGTGATATTGAACTTGTACAGTAAATGAGGTTCTTGTAAACAGAGCCGGCCGAAACTTTGGGGTGGCTGTGTCTTTTTGATTTTAATTTCCCTAAGCTATAGGACCATAAGTGGGAGTGCCCTAGGCTCTGTTGCTTAGTTTTTTGGATGTTTCAGGAAACACCATACACTTCTCCAGAGTGGCTGTTGGCAATTTACATCCCACCCATCAGCATAAAAAGGCTCCCAGTTCTCCTTAGCCTGTCCTGCCTTTCTGGATTTTACACTTTTTTCAGATGGCTCTTTTGACTGGGGGGCAGTGAGACTTCATTGTAGTGCAGATTTCCTTTGCAAGCTTGCTTGGTTTGCCAAAAAGGGCGTATGCGTTTTTTCCTGAATATATTCAGGAAAAAACGCATACGCCCTTTTTGGCCAAGTGCATCATTGTGGACGTTCTGCCTCTTTTCCTATGCTTTACATGCAATTCCAGTCTACCTCCTGAAATCGGTTTCCTGCAATTCTGCCCCGCTTTCAACTCCTCTTGGCAGCCTTACTTCAATATATTTTTGGAAGATAGCTGTCATTTATAACTCTGCAGGTTTGTGAATTACAGTGCCCCTGAGCTCCTTTCTTCAACTCGCTTTCTTGTGAGCTGGCCGCAACACCGCAGGATTGCTTCAGGCCTTAGTGTGCTTCTGGCATGGCACGCTTTGCCTTTGGTTATTTCCTCTTCCTGGTGGGAAATGAGAGTTAAATTTGCCCGTCCAGACACCTCCACCTAGTCTCTCATTGGTTATCCCTATTCCTGTTCATCTTACGCAGAAATTGCAAACTGGGCCAAACAGGAGGTTAAAGGCACTCACTCTCCAAGTGGGGAGAGTGTTAGTAAAGCGTCTGGAATGTTGCACCCGAGTACCAGGGGACGAAAACTGAGACACATTTGAACACGTTTCCCGATCACACGGTGGGTCATACTCTGGGTTCCACATGCATGTTTTAGCTGAAGGAAGAATCCCTTAAACCTGGAGAGTTGAGACCCATGGAATGGGTACCATGCAATATGACTTCAAAGGGCCTGCATTTGCTCACCAAACCTCACCAATCCTATCACTGCTGCGTTTATTCCGCTGTACACACGCTTGATTCTCTTTTGGAGACATATAAATCCAAAGGTTTTAAGATTCTTACTAGTCAGGTATATTCTTAGGCGTTTATTATGGGGTGTTGAGTCCACTTCTTTGAGCAAGGAGTAGCTCTTGTCTATTACATATTTGGCTTATGGAACGGTATCTGTGCTAATTTCAATCTCTGGTTTTATGCCGCACCCCAACTCACCTTTCCCCTTAAGCAAGCATAAGTTGGTTTTCTACATTTGAGACCCTGTTCTGTTTTGTAATTCAGTTCCTGTGTAGCCAAGTTTACATTCCGTGTAGTAGTGATATCTTATGATGTTTCTTTTTCTGTGTGATTTATTTCACTTAGAATCATCGTACCTGAATCCACTCATTATGCTGCTACGGGCCTGATGACATAGATTTCATTGCTGAGTGATATTGCATTGTACGTAAGTACCACAACTTCTTTTTCCATTTTTCGCTTTCTGTGATATTGAACTTGTACAGTAAACGAGGTTCTTGTAAACAGAGCCGGCCGAAATTTTGGGGTGGCTGTGTCTTTTTGATTTTAATTTCCCTAAGCAATAGGACCATAAGTGGGAGTGCCCTAGGCTCTGTTGCTTTGTTTTTTGGATGTTTCAGGAAACACCATACACTTCTCCAGAGTGGCTGTTGGCAATTTACATCCCACCCATCAGCATAAAAAGGCTCCCAGTTCTCCTTAGCCTGTCCTGCCTTTCTGGATTTTACACTTTTTTCAGATGGCTCTTTTGACTGGGGGGCAGTGAGACTTCATTGTAGTGCAGATTTCCTTTGCAAGCTTGCTTGGTTGGCCAAAAAGGGCGTATGCGTTTTTACCTGAATATATTCAGGAAAAAACGCATACGCCCTTTTTGGCCAAGTGCATCATTGTGGACGTTCTGCCTCTTTTCCTATGCTTTACATGCAATTCCAGTCTACCTCCTGAAATCGGTTTCCTGCAATTCTGCCCCGCTTTCAACTCCTCTTGGCAGCCTTACTTCAATATATTTTTGGAAGATAGCTGTCATTTATCTCTGCAGGTTTGTGAATTACAGTGCCCCTGAGCTCCTTTCTTCAAGTCGCTTTCTTGTGAGCTGGCCGCAACACCGCAGGATTGCTTCAGGCCTTAGTGTGCTTCAGGCATGGCACGCTGAGCCTTTGGTTATTTCCTCTTCCTGGTGGGAAATGAGAGTTAAATTTGCCCGTCCAGACACCTCCAGCTAGTCTCTCATTGGTTATCCCTATTCCTGTTCATCTTACGCAGAAATTGCAAACTGGGCCAAACAGGAGGTTAAAGGCACTGACTCTCCAAGTGGGGAGAGTGTTAGTAAAGCGTCTGGAATGTTGCACCGGAGTACCAGGGGACGAAAACTGAGACACATTTCAACACGTTTCCCGATCACACGGTGGATCATACTCTGGGTTCCACATGCATGTTTTAGCTGAAGGAAGAATCCCTTAAACCTGGAGAGTTGAGACCCATGGAATGGGTACCATGCAATATGACTTCAAAGGGTCTGCATTTGCTCACCGAACCTCACCACTCCTATCACTGCTGCGTTTATGCCGCTGTACACACGCTTGATTCTCTTTCGGAGACATATAAATCCATAGGTTTTAAGATTCTTACTAGTCGGGTATATTGTTAGGCGTTTAATATGGGGTGTTGGGTCCACTTCGTTGAGCAAGGAGTAGCTCTTGTCTATTACATATTTGGCTTATGGAACGGTATCTGTGCTAATTTCAATCTCTGGTTTCATGCAGCACCCCAACTCACCTTTCCCCTTAAGCAAGTGTAAGTTGGTTTTCTACATTTGAGATCCTGTTCTGTTTTGTAATTCAGTTCCTGTGTAGCCAAGTTTACATTCCGTGTATTGGTGATATCTTATGATGTTTCATTTTCTGTGAGACTTATTTCACTTAGAATCATCGTACCTGAATCCACTCATTATGCTGCTACGGGCCTGATGACATAGATTTCATTGCTGAGTGATATTGCATTGTACGTAAGTACCACAACTTCTTTATCCATTTTTCCCTTTCTGTGATATTGAACTTGTACATTAAACGAGGTGCTTGTAAACAGAGCCCTCCCAAGCTTTGGGGTGGCTGTGTCTTTTTGATTTTAATTTCCCTAAGCTATAGGACCATAAGTGGAAGTGCCCTAGGCTCTGTTGCTTTGTTTTTTGGATGTTTCAGGAAACACCATACACTTCTCCAGAGTGGCTGTTGGCAATTTACATCGCACCCATCAGAATAACAAGGCTCCCAGTTTTCCATGGCCTGTCCGGCCTTTCTGGATTTAACACTTTTTTCAGATGGCCCTTTTGAGCGGGGGGCAGTGAGACTTCATTGTAGTGCAGATTTCCTTTGCAAGCTTGCTTGGTTGGCCAAAAAGGGCGTATGCGTTTTTTCCTGAATATATTCAGGAAAAAACGCATACGCCCTTTTTGGCCAAGTGCATCATTGTGGACGTTCTGCCTCTTTTCCTATGCTTTACATGCAATTCCAGTCTACCTCCTGAAATCGGTTTCCTGCAATTCTGCCCCGCTTTCAACTCCTCTTGGCAGCCTTACTTCAATATATTTTTGGAAGATAGCTGTCATTTATCTCTGCAGGTTTGTGAATTACAGTGCCCCTGAGCTCCTTTCTTCAACTCGCTTTCTTTTGAGCTGGCCGCAACACCGCAGGATTGCTTCAGGCCCTAGTGTGCTTCCGGCACGGCATGCTGAGCCTTAGGTTAATTCTTCTTCTTGGTGGGAAATGATAGTTAAATTTGCCCGTCCAGACACCTCCACCTAGTCTCTCATTGGTTCTCCCTATTCCTGTTCATTTTCCAAAGAAATTGCAAACTGGGCCAAACAGAAGGTTAAAGGCACTGACTCTCCAAGTGGGGAGAGTGTTAGTAAAGCGTCTGGAATGTTGCATCCGAGTACCAGGGGACGAAAACTGAGACACATTTGAACACGTTTCCCGATCACACGGTGGATCATACTCTGGGTTCCACATGCATGTTTTAGCTGAAGGAAGAATCCCTTAAACCTGGAGAGTTGAGACCCATGGAATGGGTACCATGCAATATGACTTCAAAGGGTCTGCATTTGCTCACCGAACCTCACCAGTCCTATCACTGCTGCGTTTATGCCGCTGTACAAACGCTTGATTCTCTTTTAGAGACATATAAATCCAAAGGTTTTAAGATTCTTAATAGTCAGGTATATTTTTAGGCGTTTATTTTGGGGTGTTGAGTCCACTTCGTTGAGCAAGGAGTAGCTCTTGTCTATTACATATTTGGCTTATGGAACGGTATCTGTGCTAATTTCAATCTCTGGTTTTATGCAGTACCCCAACTCACCTTTCCCCTTAAGCAAGCATAAGTTGGTTTTCTACATTTGAGACCCTGTTTTGCTTTGTAATTCAGTTCCTGCGTAGCCAAGTTTACATTGCGTGTATTAGTGATACCTTATGATGTTTCTTTTTCTGTGTGACTTATTTCACTTAGAATCATCGTACCTGAATCCACTCATTATGCTGCTACGGGCCTGATGACATAGATTTCATTGCTGAGTGATATTGCATTGTACGTAAGTACCACAACTTCTTTATCCATTTTTCGCTTTCTGTGATATTGAACTTGTACTGTAAACGAGGTTCTTGTAAACAGAGCCATCCCAAACTTTGGGGTGGCTGTGTCTTTTTGATTTTAATTTCCCTAAGCTATAGGACCATAAGTGGAATTGCCCTAGCCTCTGTTGCTTTGTTTTTTAGATGTTTCAGGAAACACCATACACTTCTCCAGAGTGGCTGCTGGCAATTTACATCCCGCCCATCAGCATAACAAGGCTCCCAGTTCTCCATGGCCTGTCCTGCCTTTCTGGATTTAACACTTTTTTCAGATGGCCCTTTTGAGCGGGGGGCAGTGAGACTTCATTGTAGTGCAGATTTCCTTTGCAAGCTTGCTTGGTTGGCCAAAAAGGGCGTATGCGTTTTTTCCTGAATATATTCAGGAAAAAACGCATACGCCCTTTTTGGCCAAGTGCATCATTGTGGACGTTCTGCCTCTTTTCCTATGCTTTACATGCAATTCCAGTCTACCTCCTGAAATCGGTTTCCTGCAATTCTGCCCCGCTTTCAACTCCTCTTGGCAGCCTTACTTCAATATATTTTTGGAAGATAGCTGTCATTTATCTCTGCAGGTTTGTGAATTACAGTGCCCCTGAGCTCCTTTCTTCAACTCGCTTTCTTTTGAGCTGGCCGCAACACTGCAGGATTGCTTCAGGCCCTAGTGTGTTTCCGGCATGACATGCTGAACCTTTGGTTAATTCTTCTTCTTGGTGGGAAATGAGAGTTAAATTTGCCCGTCCAGACACCTCCACCTAGTCTCTCATTGGTTCTCCCTATTCCTGTTCATTTTCCACAGAAATTGCAAACTGGGCCAAACAGGAGGTTAAAGGCACTGACTCTCCAAGTGGGGAGAGTGTTAGTAAAGCGTCTGGAATGTTGCATCCGAGTACCAGGGGACGAAAACTGAGACACATTTGAACACGTTTCCCCATCACACGGTGGATCATACTCTGGGTTCCACATGCATGTTTTAGCTGAAGGAAGAATCCCTTAAACCTGGAGAGTTGAGACCCATGGAATGGGTACCATGCAATATGACTTCAAAGGGTCTGCATTTGCTCACCGAACCTCACCAATCCTATCACTGCTGCGTTTATGCCGCTGTACACACGCTTGATTCTCTTTCGGAGACTTATAAATCCATAGGTTTTAAGATTCTTACTAGTCAGGTATATTGTTAGGCGTTTAATATGGGGTGTTGAGTCCACTTCGTTGAGCAAGGAGTAGCTCTTGTCTATTACATATTTGGCTTATGGAACGGTATCTGTGCTAATTTCAATCTCTGGTTTTATGCAGCACCCCAACTCACCTTTCCCCTTAAGCAAGCATAAGTTGGTTTTCTACATTTGACACCCTGTTCTGTTTTGTAATTCAGTTCCTGTGTAGCCAAGTTTACATTCCGTGTAGTAGTGATATCTTATGATGTTTCTTTTTCTGTGTGACTTATTTCACTTAGAATCATCGTACCTGAATTCACTCATTATTCTGCTACGGGCTTGATGACATAGATTTCATTGCTGAGTGATATTGCATTGTACATAAGTACCACAACTTCTTTATCCATTTTTTGCTTTCTGTGATATTGAACTTGTACCGTAAACGAGGTTCTTGTAAACAGAGCCGTCCCAAACTTTGGGGTGGCTGTGTCTTTTTGATTTTAATTTCCCTAAGCTATAGGACCATAAGTGGAAGTGCCCTAGGCTCTGTTGCTTTGTTTTTTGAATGTTTCAGGAAACACCATACACTTCTCCAGAGTGGCTGCTGGCAATTTACATCCCGCCCATCAGCATAACAAGGCTCCCAGTTCTCCTTGGCCTGTCCTGCCTTTCTGGATTTTACACATTTTTCAGATGGCCCTTTTGACCGGGAGGCAGTGAGACTTCATTGTAGTGCAGATTTCCTTTGCAAGCTTGCTTGGTTGGCCAAAAAGGGCGTATGCGTTTTTTCCTGAATATATTCAGGAAAAAACGCATACGCCCTTTTTGGCCAAGTGCATCATTGTGGACGTTCTGCCTCTTTTCCTATGCTTTACATGCAATTCCAGTCTACCTCCTGAAATCGGTTTCCTGCAATTCTGCCCCGCTTTCAACTCCTCTTGGCAGCCTTACTTCAATATATTTTTGGAGGATAGCTGTCATTTATAACTCTGCAGGTTTGTGAATTACAGTGCCCCTGAGCTCCTTTCTTCAACTCACTTTCTTGTGAGCTGGCCGCAACACCGCAGGATTGCTTCAGGCCCTAGTTTGGTTGCGGCATGGCATGCTGAGCCTTTGGTTAATTCCTCTTCCTGGTGGGAAATGAGAGTTAAATTTACCCGTCCAGACACCTCCACGTAGTCTCTCATTGGTTCTCCCTATTCCTGTTCATTTTCCACAGAAATTGCAAACTGGGCCAAACAAGAGGTTAAAGGCACTCACTCTCCAAGTGGGGAGAGTGTTAGTAAAGCATCTGGAATGTTGCACCCGAGTACCAGGGGACAAAAACTGAGACACATTTGAACACGTTTCCCGATCACATCGTGGGTCATACTCTGGGTTCCACATGCATGTTTTAGCTGAAGGAAGAATCCCTTAAACCTGGAGAGTTGAGACCTATGGAATGGGTACCATGCAATATGACTTCAAAGGGTCTGCATTTGCTCACCAAACCTCACCAATCCTATCACTGCTGCGTTTATGCCGCTGTACACACGCTTGATTCTCTTTCGGAGACATATAAATCCATAGGTTTTAAGATTCTTACTAGTCAGGTATATTGTTAGGCGTTTAATATGGGGTGTTGAGTCCACTTCGTTGAGCAAGGAGTAGCTCTTGTCTATTACATATTTGGCTCATGGAATGGTATCTGTGCTAATTTCAATCTCTTGTTGTATGCAACACCCCAACTCACCTTTCCCCTTAAGCAAGCATAAGTTGGTTTTCTACATTTGACACCCTGTTCTGTTTAGTAATTCTGTTCCTGTGTAGCCAAGTTTACATTCCGTGTAGTAGTGATATCTTATGATGTTTCTTTTTCTGTGTGACTTATTTCACTTAGAATCATCGTACCTGAATCCACTCATTATTCTGCTATGGGCTTGATGACATAGATTTCATTGCTGAGTGATATTGCATTGTACGTAAGTACCACAACTTCTTTATCCATTTTTTGCTTTCTGTGATATTGAACTTGTACCGTAAACGAGGTTCTTGTAAACAGAGCCGTCCCAAACTTTGGGGTGGCTGTGTCTTTTTGATTTTAATTTCCCTAAGCTATAGGACCATAAGTGGAAGTGCCCTAGGCTCTGTTGCTTTGTTTTTTGAATGTTTCAGGAAACACCATACACTTCTCCAGAGTGGCTGCTGGTAATTTACATCCCGCCCATCATCATAACAAGGCTCCTAGTTCTCCTTGGCCTGTCCTGCCTTTCTGGATTTTACACTTTTTTCAGATGGCCCTTTTGACCGGGGGGCAGTGAGACTTCATTGTAGTGCAGATTTCCTTTGCAAGCTTGCTTGGTTGGCCAAAAAGGGCATATGCGTTTTTTCCTGAATATATTCAGGAAAAAACGCATACGCCCTTTTTGGCCAAGTGCATCATTGTGGACGTTCTGCCTCTTTTCCTATGCTTTACATGCAATTCCAGTCTACCTCCTGAAATCGGTTTCCTGCAATTCTGCTCCGCTTTCAACTCCTCTTGGCAGCCTTACTTCAATATATTTTTGGAGGATAGCTGTCATTTATAACTCTGCAGGTTTGTGAATTACAGTGCCCCTGAGCTCCTTTCATCAACTCGCTTTCTTGTGAGCTGGCCACAACACCGCAGGATTGCTTCAGGCCCTAGTGTGGTTCCGGCACGGCACGCTGAGCCTTTGGTTAATTCCTCTTCCTGGTGGGAAATGAGAGTTAAATTTGCACGTCCAGACACCTCCAGCTAGTCTCTCTTTGGTTCTCCCTATTCCTGTTCATTTTCCACAGAAATTGCAAACTGGGCCAAACAGGAGGTTAAAGGAACTGACTCTCCAAGTGGGGAGAGTGTTAGTAAAGCATCTGGAATGTTGCACCCGAGTTCCACGGGATGAAAACTGAGACACATTTGAACACGTTTCCCGATCACATGGTGGATCATACTCTGGGTTCCACATGCATGTTTTAGCTGAAGGAAGAATCCCTTAAACCTGGAGAGTTGAGACCCATGGAATGGGTACCATGCAATATGACTTCAAAGGGCCTGCATTTGCTCACCGAACCTCACCAATCCTATCACTGCTGCGTTTATGCCGCTGTACACACACTTGATTCTCTTTTGGAGACATATAAATCCAAAGGTTTTAAGATTCTTACTAGTCAGGTATATTCTTAGGCGTTTATTATGGGGTGTTGAGTCCACTTCTTTGAGCAAGGAGTAGCTCTTGCCTATTACATATTTGGCTTATGGAACGGTATCTGTGCTAATTTCAATCTCTGGTTTTTTGCAGCACCCCAACTCACCTTTCCCCTTAAGCAAGCATAAGTTGGTTTTCTACATTTGAGACCCTGTTCTGTTTTGTAATTCAGTTCCTGTGTAGCCAAGTTTACATTCGGTGTAGTAGTGATATCTTATGATGTTTCTTTTTCTGTGTGATTTATTTCACTTAGAATCATCGTACCTGAATCCACTCATTATGCTGCTACGGGCCTGATGACATAGATTTCATTGCTGAGTGATATTGCATTGTACGTATGTACCACAACTTCTTTATCCATTTTTCGCTTTCTGTGATATTGAACTTGTACCGTAAACGAGGTTCTTGTAAACAGAGCCGGCCGAAACTTTGGGGTGGCTGTGTCTTTTTGATTTTAATTTCCCTAAGCTATAGGACCATAAGTGGGAGTGCCCTAGGCTCTGTTGCTTTGTTTTTTGGATGTTTCAGGAAACACCATACACTTCTCCAGAGTGGCTGTTGGCAATTTACATCCCGCCCATCAGCATAACAAGGCTCCCAGTTCTCCATGGCCTGTCCTGCCTTTCTGGATTTTACACATTTTTTAGATGGCCCTTTTGACTGGGCTGCAGTGAGACTTCATTGTAGTGTAGATTTCCTTTGCAAGCCTGCTTGGTTTCCCAAAAAGGGCGTATGCGTTTTTTCCTGAATATATTCAGGAAGGAACACATACGCCCTTTTTGGCCAAGTGCATCATTGTGGACGTTCTGCCTCTTTTCCTATGCTTTACATGCAATTCCCGTCTACCTCCTGAAATCGGTTTCCTGCAATTCTACCCCGCTTTCAAGTCCTCTTGGCAGCCTTACTTCAATATATTTTTGGAAGATAGCTGTCATTTATCTCTGCAGGTTTGTGAATTACAGTGCCCCTGAGCTCCTTTCTTCAACTCGCTTTCTTTTGAGCTGGCCGCAACACCGCAGGATTGCTTCAGGCCCTAGTGTGCTTCCGGCATGGCATGCTGAGCCTTTGGTTAATTCTTCTTCTTGGTGGGAAATGATAGTTAAATTTGCCCGTCCAGACACCTCCACCTAGTCTCTCATTGGTTCTCCCTATTCCTGTTCATTTTCCAAAGAAATTGCAAACTGGGCCAAACAGAAGGTTAAAGGCACTGACTCTCCAAGTGGGGAGAGTGTTAGTAAAGCGTCTGGAATGTTGCATCCGAGTACCAGGGGACGAAAACTGAGACACATTTGAACACGTTTCCCGATCACACGGTGGATCATACTCTGGGTTCCACATGCATGTTTTAGCTGAAGGAAGAATCCCTTAAACCTGGAGAGTTGAGACCCATGGAATGGGTACCATGCAATATGACTTCAAAGGGTCTGCATTTGCTCACCGAACCTCACCAATCCTATCACTGCTGCGTTTATGCCGCTGTACAAACGCTTGATTCTCTTTTAGAGACATATAAATCCAAAGGTTTTAAGATTCTTAATAGTCAGGTATATTTTTAGGCGTTTATTTTGGGGTGTTGAGTCCACTTCGTTGAGCAAGGAGTAGCTCTTGTCTATTACATATTTGGCTTATGGAACGGTATCTGTGCTAATTTCAATCTCTGGTTTTATGCAGTACCCCAACTCACCTTTCCCCTTAAGCAAGCATAAGTTGGTTTTCTACATTTGAGACCCTGTTTTGCTTTGTAATTCAGTTCCTGCGTAGCCAAGTTTACATTGCGTGTATTAGTGATACCTTATGATGTTTCTTTTTCTGTGTGACTTATTTCACTTAGAATCATCGTACCTGAATCCACTCATTATGCTGCTACGGGCCTGATGACATAGATTTCATTGCTGAGTGATATTGCATTGTACGTAAGTACCACAACTTCTTTATCCATTTTTCGCTTTCTGTGATATTGAACTTGTACCGTAAACGAGGTTCTTGTAAACAGAGCCGTCCCAAACTTTGGGGTGGCTGTGTCTTTTTGATTTTAATTTCCCTAAGCTATAGGACCATAAGTGGAATTGCCCTAGGCTCTGTTGCTTTGTTTTTTAGATGTTTCAGGAAACACCATACACTTCTCCAGAGTGGCTGCTGGCAATTTACATCCCGCCCATCAGCATAACAAGGCTCCCAGTTCTCCATGGCCTGTCCTGCCTTTCTGGATTTAACACTTTTTTCAGATGGCCCTTTTGAGCGGGGGGCAGTGAGACTTCATTGTAGTGCAGATTTCCTTTGCAAGCTTGCTTGGTTGGCCAAAAAGGGCGTATGCGTTTTTTCCTGAATATATTCAGGAAAAAACGCATACGCCCTTTTTGGCCAAGTGCATCATTGTGGACGTTCTGCCTCTTTTCCTATGCTTTACATGCAATTCCAGTCTACCTCCTGAAATCGGTTTCCTGCAATTCTGCCCCGCTTTCAACTCCTCTTGGCAGCCTTACTTCAATATATTTTTGGAAGATAGCTGTCATTTATCTCTGCAGGTTTGTGAATTACAGTGCCCCTGAGCTCCTTTCTTCAACTCGCTTTCTTTTGAGCTGGCCGCAACACTGCAGGATTGCTTCAGGCCCTAGTGTGTTTCCGGCATGACATGCTGAACCTTTGGTTAATTCTTCTTCTTGGTGGGAAATGAGAGTTAAATTTGCCCGTCCAGACACCTCCACCTAGTCTCTCATTGGTTCTCCCTATTCCTGTTCATTTTCCACAGAAATTGCAAACTGGGCCAAACAGGAGGTTAAAGGCACTGACTCTCCAAGTGGGGAGAGTGTTAGTAAAGCGTCTGGAATGTTGCATCCGAGTACCAGGGGACGAAAACTGAGACACATTTGAACACGTTTCCCCATCACACGGTGGATCATACTCTGGGTTCCACATGCATGTTTTAGCTGAAGGAAGAATCCCTTAAACCTGGAGAGTTGAGACCCATGGAATGGGTACCATGCAATATGACTTCAAAGGGTCTGCATTTGCTCACCGAACCTCACCAATCCTATCACTGCTGCGTTTATGCCGCTGTACACACGCTTGATTCTCTTTCGGAGACTTATAAATCCATAGGTTTTAAGATTCTTACTAGTCAGGTATATTGTTAGGCGTTTAATATGGGGTGTTGAGTCCACTTCGTTGAGCAAGGAGTAGCTCTTGTCTATTACATATTTGGCTTATGGAACGGTATCTGTGCTAATTTCAATCTCTGGTTTTATGCAGCACCCCAACTCACCTTTCCCCTTAAGCAAGCATAAGTTGGTTTTCTACATTTGACACCCTGTTCTGTTTTGTAATTCAGTTCCTGTGTAGCCAAGTTTACATTCCGTGTAGTAGTGATATCTTATGATGTTTCTTTTTCTGTGTGACTTATTTCACTTAGAATCATCGTACCTGAATTCACTCATTATTCTGCTACGGGCTTGATGACATAGATTTCATTGCTGAGTGATATTGCATTGTACATAAGTACCACAACTTCTTTATCCATTTTTTGCTTTCTGTGATATTGAACTTGTACCGTAAACGAGGTTCTTGTAAACAGAGCCGTCCCAAACTTTGGGGTGGCTGTGTCTTTTTGATTTTAATTTCCCTAAGCTATAGGACCATAAGTGGAAGTGCCCTAGGCTCTGTTGCTTTGTTTTTTGAATGTTTCAGGAAACACCATACACTTCTCCAGAGTGGCTGCTGGCAATTTACATCCCGCCCATCAGCATAACAAGGCTCCCAGTTCTCCTTGGCCTGTCCTGCCTTTCTGGATTTTACACATTTTTCAGATGGCCCTTTTGACCGGGAGGCAGTGAGACTTCATTGTAGTGCAGATTTCCTTTGCAAGCTTGCTTGGTTGGCCAAAAAGGGCGTATGCGTTTTTTCCTGAATATATTCAGGAAAAAACGCATACGCCCTTTTTGGCCAAGTGCATCATTGTGGACGTTCTGCCTCTTTTCCTATGCTTTACATGCAATTCCAGTCTACCTCCTGAAATCGGTTTCCTGCAATTCTGCCCCGCTTTCAACTCCTCTTGGCAGCCTTACTTCAATATATTTTTGGAGGATAGCTGTCATTTATAACTCTGCAGGTTTGTGAATTACAGTGCCCCTGAGCTCCTTTCTTCAACTCGCTTTCTTGTGAGCTGGCCGCAACACCACAGGATTGCTTCAGGCCCTAGTTTGGTTGCGGCATGGCATGCTGAGCCTTTGGTTAATTCCTCTTCCTGGTGGGAAATGAGAGTTAAATTTACCCGTCCAGACACCTCCACGTAGTCTCTCATTGGTTCTCCCTATTCCTGTTCATTTTCCACAGAAATTGCAAACTGGGCCAAACAGGAGGTTAAAGGCACTCACTCTCCAAGTGGGGAGAGTGTTAGTAAAGCATCTGGAATGTTGCACCCGAGTACCAGGGGACAAAAACTGAGACACATTTGAACACGTTTCCCGATCACATCGTGGGTCATACTCTGGGTTCCACATGCATGTTTTAGCTGAAGGAAGAATCCCTTAAACCTGGAGAGTTGAGACCTATGGAATGGGTACCATGCAATATGACTTCAAAGGGTCTGCATTTGCTCACCGAACCTCACCAATCCTATCACTGCTGCGTTTATGCCGCTGTACACACGCTTGATTCTCTTTCGGAGACATATAAATCCATAGGTTTTAAGATTCTTACTAGTCAGGTATATTGTTAGGCGTTTAATATGGGGTGTTGAGTCCACTTCGTTGAGCAAGGAGTAGCTCTTGTCTATTACATATTTGGCTCATGGAATGGTATCTGTGCTAATTTCAATCTCTTGTTGTATGCAACACCCCAACTCACCTTTCCCCTTAAGCAAGCATAAGTTGGTTTTCTACATTTGACACCCTGTTCTGTTTAGTAATTCTGTTCCTGTGTAGCCAAGTTTACATTCCGTGTAGTAGTGATATCTTATGATGTTTCTTTTTCTGTGTGACTTATTTCACTTAGAATCATCGTACCTGAATCCACTCATTATTCTGCTATGGGCTTGATGACATAGATTTCATTGCTGAGTGATATTGCATTGTACGTAAGTACCACAACTTCTTTATCCATTTTTTGCTTTCTGTGATATTGAACTTGTACCGTAAACGAGGTTCTTGTAAACAGAGCCGTCCCAAACTTTGGGGTGGCTGTGTCTTTTTGATTTTAATTTCCCTAAGCTATAGGACCATAAGTGGAAGTGCCCTAGGCTCTGTTGCTTTGTTTTTTGAATGTTTCAGGAAACACCATACACTTCTCCAGAGTGGCTGCTGGTAATTTACATCCCGCCCATCATCATAACAAGGCTCCTAGTTCTCCTTGGCCTGTCCTGCCTTTCTGGATTTTACACTTTTTTCAGATGGCCCTTTTGACCGGGGGGCAGTGAGACTTCATTGTAGTGCAGATTTCCTTTGCAAGCTTGCTTGGTTGGCCAAAAAGGGCATATGCGTTTTTTCCTGAATATATTCAGGAAAAAACGCATACGCCCTTTTTGGCCAAGTGCATCATTGTGGACGTTCTGCCTCTTTTCCTATGCTTTACATGCAATTCCAGTCTACCTCCTGAAATCGGTTTCCTGCAATTCTGCTCCGCTTTCAACTCCTCTTGGCAGCCTTACTTCAATATATTTTTGGAGGATAGCTGTCATTTATAACTCTGCAGGTTTGTGAATTACAGTGCCCCTGAGCTCCTTTCATCAACTCGCTTTCTTGTGAGCTGGCCACAACACCGCAGGATTGCTTCAGGCCCTAGTGTGGTTCCGGCACGGCACGCTGAGCCTTTGGTTAATTCCTCTTCCTGGTGGGAAATGAGAGTTAAATTTGCACGTCCAGACACCTCCAGCTAGTCTCTCTTTGGTTCTCCCTATTCCTGTTCATTTTCCACAGAAATTGCAAACTGGGCCAAACAGGAGGTTAAAGGAACTGACTCTCCAAGTGGGGAGAGTGTTAGTAAAGCATCTGGAATGTTGCACCCGAGTTCCACGGGATGAAAACTGAGACACATTTGAACACGTTTCCCGATCACATGGTGGATCATACTCTGGGTTCCACATGCATGTTTTAGCTGAAGGAAGAATCCCTTAAACCTGGAGAGTTGAGACCCATGGAATGGGTACCATGCAATATGACTTCAAAGGGCCTGCATTTGCTCACCGAACCTCACCAATCCTATCACTGCTGCGTTTATGCCGCTGTACACACGCTTGATTCTCTTTTGGAGACATATAAATCCAAAGGTTTTAAGATTCTTACTAGTCAGGTATATTCTTAGGCGTTTATTATGGGGTGTTGAGTCCACTTCTTTGAGCAAGGAGTAGCTCTTGCCTATTACATATTTGGCTTATGGAACGGTATCTGTGCTAATTTCAATCTCTGGTTTTTTGCAGCACCCCAACTCACCTTTCCCCTTAAGCAAGCATAAGTTGGTTTTCTACATTTGAGACCCTGTTCTGTTTTGTAATTCAGTTCCTGTGTAGCCAAGTTTACATTCGGTGTAGTAGTGATATCTTATGATGTTTCTTTTTCTGTGTGATTTATTTCACTTAGAATCATCGTACCTGAATCCACTCATTATGCTGCTACGGGCCTGATGACATAGATTTCATTGCTGAGTGATATTGCATTGTACGTATGTACCACAACTTCTTTATCCATTTTTCGCTTTCTGTGATATTGAACTTGTACCGTAAACGAGGTTCTTGTAAACAGAGCCGGCCGAAACTTTGGGGTGGCTGTGTCTTTTTGATTTTAATTTCCCTAAGCTATAGGACCATAAGTGGGAGTGCCCTAGGCTCTGTTGCTTTGTTTTTTGGATGTTTCAGGAAACACCATACACTTCTCCAGAGTGGCTGTTGGCAATTTACATCCCGCCCATCAGCATAACAAGGCTCCCAGTTCTCCATGGCCTGTCCTGCCTTTCTGGATTTTACACATTTTTTAGATGGCCCTTTTGACTGGGCTGCAGTGAGACTTCATTGTAGTGTAGATTTCCTTTGCAAGCCTGCTTGGTTTCCCAAAAAGGGCGTATGCGTTTTTTCCTGAATATATTCAGGAAGGAACACATACGCCCTTTTTGGCCAAGTGCATCATTGTGGACGTTCTGCCTCTTTTCCTATGCTTTACATGCAATTCCCGTCTACCTCCTGAAATCGGTTTCCTGCAATTCTGCCCCGCTTTCAAGTCCTCTTGGCAGCCTTACTTCAATATATTATTGGACGATAGCTGTCATTTATAACTCTGCAGGTTTGTGAATTACAGTGCCCCTGAGCTCCTTTCTTCAACTCACTTTCTTGTGAGCTGGCCGCAATACCGCAGGATTGCTTCAGGCCCTAGTGTGGTTCCGGCACGGCATGCTGAACCTTTGGTTAATTCCTCTTTCTGGTCGGAAATGAGAGTTAAATTTGCCCGTCCAGACACCTCCAGCTAGTTTCTCATTGGTTCTCCCTATTCCTGTACATTTTCCGCAGAAATTGCAAACTGGGCCATAAAGGAGGTTAAAGGCACTGACTCTCCAAGTGGGGAGAGTGTTAGTAAAGCGTCTGGAGTGTTGCACCCGAGTACCAGGGGACGAAAACTGAGACACATTTGAACACGTTTCCTGATCACATGGTGGATCATACTCTGTGTTCCACATGCATGTTTTAGCTGAAGGAAGAATCCCTTAAACTTGGAGAGTTGAGACCCATGGAATGGGTACCATGCAATATGACTTCAAAGGGTCTGCATTTGCTCACTGAACCTCACCAATCCTATCACTGCTGCGTTTATGCCACTGTACACACGCTTGATTCTCTTTCGGAGACATATAAATCCGTAGTTTTTAAGATTATTTCTAGTCAGGTGTATTCTTAAGCGTTTAATATGTGGTGTTGAGTCCACTTCGTTGAGCAAGGAGTAGCTCTTGTTTATTACATATTTGGCTTATGGAACGGTATCTGTGCTAATTTCAATCTCTGGTTTTATGCAGCACCCCAACTCACCTTTCCCCTTAAGCAAGCATAAGTTGGTTTTCTACATTTGAGACCCTGTTCTGTTTTGTAATTCAGTTCCTGTGTAGCCAAGTTTACATTCCGTGTAGTAGTGCTACCTTATGATGTTTCTTTTTCTGTGTGACTTATTTCACTTAGAATCATCGTACCTGCATCCACTCATTATGCTGCTACGGGCCTGATGACATAGATTTCATTGCTGAGTGATATTGCATTGTACGTAAGTACCACAACTTCTTTATCCATTTTTCGCTTTCTGTGATATTGAACTTGTACCGTAAACGAGCTTCTTGTAAACAGAGCCGGCCCAAACTTTGGGGTGGCTGTGTCTTTTTGATTTTAATTGCCCTAAGCTATAGGACCATAAGTGGAAGTGCCCTAGGCTCTGTTGCTTAGTTTTTTAGATGTTTCAGGAAACACCATACACTTCTCCAGAGTGGCTGTTGGCAATTTACATCCCGCCCATCAGCATAACAAGGCTCCCAGTTCTCCATGGCCTGTCCTGCCTTTCTGGATTTTACACTTTTTTCAGATGGCCCTTTTGACCGGGGGGCAGTGAGACTTCATTGTAGTGCAGATTTCCTTTGCAAGCTTGCTTGGTTGGCCAAAAAGTGCGTATGCGTTTTTTCCTGAATATATTCAGGAAAAAACGCATACGCCCTTTTTGGCCAAGTGCATCATTCTGGACGTTCTGCCTCTTTTCCTATGCTTTACATGCAATTCCCGTCTACCTCCTGAAATCGGTTTCCTGCAATTCTGCCCCGCTTTCAACTCCTCTTGGCAGCCTTACTTCAATATATTTTTGGACGATAGCTGTCATTTATAATTCTGCAGGTTTGTGAATTACAGTGCCCCTGAGCTCCTTTCTTCAACTCGCTTTCTTGTGAGCTGGCCGCAACACCGCAGGATTGCTTCAGGCCCTAGTGTGGTTCCGGCACGGCACGCTGAGCCTTTGGTTAATTCCTCTTCCTGGTGGGAAATGAGAGTTAAATTTGCCCGTCCAGACACCCCCAGCTAGTCTCTCATTGGTTCTCCCTATTCCTGTACATTTTCCGCAGAAATTGCAAACTGGGCCACACAGGAGTTTAAAGGCACTGACTCTCCAAGTGGGGAGAGTGTTAGTAAAGCGTCTTGAATGTTGCACCCAAGTACCAGGGGACGAAAACTGAGACACATTTGAACACGTTTCCTGATCACACGGTGGATCATACTCTGTGTTCCACATGCATGTTTCAGCTGAAGGAAGAATCCCTTAAACCTGGAGAGTTGAGACCCATGGAATGGGTACCATGCAATATGACTTCAAAGGGTCTGCATTTGCTCACCGAACCTCACCAATCCTATCACTGCTGCGTTTATGCCGCCGTACACACGCTTGATTCTCTTTTGGAGACATATAAATCCGTAGGTTTTAATATTATTTCTGGTCACTTATATTCTTAGGCGTTTAATATGGGGTGTTGAGTCCACTTCGTTCAGCAAGGAGTAGCTCTTATCTATTACATATTTGGCTTATGGAACGGTATCTGTGCTAATTTCAATCTCTGGTTTTATGCAGCACCCCAACTCACCTTTCCCCTTAAGCAAGCATAAGTTGGTTTTCTACATTTGAGACCCTGTTCTGTTTTGTAATTCAGTTCCTGTGTAGCCAAGTTTACATTCCGTGTAGTAGTGATACCTTATGATGTTTCTTTTTCTGTGTGACTTATTTCACTTAGAATCATCGTACCTGCATCCACTCATTATGTTGCTACGGGCCTGATGACATAGATTTCATTGCTGAGTGATATTGCATTGTACGTAAGTACCACAACTTCTTTATCCATTTTTCGCTTTCTGTGATATTGAACTTGTACCGTAAACGAGGTTCTTGTAAACAGAGCCGGCCCAAACTTTGGGGTGGCTGTGTCTTTCTGATTTTAATTTCCCTAAGCTATAGGACCATAAGTGGAAGTGCCCTAGGCTCTGTTGCTTAGTTTTTTAGATGTTTCAGGAAACACCATACACTTCTCCAGAGTGGCTGTTGGCAATTTACATCCCGCCCACCAGCATAACAAGGCTCCCAGTTCTCCATGGCCTGTCCTGCCTTTCTGGATTTTACACTTTTTTCAGATGGCCCTTTTGACCGGGGGGCAGTGAGACTTCATTGTAGTGCAGATTTCCTTTGCAAGCTTGCTTGGTTGGCCAAAAAGGGCGTATGCGTTTTTTCCTGAATATATTCAGGAAAAAACGCATACGCCCTTTTTGGCCAAGTGCATCATTGTGGACGTTCTGCCTCTTTTCCTATGCTTTACATGCAATTCCTGTCTACCTCCTGAAATCGGTTTCCTGCAATCCTGCCCCGCTTTCATGTCCTCTTGGCAGCCTTACTTCAATATATTTTTGGACGATAGCTGTCATTTATAACTCTGCTGGTTTGTGAATTACAGTGCCCCTGAGCTCCTTTCTTCAACTCGCTTTCTTGTGAGCTGGCCGCAACACCGCAGGATTGCTTCAGGCCCTAGTGTGGTTCCGGCACGGCATGCTGAGCCTTTGGTTAATTCCTCTTTCTGGTGGGAAATGAGAGTTAAATTTGCCCGTCCAGACACCTCCAGCTAGTTTCTCATTGGTTCTCCCTATTCCTGTACATTTTCCGCAGAAATTGCAAACTGGGCCAAACAGGAGTTTAAAGACACTGACTCTCCAAGTGGGGAGAGAGTTAGTAAAGCGTCTTGAATGTTGCACCCGAGTACCAGGGGATGAAAACTGAGACACATTTGAACACGTTTCCTGATCACACGGTGGATCATACTCTGTGTTCCACATGCATGTTTCAGCTGAAGGAATTATCCCTTAAACCTGGAGAGTTGAGACCCATGGAATGGGTACCATGCAGTATGACTTCAAAGGGTCTGCATTTGCTCACCGAACCTCACAAATCCTATCACTGCTGCGTTTATGCCGCTGTACACACGCTTGATTCTCTTTCGGAGACATATAAATCCACAGGTTTTAAGATTCTTACTAGTCAGGTGTATTCTTAGGTGTTTAATATGGGGTGTTGAGTACACTTCGTTTAGCAAGGAGTAGCTCTTGTCTATTACATATTTGGCTTATGGCACGGTATCTGTGCTAATTTCAATCTCTGGTTTCATGCAGCACCCCAACTCACCTTTTCCCTGAAACAAGCATAAGTTGGTTTTCTACATTTGAGACCCTGTTCTGTTTTGTAATTCAGTTCCTGTGTAGCCAAGTTTATATTCCGTGTAGTAGTGATATCTTATGATGTTTCTTTTTCTGTGTGACTTATTTCACTTAGAATCATCGTAGCTGAATCCACTCATTATGCTGCGACGGGCCTGATGACAAGATTTCATTGCTGAGTGATATTGCATTGTACGTAAGTACCACAACTTCTTTATCCATTTTTCGCTTTTGTGATATTGAACTTGTACCGTAAAGAAGATTCTTGTAAACAGAGCCGTCCCAAACTTTGGGGTGGCTGTGTCTTTTTGATTTTAATTTCCCTAAGCTATAGGACCATAAGTGGAAGTGCCCTAGGCTCTGTTGCTTGTTTTTTAGATGTTTCAGGAAACACCATACACTTCTCCAGAGTGGCTGTTGGCAATTTACATCCCGCCCACCAGCATAACAAGGCTCCCAGTTCTGCATGGCCTGTCCTGCCTTTCTGGATTTTACACTTTTTTCAGATGGCCCTTTTGACCGGGGGGCAGTGAGACTTCATTGTAGTGCAGATTTCCTTTGCAAGCTTTCTTGGTTGGCCAAAAAGGGCGTATGCGTTTTTTCCTGAATATATTCAGGAAAAAACGCATACGCCCTTTTTGGCCAAGTGCATCATTGTGGACGTTCTGCCTCTTTTCCTATGCTTTACATGCAATTCCCGTCTACCTCCTGAAATCGGTTTCCTGCAATTCTGCCCCGCTTTCAAGTCCTCTTGGCAGCCTTACTTCAATATATTTTTGGACGATAGCTGTCATTTATAACTCTGCAGGTTTGTGAATTACAGTGCCCCTGAGCTCCTTTCTTCAACTCGCTTTCTTGTGAGCTGGCCGCAACACCGCAGGATTGCTTCAGGCCCTAGAGTGGTTCCGGCACGGCACGCTGAGCCTTTGGTTAATTCCTCTTTCTGGTGGGAAATGAGAGTTAAATTTGCCCGTCCAGACACCTCCAGCTAGTTTCTCATTGGTTCTCCCTATTCCTGTACATTTTCCGCAGAAATTGCAAACTGGGCCATACAGGAGGTTAAAGGCACTGACTCTCCAAGTGGGGAGAGTGTTAGTAAAGCGTCTGGAGTGTTGCACCCGAGTACCAGGGGACAAAAACTGAGACACATTTGAACACGTTTCCTGATCACACGGTGGATCATACTCTGTGTTCCACATGCATGTTTTAGCTGAAGGAAGAATCCCTTAAACTTGGAGAGTTGAGACCCATGGAATGGGTACCATGCAATATGACTTCAAAGGGTCTGCATTTGCTCACCGAACCTCACCAATCCTATCACTGCTGCGTTTATGCCGCTGTACACACGCTTGATTCTCTTTCGGAGACATATAAATCCGTAGTTTTTAAGATTATTTCTAGTCAGGTGTATTCTTAGGCGTTTAATATGGGGTGTTGAGTCCACTTCGTTGAGCAAGGTGTAGCTGTTGTCTATTACATATGTGGCTTATGGAGCGGTATCTGTGCTAATTTCAATCTCTGGTTTCATGCAGCACCCCAACTCACCTTTCCCCTTAAGCAAGCATAAGTTGGTTTTCTACATTTGACACCCTGTTCTGTTTTGTAATTCAGTTCCTTTGTAGCCAAGTTTACATTCCGTGTAGTAGTGATATCTTATGATGTTTCTTTTTCTGTGTGACTTATTTCACTTAGAATCATCATACCTGAATCCACTCATTATGCTGCTACGGGCCTGATGACATAGATTTCATTGCTGAGTGATATTGCATTGTACGTAAGTACCACAACTTCTTTATCCATTTTTCGCTTTCTGTGATATTGAACTTGTACAGTAAACGAGGTTCTTGTAAACAGAGCCGTCCCAAAGTTTGGGGAGGCTGTGTCTTTTTTATTTTAATTTCCCTAAGCTATAGGACCATAAGTGGAAGTGCCCTAGGCTCTGTTGCTTTGTTTTTTAGATGTTTCAGGAAACACCATACACTTCTCCAGAGTGGCTGTTGGCAATTTACATCCCGCCCATCAGCATAACAAGGCTCCCAGTTCTCCATGCCAAGTCCTGCCTTTCTGGATATTACACTTTCTTCAGATGGCCCTTTTGACCGGGGGGCAGTGAGACTTCATTGTAGTGTAGATTTCCTTTGCAAGCCTGCTTGGTTGGCGAAAAAGGGCGTATGCGTTTTTTCCTGAATATATTCAGGAAAGAACACATACGCCCTTTTTGGCCAAGAGCATCATTGTGGACGTTCTGCCTCTTTTCCTATGCTTTACATGCAATTCCTGTCTACCTCCTGAAATCGGTTTCCTGCAATTCTGCCCCGCTTTCAAGTCCTCTTGGCAGCCTTACTTCAATATATTTTTGGACGATAGCTGTCATTTATAACTCTGCAGGTTTGTGAATTACAGTGTCCCTGAGCTCCTTTCTTCAACTCGCTTTCTTGTGAGCTGGCCGCAACACCGCAGGATTGCTTCAGGCCCTAGTGTGGTTCCGGCACGGCATGCTGAGCCTTTGGTTAATTCCTCTTTCTGGTGGGAAATGAGAGTTAAATTTGCCCGTCCAGACACCTCCAGCTAGTTTCTCATTGGTTCTCCCTATTCCTGTACATTTTCCGCAGAAATTGCAAACTTGGCCAAACAGGAGTTTAAAGACACTGACTCTCCAAGTGGGGAGAGTGTTAGTAAAGCGTCTTGAATGTTGCACCCGAGTACGAGGGGATGAAAACTGAGACACATTTGAACACGTTTCCTGATCACACGGTGGATCATACTCTGTGTTCCACATGCATGTTTCAGCTGAAGGAAGAATCCCTTAAACCTGGAGAGTTGAGACCCATGGAATGGGTACCATGCAGTATGACTTCAAAGGGTCTGCATTTGCTCACCGAACCTCACCAATCCTATCACTGCTGCGTTTATGCCGCTGTACACACGCTTGATTCTCTTTCGGAGACATATAAATCCGTAGGTTTTAAGATTATTTCTAGTCAGGTATATTCTTAGGCGTTTAATATGGGGTGTTGAGTCCACTGCGTTGAGGAAGGAGTAGCTCTTGTCTATTACATATTTGGCTTATGGAACGGTATCTGTGCTAATTTCAATCTCTGGTTTTATGCAGCACCCCAACTCACCTTTCCCCTTAAGCAAGCATAAGTTGGTTTTCTACATTTGAGACCCTGTTCTGTTTTGTAATTCAGTTCTTGTGTAGCCAAGTTTACATTCCGTGTAGTAGTGATATCTTATGGTGTTTCTTTTTCTGTGTGACTTATTTCACTTAGAATCATCATACCTGAATCCACTCATTATGCTGCTACGGGCCTGATGACATAGATTTCATTGCTGAGTGATATTGCATTGTACGTAAGTACCACAACTTCTTTATCCATTTTTCGCTTTCTGTGATATTGAACTTGTACCGTAAACGAGGTTCTTGTAAACAGAGCCGTCCCAAATTTGGGGTGACTGTGTCTTTTTGAATTTAATTTCCCTAAGCTATAGGACCATAAGTGGAAGTGACCTAGGCTCTGTTGCTTTGTTTTTTAGATGTTTCAGGAAACACCATACACTTCTCCAGAGTGGCTGTTGGCAATTTACATCCCGCCCATCAGCATAACAACGCTCCCAGTTCTCCATGGCCTGTCCTGCCTTTCTGGATTTTACACTTTTTTCAGATGGCCCTTTTGACCGGGGGGCAGTGAGACTTCATTGTAGTGCAGATATCCTTTGCAAGCTTGCTTGGTTGGCCAAAAAGGGCGTATGCGTTTTTTCCTGAATATATTCAGGAAAAATCGCATACGCCCTTTTTGGCCAAGTGCATCATTGTGGACGTTCTGCCTCTTTTCCTATGCTTTACATGCAATTCCAGTCTACCTCCTGAAATCGATTTCCTGCAATTCTGCCCCGCTTTCAAGTCCTCTTGGCAGCCTTACTTCAATATATTTTTGGACGATAGCTGTCATTTATAACTCTGCAGGTTTGTGAATTACAGTGCCCCTGAGCTCCTTTCTTCAACTCGCTTTCTTGTGAGCTGGCCGCAACACCGCAGGATTGCTTCAGGCCCTAGTGTAGTTCCGGCACGGCACGATGAGCCTTTGGTTAATTCCTCTTCCTGGTGGGAAATGAGAGTTAAATTTGCCCGTCCAGACACCTCCAGCTAGTCTCTCTTTCGTTCTCCCTATTCCTGTTCATTTTCCACAGAAATTACAAACTGGGCCAAACAGGAGGTTAAAGGCACTGACTCTCCAAGTGGGGAGAGTGTTAGTAAAGCATCTGGAATGTTGCACCCGAGTACCAGGGGACGAAAACGAGACACATTTGAACACGTTTCCCGATCACACGGTGGATCATACTCTGGGTTCCACATGCATGTTTTAGGTGAAGGAATTATCCCTTAAACCTGGAGAGTTGAGACCCATGGAATGGGTACCATGCAATATGACTTCAAAGGGTCTGCATTTGCTCACCGAACCTCACCAATCCTATCACTGCTGCGTTTATGCCGCTGTACACACGCTTGATTCTCTTTCGGAGACAAATAAATCCGTAGGTTTTAAGATTATTTCTAGTCAGGTATATTCTTAGGCGTTTAATATGGGGTGTTGAGTCCACTTCATTCAGTAAGGAGTAGCTCTTGTCTATTGCATATTTGGCTTATGGAACGGTATCTGTGCTAATTTCAATCTCTGGTTTCATGCAGCACCCCAACTCACCTTTCCCCTTAAGCAAGCATAAGTTGGTTTTCTACATTTGAGACCCTGTTCTGTTTTGTAATTCAGTTCGTTTGTAGCCAAGTTTACATTCCGTGTATTGGTGATATCTTATGATGTTTCTTTTTCTGTGTGACTTATTTCACTTAGAATCATCGTACCTGAATCCACTCATTATGCTGCTACGGGCCTGATGACATAGATTTCATTGCTGAGTGATATTGCATTGTACGTAAGTACCACAACTTCCTTATCCATTTTTCGCTTTCTGTGGTATTGAACTTGTACCATAAACGAGGTTCTTGTAAACAGAGCCGTCCCAAACTTTGGGGTGGCTGTGTCTTTTTGATTTTAATTTCCCTAAGCTATAGGACCATAAGTGCAAGTGCCCTAGGCTCTGTTGCTTTGTTTTTTAGATGTTTCAGGAAACACCATACACTTCTCCAGAGTGGCTGCTGGCAATTTACATCCCGCCCATCAGCATAACAAGGCTCCCAGTTCTCCATGGCCTGTCCTGCCTTTCTGGATTTTACACTTTTTTCAGATGGCCCTTTGACCGGGGTGAAGTGAGACTTCATTGTAGTGCAGATTTCCTTTGAGAGCTTGCTTGGTTGGCCAGAAAGGGCGTATGCGTTTCTTCCTGAATATATTCAGGAAAAAACGCATACGCCCTTTTTGGCCAAGTGCATCATTGTCGACGTTCTGAGTGTTTTCATATGTTTTCAGTGCAATTCTTGTCTACCTCCTGAAATCGGTTTCCTGCAGTTCTGCCTTGCTCTCAGTGCCTCTTCATAGCCTTACCTCAATATACTTTTGGAGAATAGTTGGCCTTTATAACTCTGCAGGTTTTTGAATTGCAGTGGCCCTTAGCTCCATTTTTCAGCTCTTATTTTTGTGATCTTGCCTCATATCCACAGGATTTCTTCAGGCCCTATTCTTCTTCTGGGGTGCCTTGCTCTGCCTTTGGTTAATTCTTCTTCCTGATGTGAAATTAGAGTGACATGTGCCCATTGAAACCGCTACAGCTATTTTCTCACTGGTTCCCCCTATTCCCATTCATCCTCCGCACTAACTGCAGACTGTGCGATACCGGAACTTAAAGGCATTGACTCTCCATGTGGAGATGTTGTTAGTAAAGTGGCTGGAATGTTGATCCGGAGCCCCAGGAGAGGAAAATGAGGTGCATTTTAGAAACCTTTCCCGATCATATGGTATACCATCCGCTGGATTTCCCATGCATGGTTTAGCTGTAGGAAGATTCCCTTCAACTTGGAGTGTTGGGACCCTTGGAATAAGTAGCATGAAGTATTGCATTAAACTTTCGGCAGTTGCTCACCAAAGCTCTCCAATCCTTTCAGCCCCAAGTGTCCAGCCTTATGTCTTATCCAGCTGTGGGTTTATATGTGGTCATTCCAGGTTGCATCACAGCCCCTGAGCGAATTTTGTAAGAATTTTTCTCTCTTTCATTGTTTCTGCGTTTTGGTTTTAAAATTTATTTCTATAATGGGGTTTAGCTCATTTTCACTGCTGTGTTTGTGCCGCTCTGCGCACACTTGATTCCCTTATGGAGATATATCAATACATGGGTTTTAAGATTCTTATTACTCAGATATATTTCTCTGCGGTGTATAGGGTGTGTTGAGGCCAGTTCATTGAGCGAGGTGTAGATCTTGTCTGATACCTATTTGGTTTATTGAACGGTATCTGTGCTAATTTCAAACTCTGGTTTTATGCATCACCCCACCTCTCCTTTCCCCTTAAGCTGACATAAGTGTGTTTTCTAAATGTGAGACACTGTTCTGTTTTGTAATTCATTTTTTGTGCAGCCATATTTATCCTCCCTCTATAAGTGATATCTTATGATATGTTTCTTTTTCTGTTTGACTTATTTCAAGTAGTATTATCGGACCTCAATCCACTCTTTATCCTTCTACTAGCCTTATTACATTGATTTCATGGTGAAGAGATATTCCATTGTACATAAGTACCACATTTTCTTTATCCATTGTTCTCTTTCCTGGGATATTTAAGGTGTACTGAAGTTGAGGTTCTTGTAAACAGAGTAGCCCTAAACTGTGGTGTGCTTGTGTCTTGTTGATTTTTAGACTTCCCTAGATATACTCCCGTGATTGGAAGTGCCCTATGCTCTGTCGCTCTGTTTTTTAGATGATTTAGGAACCACCATACACTTCTCCAGAGTGGCTCTCGGCAGTTCACACACTGTCCATCAGCGTATAAAGGCTCCCTGTTCTCCATGGCCTGTCCTGCATTTCTGGTGTTTACAATTTT
Organism: Leucopleurus acutus; assembly: GCF_964270905.1. Lineage (NCBI taxonomy): Eukaryota > Metazoa > Chordata > Mammalia > Artiodactyla > Delphinidae > Leucopleurus > Leucopleurus acutus. Next base: position 318,131 of record NW_028139059.1, on the reverse strand, counting down.
TTCGGATGGCCCTTTTGACCGGTGGGAAATGAGACTTCTTTGTTGTGCACATTTGCATTGCTTGCTTGCTTGGTTGCCCATAAAGTGCGTATGCGTTTTTTCCTGGATATATTCAGGAAATAACGCATACTCCCTTTTGGGCCAACTGCATCATTGTCGAAATTCTGCCGCTTTTCATGTGTTTTAAAGGCGAGTCCAATCTATCTCTTGAAATCTGTTTCTTGCAATTCTGTCTTGCATTCAGATCCTCTTCTTTGCCTTACCTCAACATATTTTTGGACATTAGTTTTCATTTATAACTCTGCAGGTTTGTGAATTGCAGTGACCCTGAGCTCCATTTTTTAAGTTGCTCTTTTGTGAGCTGGCCTCAAAACCGCAGGATTGCTTCAGGCCCTATTTTGGCTCCGGCGAGGCGGGCTGAGCCTTTTTTTAATTCTTATTCTTAATGGGAAATTAGAGTGACATGTGCCCGTCCAAACCCCTACAACTATTCTCTCATTGTTTCCCCCTCTTCCCGTTCATCCTCCTCACAATTTGCAAAATGTGTGAAACAGAAGTTTAAATGTGCTGATTCTCTAAGTGGGGAGATTCTAAGTAACGTGGCTGGAATGATGAACAGGAGCACCAGGAGAGGATAAATGAGGTGCATTTTAGACACATCTCCCGATCACATGGTGTACAGTCCTCTGGGTTTTCCATGCATGTTTTAGCTGTAGGAAGATTCCTTGAACCTGCAGATTTGGGACCCATTGAATGGGTACCAGGTAGTATTACTTTAAAGGGTGTGCATTTCCTCACCCAACCTCACATTTCTCTTAGCGCGAACAGTTTCCAGCCTTATGTCTCATCCTGCTGTGGGTCTAGATGTGTTCAATCCATGTTGCATCACCGTCCCTGAGGAAAAGTTGTAAGAGGTTTTCTCTGTCTCTCTGTCGTTTATTTTTTTCAATTTATTACTATATTGGTTACAGCTGATTTTCAAAGCTCTGTTTCTTGCTGCTGTACATCCACTTGATTCACGTACAGAGAGACATCAATAAATTCTTTTTCAGATTCTTACCAGTCATAGATATTCTTTTCCGGTGACTTGAGTGTGCTGAGTGCAGTTCTTTTAGCTACCGTGTAGGCCTTGTTGATTATCAGTTTGGTATTTGGAATGGTATCTTTGCTAATTTCAACCTCCTGGATGATGCCTCACCCCTCCCCACCTTTCCCGTTTAGCAGCCTTACGCGTGTTTTCTACATATTTGACTATGTTTTTGTTTTGTAATTTATTTCATGTGTAGCCATTTTGGATTCCACCTTTAAGTGATATCTTATGATATGTGTTTTTTTCTTTTTGAATTATGTCACTTAGAATGATCATACGTAACTCCTCCGGAGTTGTTACAACTGGCCATATTTCATTGATTTCCAGGCTGAGTAATATTCCACTCTACATAAGTACCACATCTCTATCCATTTTTTCCCTCCAGAGACATTTAAGTTATATCCTAGTCGAGGATCTTTTAAACAGAGAGGCAGTAAACATTGGGGTGCCTGTGTCCTCTCGATTTTTGTTTTTCCCAAGATATACGCCCATGAGTGCAAGTGCCCTATGCTCTGTAGCTCATTTTTTAGATGCTTTAGTAAACACAATACACTTCTCCAGAATGGCCGTTGGCAATATACATTTCCACTATAAGCCTCACAGGGCTCCCTCTTCTCCTTGCCCTGTCCTGCATTTCTGGCGTTTACACTTTATGAGGATGGCTCTTCTGACTGATGCGAAGTGATATCTTTTGTAGTATTGATTTCCAGTGCCCACCTGTTTGGTTGGCTAAAAAAGTGTATGCCCTTTTCTTGAATATATACAGAAAAAAACGCATACAGCCTTTTTGGCCAACTGCAATGTCGGAAATGTTCAGCCCCTTTTCTTGTGCTTAATGGCGAATCCTTTCTACCTCCTCAAATCCCTTTCCTGCCATTCTCCCTTGCTTGCCAATCCTTTTCTTTGACTTTCCTCAAGACATTTTTCAGTGATAGATATTTTCAACTCTGCAGTTTCGTGAATTTTACTGCCCCTGAGTTCCATTGTTCAACTTGTGTTTATGGGAACTGGCCACAAAGCAGTGGGATTTCCTCAAGCCCTATACTGTTTCCATGGGCAACCCTAGCCTTTGGTCAATTCATCTTCCTGATTGGAAATTAGAGTGACATGTGCCTGTCTGAACACCTAGGACTTGTCTCTCATTGTTCCTCATCCTTCCGCTTCATCCTCTGGACAAATTCCAAACTGTACGCAACAGGATGTTGACAGTGTTGACATCTCCAAGTGGGGAGACTGTTAGTAAAGACGCTGGAGGGGTGAACCCGAGCACCAGGAGATGAGGAGATGAGATGCCTTTTCCAAACTCTTCCCGATCAGACGGTATACCATCCTCTGGGTGTGACAGACATGTTTTAGCAGTAGGAAGAGTCCCATTCATGTAAGGAGAACACCAGGGCTTTTTCAAAATCAGTGTCTCCCCGAAACCCAAACTGGGGAGTTTTTTAAGCTACGGCTACACATATGTTCATTAAGGGCCTTGGGAAGTAGGCAGAGTCCAAACTTTAGATGACTGAAGTCTTCAGGGTCAGAAGCACTCACCACCGGCTTCCCTTAGGTTACACTTTAACTGTCATTGATAGATGATGTCAATAAAAATATCTATTCTTTTTCCGATTATTTCCCCTTATAGGTTATTGCACAATATTGAGTGTAGTTCCCTGTGCTATACAGTAGTTCCTTGTTGATGATCTATTTTATACATAGCAGTGTGTATGTGTTAATTCCAAACTGTTAATTTATCCCTCCTCCCACCTTTCCCCTTTGGTAATAATAAATTATAAGATTTTATACTTCTCAGAAATGGGGGAGCTGAAAGAGAGGTATCATTTTCAATGGAAAAGCATTTAAAACAAGATTGAAGCTTTAACCAAGATTATTAGATGTACATCCTTGGAAAGAAATCACTTCATTTCTCTAATATTGACCTGACAAATAAGACAAACCTTTTCACTGAACTTGCTTATAATAAAGTGATGGAAATATCAAATGGAAGTGTTAGAAACATCTTATTTTACCCGAGCCTTATAAACTGTTCTATGTTAACTACAGTTTGGCTCACACATCTGTTCATTGAAGTTACAATAGTCTCAATTTCTGTTACTGATCCTCCAGAGTGGACCCCAACAAGGGTCCCCCTGCCCAGTGTCATTGGGGCCAACAGATCGAGACTGAGTTTGGTTCCCAAGCAAAGGAAACTTTATATTTTCATCAGAGAATGGAGAGGTGAGAGCATGCACTACCCCGTGGGCTGTGGGCTGGGCTGCTGTGTAGAGATCCTGTCAGAGTCAGTGAGAGGGAGGGGGCGGAGCTCTCAAGGGCCGGGTTGGCTGCAGCTCAGGCTCTATATCTCGGAGTCTGCACTGGGCCCCAGGAGCTGAGGTGTCGACCCAGCCATTCTGCACCAGGAAATCTGGTCTGAAGTGCCGGGTGTGGAACCTCTGCATGCGGGACCCTAGGAGCACGTGAAATTAGACAAAGCACAAAGGATAAAAAAGGTCAGACTTGACTTTATTGCCCACATTCTATTTTTATCTCCCAGGGATTTTTAATGGGCTTTGCTGGGGACAAACCCCTCCTCTGCCTTTTGTCCCGTTCCTCATTCTTGGAGTGCTGAGGGTGCAGACCCTTCTTCTGTAACTGCTGAGTGCTGAGTTGGGAGCCCTCATACCAGGGGACGAGGGTCAGAACTTCTCCCCAGCAGCCTCCAGGTGACGTTGATTGGCCCCAGGACCCCTGCCTCCCTGCTCGTCCGCCTGAGCACCAGCATTGGAAGTGTTATAGATTCTAATGACCTTTAAGGGTCCAGGAAAGAGATGTGCAGAGACGCTGTGGGGGCCGGTTTCACCCCACCCCACATTTGTTCGGCCACCTTAGGCTGACCGTTTCTGCCAGCCTAGATGCTCTGACCAGTAGTCTGCTCTTTCTTCAATTAGGCCCCTGAATTAACGTAAAAACAGCACCAGGTGTCAGAGCCCTGCCCGCTCAACTCCCAGACAGTCCAGGGTCAGTGGTGATCAAGGACCATGATGGCCACTGAGTCAACAGCCTTTTGAAGTAAACAGGAGTCCAGCCGGTCTTATTGGCCACCATCATCACGGTGTCTGTAGGCTTTTCTATGGTGACAGTGTGATATACGGTTCCCCCGCCAAGATTATTAGCTCCCCTCCGGGTGCAGGAAGTCCTGCAAGCAGTAGTCTACTCCTTCGGGACACACTATTGTTGTTTTATGAGAGAAACTCCAGGTCAAGTGATGTTCACACGAGTCGTCATGGTGCCCTGTTGCCCCCGGTTATCTCTCTGGATGTTGGAGTTGGAGGGCCTCCTCACTCGAGGTCGGTGTGCCCACGGAGCGAACCCTGCAACTTCAGGGCATGGTTGGTGATTAGGATCACCACGTGGGGTCCTTTTCCCTTAGGAGGGAGGTGGCCTTTTGGGCTGCTGATTTCCAGGTTTTTAGATACCGCCAGTATCTTGGCCAGATGTGGCAGTGGGCCAAGCCCCTTGGTGACTGTAGTTTATCCTACCTGGATGGCATTCTTGCGTTGTTCCATTTCAAGTGGTCCCAGTTTTTGCACTAATTCTCCAATGGCGATTCACCTTTCACCGGGAATGGAAAGGTCAAAGGGTTTAGCTCAATTAGGGAGTTCCAGGGCAAGGGTCTGAATTGACTGCTCTTTCCATTCTTGAAAGGCCACTTCTGGATTCTGTTCAAAAGGATCATCATCTTTTCCTTTCAGTGTTTCATATAGAGGCCCAGCTAGTAGACTGTAGTTAGGGATCCAGAAGCAGCAAACCCTGGCCTCCCCAGGAACCCCTAAGCTGTCTTCTAGTTTTAGAAAGGGGTAAGGCTGCAAATGGTTTCTTCCCTTTCCTGGGATGGGCTTCTCTGACCTTGTGTGAGAATGAAGCCCAGGCAGGTCACTGCAGTCTGTGATATTTGAGCTTTTTCTTGGACAACTTCTATCCTTTATTGGCTTGGTAGTTCAGAGGCCTCCTTAGTAGGGCTGGCGATCAGAATGTCGTCTGCATATTGAAGGAGGGTTTCCTTTTCCAGAGGTAGAACTTTTCGGTCTTTAGCTAAGCTTTCCCCAAAGATGGTGTGGGAATTTTTGAACCCTTGGGGCAAGACGGCCCGGAAGTATTGTTTTAGTTGTATGTTGAGTCCTGCCACTCACAAGCCAAAATTTCTTGTGACTCTGGGACTAATGGAATACAAAAGAAGGCATCATTGAAGACTAATACAGAATACCATGTCCTGGTGGTTGGTAGAATGACCAGCAGGGTGTAGGAATCAGGAGCAACTGGAGGTATATCCTCGGTGGCTTCACTGACTGTCCTGACATCCTTTACCAGGTCCCCAGCAGCCCATGGGGCTCTCGTGGTCAGGCCAATCCCAGGATATGGAGCTCTCCTGGGCAGGTACCCCACCCCCAACCCAGCCCACGGGGCTCTCATGGTCAGGCCCCTCCCAGGATACAGAGCTACCCTTGCAGGTACCGTGGCAGGGCTGGGCACACAGGAACCGTGCACATAGCCCTCATTGAAGAGCACCCCCAGCTCACCTGTCGCTCAGAGCTGACACAGAGCACCTCAGAGCAGGACTTGAACTAACAAACAGCAGCTCCGACAGGTCTGTGACCCTGGGCATCACTCTGTGTGGCCTCCCTCCACCTGGTCTTCCAGAGACTTCCACTGCACCCAGGGCACCAGGCCTCTGTCTCCAACCACCACCCACCCCTCCTCTCCCTGACTCCTGGGTTCCTCTCATTAGGAGAGGGTTTTCTTGAAGTTGTCTCCCACTCATGGGCCAGATAAAATGATTAGAAAACAAGCCAAAGCTGCAGCCCCTTGTCTATCCTGACTCTCAGGAGCCCACACCTGTTCCTTGGACCTGGCCGGTTCAGCAAGTTCCATTTTCTGCAACTGTGAGCCCCTGAGGGGTGATGATTGGCTGACCTGGGCAACCTTACCATGCCGGCCAGCCCTCCCCAGGTGTGCCTGGGTTGAGATCAATATAAATACCACTCCAGGCAGCAAAAGCCCCTGCAGCTGTGCCTGACGCCATTTTCTCTGCCCTGTCAGCAGTCTCGGGGCTGGGCTGGTGGGAGGGAGTGAGAGGCCACGGCTTTGTGGGTGGCCCAGTGTGAGTGGGGCTCTGCTGGACTTTCTGCAGCAGTTGCCAGGCTGCCACCTGCTAAAGAAGAGGATGTGTCACCCATACCTGCTGCTGGAATTTCTCCCTGGGCAGAGGTGAGGAAGGAAAAAAGCAGTGGGGGCAGGGACAGGACGGGTATCTCAGGCAGGGAAATGGAAATCTTCCAGAAGAGCACCCAGGGCCAGGACCATCCTGGCTGGCCTGCAGGCACCAAGTCAGCTGGCATGCTGTCACTCGTGTGGCTCCATGGCCCTTCCTCTAGGCTTTCAAGTCCTTGTATATATTCAGGTGTTTTACCTGGGAAGGGCGGGAACAGTTCAGCAGCAACTGGCCTGGGGCTCAGCTCACGTTTACTCACAGATGTCTCGGCACGGTGCCCCAGCTTTGCAATGAGGACGCTTGTTGTGTGGGGGCTGCTGGCTGAATGGGAGACGATTCCCCACCACTGACCAACTTCAGAATTGTTTACAACTGGAGCAAGTGCCCTGATACGGTTTTCCTCTGAGTAACTGGTGGGTTCTGTTTTTTTTTTTCTCTTTTTTGTTTTTGGTTCAAGGTAGATTTTATTCCTCTTTTTTGTATTTACAGATATAAGCATGGAAATAATTTATTCATATAAATGTATGTGAAGGGAATAATTGTTTTTTCTGTTTTATTTTTTAAATTTTATTTCTTTTTAATTTTGAATTTTATTTTATATTTTTATACAGCAGCTTCTCATTGGTTATCTATTTTATACATATAAATGTTTACATGCCAATCCCAATCTCTCAACTCCTCCCACCACCACCCCTCCAAGAGCTTTCCCCCCTTGTTGTCCATACGATTGTTGTCTACATCTGTTGCTCTATTTATGCCTTGCAAAACGGTTAATCTGTACAGTTTTTCTAGGTTCCACATATATGCATGAATATACAAGATTTGTTTTTCTCTTTCTGACTTACTTCACTCTGTATGACAGTCTCTAGATCCATCGATGTCTCTACAAATGACCCAATTTCATTCCTTTCATGGCTTAGTAATATTCCATTTTATATATGTACCACATCTTTATGCATTCGTCTGTCTGTGGGCATTTAGGTTGCTTCCATTACCTCGATATTGTAAATAGTGATGCAATGAACATTGCGGTGAATGTCTCTTTTTGATTTATGGTTTTGTCTGGGTATATGTCCAGTCCTGGGATCGCTGTATCATATGGTAATTCTATTATTAGTTTCTTAAGAAACTCCATATTGTTCTCCATAGTGACTGTATCAACTTATATTCCCAACAATAGTGGAAGAGGGTTCCTTTTCTCCACACCCTTTCCAGCATTTGTTGTTTGTAGATTTTCAGATGATGCCCATTCTAACAGGTGTGAGGTGATACCTCATTGTTGAGTCCATTTCGTTGAGCAGGGGGTAGGTCTTGTCTATTACATATTTGGCTTATGGAACGGTATCTGTGCTAATTTCAATCTCTGGTTTTATGCAGCACCCCCTTAACTCACCTTTCCCTTTAAGCAAGCATAAGTTGGTTTTCTAATCTTGAGACCCTGTTCTGTTTTGTAATTCAGTTCATGTGTAGCCAAGTTTACATTCCGTGCATTAGTGATACCTTATGATGTTTCTTTTTCTGTGTGACTTATTTCACTTAGAATCATCATGCCTCAATCCACTCATTATGCTGGTACAGGCCTGGTGACACAGATTTCATTGCTGAGTGGTATTCTGTTTTACGTAAGTACCGCAACTTCTTTATCAATTATTTGTTCTCTGGGATATTTAACTCGTACTGTAGAAGAGGTTCCTGTAAACAGAGCCGTCCCAAATTTTGGGGTGGCTGTGTCTTTTTGATTTTAATTTCCCTAAGCTATAGGACCATAAGTGGAAATGCCCTAGACTCTGTTGCTTTGTTTTTCAGATGTATCAGGAAACACCATACACTTCTCCAGAGTGGCTGTTGGCAATTTACATCCCGCCCATCAGCATAACAAGGCTCCTTTTTCCCCATGGCCTGTCTTGCCTTTCTGGATTTTACACTTTTCTCAGATGGCCCTTTAGACCGGGGGGAAGTGACACTTCATAGTAGTTCGGATTTCCATTGCAAGCTTGCTTGGTTTGCCAAAAAGGGCATATGTGTTTTTTCCTGAATATATTCAGGAACAAACTCATACGCCCTTTGTTGCCAAGTGCATCATTGTCGATGTTCTGCCTCTTTTCCTATGCTTTAAATGCAATTCCAGTCTACCTCCTGAAATCGGTTTCCTGAAATTCTGCCCCGCTTTCAAGTCCTCTTCGCAGCCTTACTTCAATATATTTTTGGACGTTATCTGTTATTTATAACTCTCCAGGTTTGTGAATTACAGGGCCCCTGAGCTCCTTTCTTCAACTCGCTTTCTTGTGAGCTGGCCGCAAACCCGCAAGACTGCTTCAGGCCCTAATCTGCTTCTGGCAGGGCACGCTGAGCCTTTGGTTAATTTCTCTTCCTGGTGGGAAATGAGTGTTAAATATACCCGTCCAGACACCTACCTCACTCTCAACCCCTTGGTGATGTGGGTCCTTTGGTTTGTGGCCACCTTTGCTGGGTTCCTCACCTTTCGATGATGTGGCCCCACTAGTGTGAGGACACTCCTGCTTGGTTCTCATCCACGTGGTTATGTGGACCCCCTGGTGAGAGTCTGTTCCTGGCTTTGTTCCTCACCCACCTGTGAGGGAGACCCTCTGCTGATAGGTCACTCCTGCATGGCTGGCACACATTGCCTTGGTGAAGTCAGCCGTGTGGTGGCAGTTGGAGCGTGCTGGGAATCTCCTCCCCCCGGTGATGAGGACCCTCTTGCGTCAGGCCCTAACTGCTGGACTCACCAACTTTTCTTAGGGAGCCCGGTGATGCTTTGGCACTCCTCTTAGGATCCCATCTCCATGGGGTTGTGGGCCTTCTGCTCTGAGGTCCCAACGGCTGGGTTGTTCACATTTTCATGATGTGGGCTCTCTGGTGTTCACAGAAGCCTGGATCCCATAGCCTCTGTGCTCTTGGCCGCCTGCTGGGAGGTTCCAACTGCTGGATTCCTCACTTTTTTAATTTTTTGGGCCCTCTGTTGTGAGGATCCTCCTGCCTGCCTCACTCCCAGCCCCTTCGTGATGTGTGTCGTCTGGTTTGAGGCCACATGTGCTGGGTTCCTCACCTTTCGATGATGTGGGACCAATGGTCTTAGGAGACTCCTGCCTGGTTCACATCCCCTTGGTGATGTGGGCCCTCTGTTGAGAGTCTGATCCTGGCTGGGTTCCTCACCCATCTGTGAGGTGGGCCGTCTGATGTGAGGTCACTCCTGCCTGGCTTGCTCACCTCGCCTTGTGGACATGAGCCCTCTGGTGGCACTTGGAGCCTGCTGGGAGCCTCCTCTCCTCGGTGATGAGGGCCCTCTGGCATCAGGCCTTAACTGCTGGGCTCCCCACATTTTGTGATGTGCGCCCAGTGGTGCGAGGACACTCCAGCCAGGTTCACATCCCCATTGGGGTGTGGGCCTTCTGCTCTGAGGTCCCAAAGCCTGGGTTGCTCACAGTTTCATGATGTGGGCTCTCTGGTATTAGTTCACTCCTGCCTGCATCCCATAGCTTCTGTGCTCTGGGCCGCCTGCTGGGAGGTTCCAACTGCTGGATTCCTCACCTTTCTTATTCTTTGGGCCCTCTGATTTTAGGCTACTCCTGCCTGCCTCACTCCCATTCCCTTTGTGATATGTGTCCTCTGATTTGAGGCCACATGTGCTGGGTTCCGCACCTTTCGATGATGTGACCCCACTGGAGGGAAGACAGTCCTGACTGGTTCCCATCCCCTTGCTGATGTGGGCCCTCAGGTGAGAGTCTGATCCTGGCTGGGTTCCTCACCCTTCTGTGAGGTGGGCCCTCTGCTGTGAGGTCAATCATGCCTGTCTGGCACAGGTCACCTTGGCGACGTGGGCCCTCTGGTGGCAGTTGGAGTGTGCTGGGATCCTCCTTCCCTCAGTGATGAGGGCCCTCTTGCCTTAGGCCATAACTGCAGGGCTCCCCACATTTTCTGATGTGCGCCAAGTGAGTGAGGAGACTCTTGCCAGGTTCCCATCCCCATGGCGATATGGGCCTTCTGCTCTGAGGTCAAAACGGCTGGCTTGCTCACAGGTTCATGATGTGGGCCCTCTGCTGTGAGTTCACTGCGGCCTGGATCCCATAGCCTCGGTGCTCTGGGCCACTTGCTGGGAGGTTCCAACTGCTGGATTCCTCAACTTTTATATTCTATGGACCCTGTGTTGTGAGGCCAGTCCTGCCAGCCTCATTCCGAACCCCTTGGTGATGTGGTTCCTCTGGTTTGAGGACACATGTGCTGGGATCCTCACCTTTCGATGATGTTGTCCCACTGGTGTGGGGACACTCCTGCCTGGTTCCCATCCCCTTGGTGATGTGGGCCCTCTGGTGAGAGTCTGATCCTGGCTGTGTTCCTCACCCTTCTGTGAGGTGGGCCCTCTGCTGTGAGGTCACTCCTGCCAGGCTGGCACACATCACCTTGGCGACGTTGGCCCTCTGGTGGCAGCTGGAGCCTGCTGGGAGCCTCCTCCTCTCGGTGATGAGTGCCCTCTAGCGTCAGGCCCTAACTTCTGAGCACCCCACGTTTTCTGATGTGAGCCCAGTGATGCCAGGACACTCCTGTCATGTTCCCATCACCATGGGGATGTGGGCCTTCTGCTCTGAGGTCCCAATGTCTGGGTTGCTCACAGTTTCATGATGTGGGCTGTCTGGTGTTAGTTCACTCTGGCCTGGTTCCTCTAGCCTCTGTGCTCTGGGCCGCCTGCTGGGAGGTTCCAACTGCTGGATTCCTCACCTTTCTTATTTTTGGGCCCTCTGTTATGAGGCTCCTCCTGCCTGCCTCACTCCCAGCCCCTTGGTGATGGGTGTCCTATGGTTTGAAGCCACATGTTCTGGGTTCCTCACCTTTAGATGATGTGGCCCTACTCATGTGAGGACACTCCTGCCTGGTTCCAATCCATTTGGTGATGTGGGCCCTCTGGTGCGAGTCTGATCCTGACTGGGTTCGTCACACTTCTCTGAGGTGGGCCCTCTGCTGTGAGGTCATTCGTGCCTGGTTGGCACACATCGCCTTGGCGACGTCAGCCCTCTGGTGGCAGTTGGAGCCTGCTGGGAGCCTCCTTCCCTTGGTGATGAGGGTCCTCTGGCGTCAGGCCCTAACTGCTGGTCGCCCAAAATTTTCTGATACGTTCTCAGTGGTGCGAGGACACTCCTACCAGAATTCCATCCCCATGGGGATGTGGGCCTCCTGCTCTGAGGTTCCAATGGCTGGGTTGCTCAGTTTCATGACATGGGCCCTCTTCTGTGAGTTCACTGTGGCCTGGATCTCATGGCCTCGGTGCTCTGGGCCGCCTGCTGGGAGGTTCCAACTGCTGGATTCCTCACTTTTTTATTCTATGTGCCCAGTGTTGTGAGGTTACTCCTGCCTGCCTCACTCCGAGGTCCTTGGTGATGTGGGTCCTCTGGTTTGAGGACACATGTGCTGAGTACCTCAGCTTTTGATGATGTGACCCCACTGATGTGAAGACACTCCTGCCTGGTTCCCATCCCCTTGGTGATGTGGGCCCTCTGGTGAGAGTCTGATGTTGGCTGGGTTTCTCACCCTTCTGTGAGGTGGGACCTCTGCTGTGAGGTAACTCCTGCCTGGCATGCTCACGTTGCCTTGGCAATGTGAGCCCTCAGGTGGCAGTTGGAGCCTGCTGGGAATCTCCTCCCCTCAGTTATGAGAGCTCTGGATAAAACACATATGCCCTTTTTTGCCAAGTGCATTATTTTCCAAGTTCTGTCTCTTTTCCTATGCTTTAAGAACTACTCCCGTGTACGTTCTGAAATCAGTTTCCAGCAATTCTGCCCGGCATTCAAGTCCTCATCGCAGCCTTACTTCAGTATAATTTTGGATGATAGCTGTCATTTATAACTCCGCAGGTTTCTGAATTACAGTGCCCCTGAGCTGCTTTCTTCAACTCGCTTTCTTGTGAGCTGGCCGCAACACCGCAGGATCTCCTCAGGCCCTAATCTAGTTCCAGCATGGCACGCAGAGCCTTTGGTTCATTTATCTTCCTGGTGGGAAATGAGAGTTAAATTTGCCCGTCCAGACACCTACAGATAGTCTCCCATTGCTTCTCCTTATTCCTGTTCATCTTCCGAAGAAATTGCAAACTGGGCCAAACAGGAGGTTAAAGGCACTGACTCTCCAAGTGGGGAGAGTGTTAGTAAAGCGTCTGGAATGTTGCACCCGAGTACCAGGGGACGAAAACTGAGACACATTTGAACACGTTTCCCGATCACACGGTGGATCATACTCTTGGTTCCACATGCATGTTTCAGCTGAAGGAAGAATCCCTTAAACATGGAGAGTTGAGACCCATGGAATGGGTACCATGCAATATGACTTCAAAGGGTCTGCATTTGCTCACCAAACCTCACCAATCCTATCACTGCTGCGTTTATGCCACTGTACACACGCTTCATTCTCTTCCGGAGACATATAAATCCATAGGTTTTAAGATTCTTACTAGTCAGGTATATTGTTAGGCGTTTAATATGGGGTGTTGAGTCCACTTCGTTGAGCAAGGAGTAGCTCTTGTCTATTACATATTTGGCTTATGGAACGGTATCTGTGCTAATTTCAATCTCTGGTTTTATGCAGCACCCCAACTCACCTTTCCCCTTAAGCAAGTATAAGTTGGTTTTCTACATTTGACACCCTGTTCTGTTTTGTAATTCAGTTCCTGTGTAGCCAAGTTTACATTCCATGTAGTAGTGATATCTTATGATGTTTCTTTTTCTGTGTGACTTATTTCACTTATAATCATCGTACCTGAATCCACTCATTATGCTGCTACGGGCCTGATGACATAGATTTCATTGCTGAGTGATATTGCATTGTACGTAATTACCACAACTTCTTTATCCATTTTTCGCTTTCTGTGATATTGAACTTGTACCGTAAACGAGGTTCTTGTAAACAGAGCCGGCCCAAACTTTGGGGTGGCTGTGTCTTTTTGATTTTAATTTCCCTAAGCTATAGGACCATAAGTGGAAGTGCCCTAGGCTCTGTTGCTTTGTTTTTTAGATGTTTCAGGAAACACCATACACTTCTCCAGAGTGGCTGCTGGCAATTTACATCCCGCCCATCAGCATAACAAGGCTCCCAGTTCTCCATGACCTATCCTGCCTTTCTGGATTTTACACTTTTTTCAGATGGCCCTTTTGACTGGGGGGCAGTGAGACTTCATTGTAGTGCAGATTTCCTTTGCAAACTTGCTTGGTTGGCCAAAAAGGGCGTATGCGTTTTTTCCTGAATATATTCAGGAAAAAACGCATACGCCCTTTTTGGCCAAGTGCATCATTGTGGACGTTCTGCCTCTTTTCCTATGCTTTACATGCAATTCCAGTCTACCTCCTGAAATCGGTTTCCTGCAATTCTGCCCCGCTTTCAAGTCCTCTTGTCAGCCTTCCTTCAATATATTTTTGGACGATAGCTGTCATTTATAACTCTGCAGGTTTGTGAATTACAGTGCCCCTGAGCTCCTTTCTTCAACTCGCTTTCTTGTGAGCTGGCCGCAACACCGCAGGATTGCTTCGGGCCCTAGTTTGGTTCCGGCATGGCATGCTGATCCTTTGGTTAATTCCTCTTCCTGGTGGGAAATGAGAGTTAAATTTGCCCGTCCAGACACCTCCACCTAGTCTCTCATTGGTTCTCCCTATTCCTGTTCATTTTCCACAGAGATTGCAAACTGGGCCAAACAGGAGGTTAAAGGCACTGACTCTCCAAGTGGGCAGAGTGTTAGTAAAGCGTCTTGAATGTTGAACACGAGTACCAGGGGACGAAAACTGAGACACATTTGAACACGTTTTCCGATCACATGGTGGATCATACTCTGGGTTCCACATGCATGTTTTAGCTGAAGGAAGAATCCCTTAAACCTGGAGAGTTGAGACCCATGGAATGGGTACCATGCAATATGACTTCAAAGGGTCTGCATTTGCTCACCAAACTTCACCAATCCTATCACTGCTGCGTTTATGCCGCTGTACACACGCTTGATTCTCTTTCGGAGACATATAAATCCTTAGGTATTAAGATTATTACTAGTCAGGTATATTCTTAGGCGTTTAATGTGGGGTGTTGAGTCCACTTCGTTGAGCAAGGAGTAGCTCTTGTCTATTACATATTTGGCTTATGGAACGGTATCTGTGCTAATTTCAATCTCTGGTTTTATGCAGCACCCCAACTAACCTTTCCACTTAAGCAAGCATAAGTTGGTTTTCTACATTTGACACCCTGTTCTATTTTGTAATTCAGTTCTTGTGTAGCCAAGTTTACATTCCGTGTAGTAGTGATATCTTATGATGTTTCTTTTTCTGTGTGACTTATTTCACTTAGAATCATCGTACCTGAATCCACTCATTATGCTGCTACGGGCCTGATGACATAGATTTCATTGCTGAGTGATATTGCATTGTACGTAAGTACCACAACTTCTTTATCCATTTTTCGCTTTCTGTGATATTGAACTTGTACCGTAAACGAGGTTCTTGTAAACAGAGCCGGCCGAAACTTTGGGGTGGCTGAGTCTTTTTGATTTTAATTTCCCTAAGCTATAGGACCATAAGTGGAAGTGCCCTAGGCTCTGTTGCTTTGTTTTTTTGATGTTTCAGGAAACACCATACACTTGTTCAGAGTGGCTGTTGGCAATTTATATCCCGCCCATCAGCTTAACAAGGCTCCCAGTTCTCTATGGTCTGTCCTGCCTTTCTGGATTTTACACTTTTTTCAGATAGCCCTTTTGACCGGGGGCAGTGAGACTTCACTGTAGTGCAGATTTCCTTTGCAAGCTTGCTTGGTTGGCCAAAAAGGGCGTATGCGTTTTTTCCTGAATATATTCAGGGAAAAACGCATACGCCCTTTTTGGCCAAGTGCATCATTGTGGACGTTCTGCCTCTTTTCCTATGCTTTACATGCAATTCCAGTCTACCTCCTGAAATCGGTTTCCTGCAATTCTGCCCCGCTTTCAAGTCCTCTTGGCAGCCTTCCTTCAATATATTTTTGGAAGATAGCTGTCATTTATAACTCTGCAGGATTGTGAATTACAGTGCCCCTGAGCTACTTTCTTCAACTCGCTTTCTTGTGAGCTGGCCGCAACACCGCAGGATTGCTTCAGGCCCTAGTTTGGTTCCGGCATTGCATGCTGAGCCTTTGGTTAATTCCTCTTCCTGGTTGGAAATGAGAGTTAAATTTGCCCGTCCTCACAGCTCCAGCTAGTCTCTCATTGGTTCTCCCTATTCCTGTTCATCCTACGCAGAAATTGCAAACTGGGCCAAACAGGAGGTTAAAGGCACTGACTCTCCAAGTGGGGAGAGTGTTAGTAAAGCGTCTTGAATGTTGCACCCGAGTACCAGGGGACGAAAACTGAGACACATTTGAACACGTTTCCTGATCACACGGTGGATCATACTCTGTGTTCCACATGCATGTTTCAGCTGAAGGAAGAATCCCTTAAACCTGGAGAGTTGAGACCCATGGAATGGGTACCATGCAGTATGACTTCAAAGGGTCTACATTTGCTCACCGAACCTCACCAATCCTATCACTGCTGCGTTTATGCCGCCGTACACACGCTTGATTCTCTTTCGGAGACATATAAATCCATAGGTTTTAAGATTATTTCTAGTCAGGTATATTCTTAGGCGTTTAATATGGGGTGTTGAGTCCACTTCGTTCAGCAAGGAGTAGCTCTTGTCTATTGCATATTTGGCTTATGGAACGGTATCTGTGCTAATTTCAATCTCTGGTTTCATGCAGCACCCCAACTCACCTTTCCCCTTAAGCAAGCATAAGTTGGTTTTCTACATTTGAGACCCTGTTCTGTTTTGTAATTCAGTTCCTGTGTAGCCAAGTTTACATTCCGTGTAGTAGTGATATCTTATGATGTTTCTTTTTCTGTGTGATTTATTTCACTTAGAATCATCGTACCTGCATCCACTCATTATGCTGCTACGGGCCTGATGACATTGATTTCATTGCTGAGTGATATTGCATTGTACGTAAGTACCACAACTTCTTTATCCATTTTTCGCTTTCTGTGATATTGAACTTGTACCGTAAACGAGGTTCTTGTCAACAGAGCCGGCCCAAACTTTTGGGTGGCTGTGTCTTTCTGATTTTAATTTCCCTAAGCTATAGGACCATAAGTTCAAGTGCCCTAGGCTCTGTTGCTTTGTTTTTTAGATGTTTCAGGAAACACCGTACACTTCTCCAGAGTGGCTGTTGGCAATTTACATCCCGCCCACCAGCATAACAAGGCTCCCAGTTCTCCATGGCCTGTCCTGCCTTCTGGATTTTACACTTTTTTCAGATGGCCCTTTTGACCGTGGGGCAGTGAGACTTCATTGTAGTGCAGATTTCCTTTGCAAGCTTGCTTGGTTGGCCAAAAAGGGCGTATGCGTTTTTTCCTGAATATATTCAGGGAAAAACGCATACGCCCTTTTTGGCCAAGTGCATCATTGTGGACGTTCTGCCTCTTTTCCTATGCTGTACATGCAATTCCCGTCTACCTCCTGAAATCGGTTTCCTGCAATTCTGCCCCGCTTTCAAGTCCTCTTGGCAGCCTTACTTCAATATATTTTTGGACGATAGCTGTCCTTTATAACTCTGCAGGTTTGTGAATTACAGTGCCCCTGAGCTCCTTTCTTCAACTCGCTTTCTTGTGAGCTGGCCGCAACACCGCAGGATTGCTTCAGGCCCGAGTGTGGTTCCGGCACGGCACGCTGAGCCTTTGGTTAATTCCTCTTCCTGGTGGGAAATGAGAGTTAAATTTGCCCGTCCAGACACCTCCAGCTAGTTTCTCATTGGTTCTCCCTATTCCTGTACATTTTCCGCAGAAATTGCAAACTGGGCCACACAGGAGTTTAAAGACACTGACTCTCCAAGTGGGGAGAGAGTTAGTAAAGCGTCTTGTATGTTGCACCCGAGTACCAGGGGATGAAAACTGAGACACATTTGAACACGTTTCCTGATCACACGGTGGATCATACTCTGTGTTCCGCATGCATGTTTCAGCTGAAGGAAGAATCCCTTAAACCTGGAGAGTTGAGACCCATGGAATGGGTACCATGCAATATGACTTCAAAGGGTCTGCATTTGCTCACCGAACCTCACCAATCCTATCACTGCTGCGTTTATGCCACCGTACACACGCTTGATTCTCTTTCGGAGACATATAAATCGGTAGGTTTTAATATTCTTACTAGTCAGGTATATTCTTAGGCATTTAATATGGGGTGTTGAGTCCACTTCGTTCAGCAAGGAGTAGCTCTTGTCTATTACATATTTGGCTTATGGAACGGTATCTGTGCTAATTTCAATCTCTGGTTTCATGCAGCACCCCAACTCACCTTTCCCCTCAAGCAAGCATAAGTTGGTTTTCTACATTTGAGACCCTGTTCTGTTTTGTAATTCAGTTCTTGTGTAGCCAAGTTTACCTTCCTTGTAGTAGTGATATCTTATGGTGTTTCTTTTTCTGTGTGACTTATTTCACTTAGAATCATCATACCTGAATCCACTCATTATGCTGCTACGGGCCTGATGACATAGATTTCATTGCTGAGTGATATTGCATTGTACGTAAGTACCACAACTTCTTTATCCATTTTTCGCTTTCTGTGATATTGAACTTGTACCGTAAACGAGGTTCTTGTAAACAGAGCCGTCCCAAACTTTGGGGTGGCTGTGTCTTTTTGATTTTAATTTCCCTAAGCTATAGGACCATAAGTGGAAGTGCCCTAGGCTCTGTTGCTTAGTTTTTTAGATGTTTCAGGAAACACCATACACTTCCCCAGAGTGGCTGTTGGCAATTTACATCCCGCCCATCAGCATAACAAGGCTCCCAGTTCTGCATGGCCTGTCCTGCCTTTCTGGATTTTACACTTTTTTCAGATGGCCCTTTTGACCGGGGGGCAGTGAGACTTCATTGTAGTGCAGATTTCCTTTGCAAGCTTGCTTGGTTGGCCAAAAAGGGCGTATGCGTTTTTTCCTGAATATATTCAGGAAAAAACGCATACGCCCTTTTTGGCCAAGTGCATCATTGTGGACGTTCTGCCTCTTTTCCTATGCTTTACATGCAATTCCTGTCTACCTCCTGAAATCGGTTTCCTGCAATCCTGCCCCGCTTTCATGTCCTCTTGGCAGCCTTACTTCAATATATTTTTGGACGATAGCTGTCATTTATAACTCTGCTGGTTTGTGAATTACAGTGCCCCTGAGCTCCTTTCTTCAACTCGCTTTCTTGTGAGCTGTCCGCAACACCGCATGATTGCTTCAGGCCCTAGTGTGGTTCCGGCACGGCATGCTGAGCCTTTGGTTAATTCCTCTTTCTGGTGGGAAATGAGAGTTAAATTTGCCCGTCCAGACACCTCCAGCTAGTTTCTCATTGGTTCTCCCTATTCCTGTACATTTTCCGCAGAAATTGCAAACTGGGCCAAACAGGAGTTTAAAGACACTGACTCTCCAAGTGGGGAGAGAGTTAGTAAAGCGTCTTGAATGTTGCACCCGAGTACCAGGGGATGAAAACTGAGACACATTTGAACACGTTTCCTGATCACACGGTGGATCATACTCTGTGTTCCACATGCATGTTTCAGCTGAAGGAATTATCCCTTAAACCTGGAGAGTTGAGACCCATGGAATGGGTACCATGCAGTATGACTTCAAAGGGTCTGCATTTGCTCACCGAACCTCACAAATCCTATCACTGCTGCGTTTATGCCGCTGTACACACGCTTGATTCTCTTCGGAGACATATAAATCGGTAGGTTTTAATATTCTTACTAGTCAGGTATATTCTTAGGCATTTAATATGGGGTGTTGAGTCCACTTCGTTGAGCAAGGAGTAGCTCTTGTCTATTACATATTTGGCTTATGGAACGGTATCTGTGCTAATTTCAATCTCTGGTTTCATGCAGCACCCCAACTCACCTTTCCCCTCAAGCAAGCATAAGTTGGTTTTCTACATTTGAGACCCTGTTCTGTTTTGTAATTCAGTTCTTGTGTAGCCAAGTTTACCTTCCTTGTAGTAGTGATATCTTATGGTGTTTCTTTTTCTGTGTGACTTATTTCACTTAGAATCATCATACCTGAATCCACTCATTATGCTGCTACGGGCCTGATGACATAGATTTCATTGCTGAGTGATATTGCATTGTACGTAAGTACCACAACTTCTTTATCCATTTTTCGCTTTCTGTGATATTGAACTTGTACCGTAAACGAGGTTCTTGTAAACAGAGCCGTCCCAAACTTTGGGGTGGCTGTGTCTTTTTGATTTTAATTTCCCTAAGCTATAGGACCATAAGTGGAAGTGCCCTAGGCTCTGTTGCTTAGTTTTTTAGATGTTTCAGGAAACACCATACACTTCCCCAGAGTGGCTGTTGGCAATTTACATCCCGCCCATCAGCATAACAAGGCTCCCAGTTCTGCATGGCCTGTCCTGCCTTTCTGGATTTTACACTTTTTTCAGATGGCCCTTTTGACCGGGGGGCAGTGAGACTTCATTGTAGTGCAGATTTCCTTTGCAAGCTTGCTTGGTTGGCCAAAAAGGGCGTATGCGTTTTTTCCTGAATATATTCAGGAAAAAACGCATACGCCCTTTTTGGCCAAGTGCATCATTGTGGACGTTCTGCCTCTTTTCCTATGCTTTACATGCAATTCCTGTCTACCTCCTGAAATCGGTTTCCTGCAATCCTGCCCCGCTTTCATGTCCTCTTGGCAGCCTTACTTCAATATATTTTTGGACGATAGCTGTCATTTATAACTCTGCTGGTTTGTGAATTACAGTGCCCCTGAGCTCCTTTCTTCAACTCGCTTTCTTGTGAGCTGTCCGCAACACCGCAGGATTGCTTCAGGCCCTAGTGTGGTTCCGGCACGGCATGCTGAGCCTTTGGTTAATTCCTCTTTCTGGTGGGAAATGAGAGTTAAATTTGCCCGTCCAGACACCTCCAGCTAGTTTCTCATTGGTTCTCCCTATTCCTGTACATTTTCCGCAGAAATTGCAAACTGGGCCAAACAGGAGTTTAAAGACACTGACTCTCCAAGTGGGGAGAGAGTTAGTAAAGCGTCTTGAATGTTGCACCCGAGTACCAGGGGATGAAAACTGAGACACATTTGAACACGTTTCCTGATCACACGGTGGATCATACTCTGTGTTCCACATGCATGTTTCAGCTGAAGGAATTATCCCTTAAACCTGGAGAGTTGAGACCCATGGAATGGGTACCATGCAGTATGACTTCAAAGGGTCTGCATTTGCTCACCGAACCTCACAAATCCTATCACTGCTGCGTTTATGCCGCTGTACACACGCTTGATTCTCTTCGGAGACATATAAATCCACAGGTTTTAAGATTCTTACTAGTCAGGTGTATTCTTAGGCGTTTAATATGGGGTGTTGAGTCCACTTCGTTTAGCAAGGAGTAGCTCTTGTCTATTACATATTTGGCTTATGGCACGGTATCTGTGCTAATTTCAATCTCTGGTTTCATGCAGCACCCCAACTCACCTTTCCCCTCAAGCAAGCATAAGTTGGTTTTCTACATTTGAGACCCTGTTCTGTTTTGTAATTCAGTTCTTGTGTAGCCAAGTTTACCTTCCGTGTAGTAGTGATATCTTATGGTGTTTCTTTTTCTGTGTGACTTATTTCACTTAGAATCATCATACCTGAATCCACTCATTATGCTGCTACGGGCCTGATGACATAGATTTCATTGCTGAGTGATATTGCATTGTACGTAAGTACCACAACTTCTTTATCCATTTTTCGCTTTCTGTGATATTGAACTTGTACCGTAAACGAGGTTCTTGTAAACAGAGCCGTCCCAAACTTTGGGGTGGCTGTGTCTTTTTGATTTTAATTTCCCTAAGCTATAGGACCATAAGTGGAAGTGCCCTAGGCTCTGTTGCTTTGTTTTTTAGATGTTTCAGGAAACACCATACACTTCTCCAGAGTGGCTGTTGGCAATTTACATCCCGCCCACCAGCATAACAAGGTTCCCAGTTCTCCATGGCCTGTCCTGCCTTTCTGGATTTTACACTTTTTTCAGATGGCCCTTTTGACCGGGGGGCAGTGAGACTTCATTGTAGTGCAGATTTCCTTTGCAAGCTTTCTTGGTTGGCCAAAAAGGGCGTATGCGTTTTTTCCTGAATATATTCAGGAAAAAACGCATACGCCCTTTTTGGCCAAGTGCATCATTGTGGACGTTCTGCCTCTTTTCCTATGCTTTACATGCAATTCCCGTCTACCTCCTGAAATCGGTTTCCTGCAATTCTGCCCCGCTTTCAAGTCCTCTTGGCAGCCTTACTTCAATATATTTTTGGACGATAGCTGTCATTTATAACTCTGCAGGTTTGTGAATTACAGTGCCCCTGAGTTCCTTTCTTCAACTCGCTTTCTTGTGAGCTGGCCGCAACACCGCAGGATTGCTTCGGGCCCTAGTGTGGTTCCGGCACGGCACGCTGAGCCTTTGGTTAATTCCTCTTTCTGGTGGGAAATGAGAGTTAAATTTGCCCGTCCAGACACCTCCAGCTAGTTTCTCATTGGTTCTCCCTATTCCTGTACATTTTCCGCAGAAATTGCAAACTGGGCCATACAGGAGGTTAAAGGCACTGACTCTCCAAGTGGGGAGAGTGTTAGTAAAGCGTCTGGAGTGTTGCACCCGAGTACCAGGGGACGAAAACTGAGACACATTTGAACACGTTTCCTGATCACACGGTGGATCATAATCTGTGTTCCACATGCATGTTTTAGCTGAAGGAAGAATCCCTTAAACTTGGAGAGTTGAGACCCATGGAATGGGTACCATGCAATATGACTTCAAAGGGTTTGCATTTGCTCACCGAACCTCACCAATCCTATCACTGCTGCGTTTATTCCGCTGTACACACGCTTGATTCTCTTGCGGAGACATATAAATCCGTAGTTTTTAAGATTATTTCTAGTCAGGTGTATTCTTAAGCGTTTAATATGGGGTGTTGAGTCCACTTCGTTGAGCAAGGAGTAGCTCTTGTCTATTACATATTTGGCTTATGGAACGGTATCTGTGCTAATTTCAATCTCTGGTTTCATGCAGCACCCCAACTCACCTTTCCCCTTAAGCAAGCATAAGTTGGTTTTCTACATTTGAGACCCTGTTCTGTTTTGTAATTCAGTTCTTGTGTAGCCAAGTTTACCTTCCGTGTAGTAGTGATATCTTATGGTGTTTCTTTTCCTGTGTGACTTATTTCACTTAGAATCATCATACCTGAATCCACTCATTATGCTGCTACGGGCCTGATGACATAGATTTCATTGCTGAGTGATATTGCATTGTACGTAAGTACCACAACTTCTTTATCCATTTTTCACTTTCTGTGATATTGAACTTGTACCGTAAACGAGGTTCTTGTAAACAGAGCCGTCCCAAACTTTGGGGTGGCTGTGTCTTTTTGATTTTAATTTCCCTAAGCTATAGGACCATAAGTGGAAGTGCCCTAGGCTCTGTTGCTTTGTTTTTTAGATGTTTCAGGAAACACCATACACTTCTCCAGAGTGGCTGTTGGCAATTTACATCCCGCCCACCAGCATAACAAGGCTCCCAGTTCTCCATGGCCTGTCCTGCCTTTCTGGATTTTACACTTTTTTCAAATGGCCCTTTTGACCGGGGGGCAGTGAGACTTCATTGTAGTGCAGATTTCCTTTGCAAGCTTGCTTGGTTGGCCAAAAAGGGCGTATGCGTTTTTTCCTGAATATATTCAGGAAAAAACGCATACGCCCTTTTTGGCCAAGTGCATCATTGTGGACGTTCTGCCTCTTTTCCTATGCTTTACATGCAATTCCAGTGTACCCCCTGAAATCGATTTCCTGCAATTCTGCCCCACTTTCAAGTCCTCTTGGCAGCCTTACTTCAATATATTTTTGGACGATAGCTGTCATTTATAACTCTGCAGGTTTGTGAATTACCGTGCCCCTGAGCTCCTTTCTTCAACTCGCTTTCTTGTGAGCTGGCCGCAACACCGCAGGATTGCTGCAGGCCCTAGTGTAGTTCCGGCACGGCACGCTGAGCCTTTGGTTAATTCCTCTTCCTGGTGGGAAATGAGAGTTAAATTTGCCCGTCCAGACACCTACAGATAGTCTCTCTTTCGTTCTCCCTATTCCTGTTCATTTTTCACAGAAATTACAAACTGGGCCAAACAGGAGGTTAAAGGCACTGACTCTCCAAGTGGGGAGAGTGTTAGTAAAGCATCTGGAATGTTGCACCCGAGTACCAGGGACGAAAACGAGACACATTTGAACACGTTTCCCGATCACACGGTGGATCATACTCTGGGTTCCACATGCATGTTTTAGCTGAAGGAAAAATCCCTTAAACCTGGAGAGTTGAGACCCATGGAATGGGTACCATGCAATATGACTTCAAAGGGTCTGCATTTGCTCACCGAACCTCACCAATCCTATCACTGCTGCGTTTATGCCGCTGTACACACGCTTGATTCTCTTTCGGAGACATATAAATCCGTAGGTTTTAAGATTATTTCTAGTCAGGTATATTCTTAGGCGTTTAATATGGGGTGTTGAGTCCACTTCGTTCAGCAAGGAGTAGCTCTTGTCTATTGCATATTTGGCTTATGGAACGGTATCTGTGCTAATTTCAATCTCTGGTTTCATGCAGCACCCCAACTCACCTTTCCCCTTAAGCAAGCATAAGTTGGTTTTCTACATTTGACACCCTGTTCTGTTTTGTAATTCAGTTCCTGTGTAGCCAAGTTTACATTCCGTGTAGTAGTGATATCTTATGATGTTTCTTTTTCTGTGTGACTTATTTCACTTAGAATCATCGTACCTGAATCCACTCATTATGCTGCTACGGGCCTGATGACATAGATTTCATTGCTGAGTGATATTGCATTGTACGTAAGTACCACAACTTCTTTATCCATTTTTTGCTTTCTGTGATATTGAACTTGTACCGTAAACGAGGTTCTTGTAAACAGAGCCGTCCCAACCTTTGGGGTGGCTGTGTCTTTTTGATTTTAATTTCCCTAAGCTATAGGACCATAAGTGGAAGTGCCCTAGGCTCTGTTGCTTTGTTTTTTAGATGTTTCAGGAAACACCATACACTTCTCCAGAGTGGCTGTTGGCAATTTACATCCCGCCCATCAGCATAACAAGGCTCCCAGTTCTCCATGGCCTGTCCTGCCTTTCTGGATTCTACACTTTTTTCAGATGGCCCTTTTGACCGGGGGGCAGTGAGACTTCATTGTAGTGCAGATTTCCTTTGCAAGCTTGCTTGGTTGGCCAAAAAGGGCGTATGCGTTTTTTCCTGAATATATTCAGGAAAAAACTCATACGCCCTTTTTGGCCAAGTGCATCATTGTGGACGTTCTGCCTCTTTTCCTATGCTTTACATGCAATTCCAGTGTACCCCTGAAATCAATTTCCTGCAATTCTGCCCCGCTTTCAAGTCCTCTTGGCAGCCTTACTTCAATATATTTTTGGACGATAGCTGTCATTTATAACTCTGCAGGTTTGTGAATTACAGTGCCCCTGAGCTCGTTTCTTCAAGTCGCTTTCTTGTGTGCTGTCCGCAACACCGCAGGATTGCTTCAGGCCCTAGTGTAGTTCCGGCACGGCACGCTGAGCCTTTGGTTAATTCCTCTTCCTGGTGGGAAATGAGAGTTAAATTTGCCCGTCCAGACACCTCCAGCTAGTCTCTCTTTGGTTCTCCCTATTCCTGTACATTTTCCGCAGAAATTGCAAACTGGGCCAAACAGGAGTTTAAAGACACTGACTCTCCAAGTGGGGAGACTGTTAGTAAAGCGTCTTGAATGTTGCACCCGAGTACCAGGGGACGAAAACTGAGACACATTTGAACACGTTTCCCGATCACACGGTGGATCATACTCTGTGTTCCACATGCATGTTTCAGCTGAAGGAAGAATCCCTTAAACCTGGAGAGTTGAGACCCATGGAATGGGGACCATGCAGTATGACTACAAAGGGTCTGCATTTGCTCACCGAACCTCACCAATCCTATCACTGCTGCGTTTATGCCGCTGTACACACGCTTGATTTTCTTTCGGAGACATATAAATCCGTAGGTTTTAAGATTATTTCTAGTCAGGTATATTCTTAGGCGTTTAATATGGGGTGTTGAGTCCACTTCGTTCAGCAAGGAGTAGCTCTTGTCTATTACATATTTGGCTTATGGAACGGTATCTGTGCTAATTTCAATCTCTGGTTTCATGCAGCACCCCAACTCACCTTTCCCCTCAAGCAAGCATAAGTTGGTTTTCTACATTTGACACCCTGTTCTGTTTTGTAATTCAGTTCTTGTGTAGCCAAGTTTACCTTCCGTGTAGTAGTGATATCTTATGGTGTTTCTTTTTCTGTGTGACTTATTTCACTTAGAATCATCATACCTGAATCCACTCATTATGCTGCTACGGGCCTGATGACATAGATTTCATTGCTGAGTGATATTGCATTGTACGTAAGTACCACAACTTCTTTATCCATTTTTCGCTTTCTGTGATATTGAACTTGTACCGTAAACGAGGTTCTTGTAAACAGAGCCGTCCCAAACTTTGGGGTGGCTGTGTCTTTTTGATTTTAATTTCCCTAAGCTATAGGACCATAAGTGGAAGTGCCCTAGGCTCTGTTGCTTTGTTTTTTAGATGTTTCAGGAAACACCATACACTTCTCCAGAGTGGCTCTTGGCAATTTACATCCCGCCCACCAGCATAACAAGGCTCCCAGTTCTCCATGGCCTGTCCTGCCTTTCTGGATTTTACACTTTTTTCAGATGGCCCTTTTGACCGGGGGGCAGTGAGACTTCATTGTAGTGCAGATTTCCTTTGCAAGCTTTCTTGGTTGGCCAAAAAGGGCGTATGCGTTTTTTCCTGAATATATTCAGGAAAAAACGCATACGCCCTTTTTGGCCAAGTGCATCATTGTGGACGTTCTGCCTCTTTTCCTATGCTTTACATGCAATTCCCGTCTACCTCCTGAAATCGGTTTCCTGCAATTCTGCCCCGCTTTCAAGTCCTCTTGGCAGCCTTACTTCAATATATTTTTGGACGATAGCTGTCATTTATAACTCTGCAGGTTTGTGAATTACAGTGCCCCTGAGCTCCTTTCTTCAACTCGCTTTCTTGTGAGCTGGCCGCAACACCGCAGGATTGCTTCAGGCCCTAGTGTGGTTCCGGCACGGCACGCTGAGCCTTTGGTTAATTCCTCTTTCTGGTGGGAAATGAGAGTTAAATTTGCCCGTCCAGACACCTCCGCTAGTTTCTCATTGGTTCTCCCTATTCCTGTACATTTTCCGCAGAAATTGCAAACTGGGCCATACAGGAGGTTAAAGGCACTGACTCTCCAAGTGGGGAGAGTGTTAGTAAAGCGTCTGGAGTGTTGCACCCGAGTACGAGGGGACGAAAACTGAGACACATTTGAACACGTTTCCTGATCACACGGTGGATCATAATCTGTGTTCCACATGCATGTTTTAGCTGAAGGAAGAATCCCTTAAACTTGGAGAGTTGAGACCCATGGAATGGGTACCATGCAATATGACTTCAAAGGGTCTGCATTTGCTCACCGAACCTCACCAATCCTATCACTGCTGCGTTTATGCCGCTGTACACACGCTTGATTCTCTTTCGGAGACATATAAATCCGTAGTTTTTAAGATTATTTCTAGTCAGGTGTATTCTTAAGCGTTTAATATGGGGTGTTGAGTCCACTTCGTTGAGCAAGGAGTAGCTCTTGTCTATTACATATTTGGCTTATGTAACGGTATCTGTGCTAATTTCAATCTCTGGTTTCATGCAGCACCCCAACTCACCTTTCCCCTTAAGCAAGCATAAGTTGGTTTTCTACATTTGAGACCCTGTTCTGTTTTGTAATTCAGTTCTTGTGTAGCCAAGTTTACCTTCCGTGTAGTAGTGATATCTTATGGTGTTTCTTTTTCTGTGTGACTTATTTCACTTAGAATCATCATACCTGAATCCACTCATTATGCTGCTACGGGCCTGATGACATAGATTTCATTGCTGAGTGATATTGCATTGTACGTAAGTACCACAACTTCTTTATCCATTTTTCGCTTTCTGTGATATTGAACTTGTACCGTAAACGAGGTTCTTGTAAACAGAGCCGTCCCAAACTTTGGGGTGGCTGTGTCTTTTTGATTTTAATTTCCCTAAGCTATAGGACCATAAGTGGAAGTGCCCTAGGCTCTGTTGCTTTGTTTTTTAGATGTTTCAGGAAACACCATACACTTCTCCAGAGTGGCTGTTGGCAATTTACATCCCGCCCACCAGCATAACAAGGCTCCCAGTTCTCCATGGCCTGTCCTGCCTTTCTGGATTTTACACTTTTTTCAAATGGCCCTTTTGACCGGGGGGCAGTGAGACTTCATTGTAGTGCAGATTTCCTTTGCAAGCTTGCTTGGTTGGCCAAAAAGGGCGTATGCGTTTTTTCCTGAATATATTCAGGAAAAAACGCATACGCCCTTTTTGGCCAAGTGCATCATTGTGGACGTTCTGCCTCTTTTCCTATGCTTTACATGCAATTCCCGTCTACCTCCTGAAATCGGTTTCCTGCAATTCTGCCCCGCTTTCAAGTCCTCTTGGCAGCCTTACTTCAATATATTTTTGGACGATAGCTGTCATTTATAACTCTGTAGGTTTGTGAATTACAGTGCCCCTGAGCTCGTTTCTTCAACTCGCTTTCTTGTGAGCTGTCCGCAACACCGCAGGATTGCTTCAGGCCCTAGTGTAGTTCCGGCACGGCACGCTGAGCCTTTGGTTAATTCCTCTTCCTGGTGGGAAATGAGAGTTAAATTTGCCCGTCCAGACACCTCCAGCTAGTCTCTCTTTCGTTCTCCCTATTCCTGTTCATTTTCCACAGAAATTACAAACTGGGCGAAACAGGAGGTTAAAGGCACTGACTCTCCAAGTGGGGAGAGTGTTAGTAAAGCATCTGGAATGTTGCACCCGAGTACCAGGGACGAAAACGAGACACATTTGAACACGTTTCCCGATCACACGGTGGATCATACTCTGGGTTCCACATGCATGTTTTAGCTGAAGGAAGAATCCCTTAAACCTGGAGAGTTGAGACCCATGGAATGGGTACCATGCAATATGACTTCAAAGGGTCTGCATTTGCTCACCGAACCTCACCAATCCTATCACTGCTGCGTTTATGCCGCTGTACACACGCTTGATTCTCTTTCGGAGACATATAAATCCGTAGGTTTTAAGATTATTTCTAGTCAGGTATATTCTTAGGCGTTTAATATGGGGTGTTGAGTCCACTTCGTTGAGCAAGGAGTAGCTCTTGTCTATTGCATATTTGGCTTATGGAACGGTATCTGTGCTAATTTCAATCTCTGGTTTCATGCAGCACCCCAACTCACCTTTCCCCTTAAGCAAGCATAAGTTGGTTTTCTACATTTGAGAACCTGTTCTGTTTTCTAATTCAGTTCCTGTTTAGGCAAGTTTACATTCCGTGTATTGGTGATAACTTATGATGTTTCTTTTTCTGTGTGACTTATTTCACTTAGAATCATCGTACCTGAATCCACTCATTATGCTGCTACGGGCCTGATGACATAGATTTCATTGCTGAGTGATATTACATTGTACGTAAGTACCACAACTTCTTTATCCATTTTTTGCTTTCTGTGATATTGAACTTGTACCGTAAACGAGGTTCTTGTAAACAGAGCCGTCCCAAACTTTGGGGTGGCTGTGTCTTTTTGATTTTAATTTCCCTAAGCTATAGGACCATAAGTGGAAGTGCCCTAGGCTCTGTTGCTTTGTTTTTTAGATGTTTCAGGAAACACCATACACTTCTCCAGAGTGGCTGTTGGCAATTTACATCCCGCCCACCAGCATAACAAGGCTCCCAGTTCTCCATGGCCTGTCCTGCCTTTCTGGATTTTACACTTTTTTCAGATGGCCCTTTTGACCGGGGGGCAGTGAGACTTCATTGTAGTGCAGATTTCCTTTGCAAGCTTTCTTGGTTGGCCAAAAAGGGCGTATGCGTTTTTTCCTGAATATATTCAGGAAAAAACGCATACGCCCTTTTTGGCCAAGTGCATCATTGTGGACGTTCTGCCTCTTTTCCTATGCTTTACATACAATTCCTGTCTACCTCCTGAAATCGGTTTCCTGCAATCCTGCCCCGCTTTCATGTCCTCTTGGCAGCCTTACTTCAATATATTTTTGGACGATAGCTGTCATTTATAACTCTGCTGGTTTGTGAATTACAGTGCCCCTGAGCTCCTTTCTTCAACTCGCTTTCTTGTGAGCTGTCCGCAACACCGCAGGATTGCTTCAGGCCCTAGTGTGGTTCCGGCACGGCATGCTGAGCCTTTGGTTAATTCCTCTTTCTGGTGGGAAATGAGAGTTAAATTTGCCCGTCCAGACACCTCCAGCTAGTTTCTCATTGGTTCTCCCTATTCCTGTACATTTTCCGCAGAAATTGCAAACTGGGCCAAACAGGAGTTTAAAGACACTGACTCTCCAAGTGGGGAGAGAGTTAGTAAAGCGTCTTGAATGTTGCACCCGAGTACCAGGGGATGAAAACTGAGACACATTTGAACACGTTTCCTGATCACACGGTGGATCATAATCTGTGTTCCACATGCATGTTTCAGCTGAAGGAATTATCCCTTAAACCTGGAGAGTTGAGACCCATGGAATGGGTACCATGCAGTATGACTTCAAAGGGTTTGCATTTGCTCACCGAACCTCACCAATCCTATCACTGCTGCGTTTATTCCGCTGTACACACGCTTGATTCTCTTGCGGAGACATATAAATCCGTAGTTTTTAAGATTATTTCTAGTCAGGTGTATTCTTAAGCGTTTAATATGGGGTGTTGAGTCCACTTCGTTGAGCAAGGAGTAGCTCTTGTCTATTACATATTTGGCTTATGGAACGGTATCTGTGCTAATTTCAATCTCTGGTTTCATGCAGCACCCCAACTCACCTTTCCCCTTAAGCAAGCATAAGTTGGTTTTCTACATTTGAGACCCTGTTCTGTTTTGTAATTCAGTTCTTGTGTAGCCAAGTTTACCTTCCGTGTAGTAGTGATATCTTATGGTGTTTCTTTTCCTGTGTGACTTATTTCACTTAGAATCATCATACCTGAATCCACTCATTATGCTGCTACGGGCCTGATGACATAGATTTCATTGCTGAGTGATATTGCATTGTACGTAAGTACCACAACTTCTTTATCCATTTTTCGCTTTCTGTGATATTGAACTTGTACCGTAAACGAGGTTCTTGTAAACAGAGCCGTCCCAAACTTTGGGGTGGCTGTGTCTTTTTGATTTTAATTTCCCTAAGCTATAGGACCATAAGTGGAAGTGCCCTAGGCTCTGTTGCTTTGTTTTTTAGATGTTTCAGGAAACACCATACACTTCTCCAGAGTGGCTGTTGGCAATTTACATCACGCCCACCAGCATAACAAGGCTCCCAGTTCTCCATGGCCTGTCCTGCCTTTCTGGATTTTACACTTTTTTCAAATGGCCCTTTTGACCGGGGGGCAGTGAGACTTCATTGTAGTGCAGATTTCCTTTGCAAGCTTGCTTGGTTGGCCAAAAAGGGCGTATGCGTTTTTTCCTGAATATATTCAGGAAAAAACGCATACGCCCTTTTTGGCCAAGTGCATCATTGTGGACGTTCTGCCTCTTTTCCTATGCTTTACATGCAATTCCAGTGTACCCCCTGAAATCGATTTCCTGCAATTCTGCCCCACTTTCAAGTCCTCTTGGCAGCCTTACTTCAATATATTTTTGGACGATAGCTGTCATTTATAACTCTGCAGGTTTGTGAATTACCGTGCCCCTGAGCTCCTTTCTTCAACTCGCTTTCTTGTGAGCTGGCCGCAACACCGCAGGATTGCTTCAGGCCCTAGTGTAGTTCCGGCACGGCACGCTGAGCCTTTGGTTAATTCCTCTTCCTGGTGGGAAATGAGAGTTAAATTTGCCCGTCCAGACACCTCCAGCTAGTCTCTCTTTCGTTCTCCCTATTCCTGTTCATTTTCCACAGAAATTACAAACTGGGCGAAACAGGAGGTTAAAGGCACTGACTCTCCAAGTGGGGAGAGTGTTAGTAAAGCATCTGGAATGTTGCACCCGAGTACCAGGGACGAAAACGAGACACATTTGAACACGTTTCCCGATCACACGGTGGATCATACTCTGGGTTCCACATGCATGTTTTAGCTGAAGGAAGAATCCCTTAAACCTGGAGAGTTGAGACCCATGGAATGGGTACCATGCAATATGACTTCAAAGGGTCTGCATTTGCTCACCGAACCTCACCAATCCTATCACTGCTACGTTTATGCCGCTGTACACACGCTTGATTCTCTTTCGGAGACATATAAATCCGTAGGTTTTAAGATTATTTCTAGTCAGGTATATTCTTAGGCGTTTAATATGGGGTGTTGAGTCCACTTCGTTGAGCAAGGAGTAGCTCTTGTCTATTGCATATTTGGCTTATGGAACGGTATCTGTGCTAATTTCAATCTCTGGTTTCATGCAGCACCCCAACTCACCTTTCCCCTTAAGCAAGCATAAGTTGGTTTTCTACATTTGAGAACCTGTTCTGTTTTCTAATTCAGTTCCTGTGTAGGCAAGTTTACATTCCGTGTATTGGTGATAACTTATGATGTTTCTTTTTCTGTGTGACTTATTTCACTTAGAATCATCGTACCTGAATCCACTCATTATGCTGCTACGGGCCTGATGACATAGATTTCATTGCTGAGTGATATTACATTGTACGTAAGTACCACAACTTCTTTATCCATTTTTTGCTTTCTGTGATATTGAACTTGTACCGTAAACGAGGTTCTTGTAAACAGAGCCGTCCCAAACTTTGGGGTGGCTGTGTCTTTTTGATTTTAATTTCCCTAAGCTATAGGACCATAAGTGGAAGTGCCCTAGGCTCTGTTGCTTTGTTTTTTAGATGTTTCAGGAAACACCATACACTTCTCCAGAGTGGCTGTTGGCAATTTACATCCCGCCCACCAGCATAACAAGGCTCCCAGTTCTCCATGGCCTGTCCTGCCTTTCTGGATTTTACACTTTTTTCAGATGGCCCTTTTGACCGGGGGGCAGTGAGACTTCATTGTAGTGCAGATTTCCTTTGCAAGCTTTCTTGGTTGGCCAAAAAGGGCGTATGCGTTTTTTCCTGAATATATTCAGGAAAAAACGCATACGCCCTTTTTGGCCAAGTGCATCATTGTGGACGTTCTGCCTCTTTTCCTATGCTTTACATGCAATTCCTGTCTACCTCCTGAAATCGGTTTCCTGCAATTCTGCCCCACTTTCAAGTCCTCTTGGCAGCCTTACTTCAATATATTTTTGGACGATAGCTGTCATTTATAACTCTGCAGGTTTGAGAATTACAGTGCCCCTGAGCTCCTTTCTTCAACTCGCTTTCTTGTGACCTGGCCGCAACACCGCAGGATTGCTTCAGGCCCTAGTGTGGTTCCGGCATGGCATGCTGAGCCTTTGGTTAATTCCTCTTTCTGGTGGGAAATGAGAGTTAAATTTGCCCGTCCAGACACCTCCAGCTAGTTTCTCATTGGTTCTCCCTATTCCTGTACATTTTCCGCAGAAATTGCAAACTGGGCCATACAGGAGGTTAAAGGCACTGACTCTCCAAGTGGGGAGAGTGTTAGTAGAGCGTCTGGAGTGTTGCACCCGAGTACCAGGGGACGAAAACTGAGACACATTTGAACACGTTTCCTGATCACACGGTGGATCATAATCTGTGTTCCACATGCATGTTTTAGCTGAAGGAAGAATCCCTTAAACCTGGAGAGTTGAGACCCATGGAATGGGTACCATGCAATATGACTTCAAAGGGTCTGCATTTGCTCACCGAACCTCACCAATCCTATCACTGCTGCGTTTATGCCGCTGTACACACGCTTGATTCTCTTTCGGAGACATATAAATCCGTAGTTTTTAAGATTATTTCTAGTCAGGTGTATTCTTAAGCGTTTAATATGGGGTGTTGAGTCCACTTCGTTGAGCAAGGAGTAGCTCTTTTCTATTACATATTTGGCTTATGGAACGGTATCTGTGCTAATTTCAATCTCTGGTTTCATGCAGCACCCCAACTCACCTTTTCCCTGAAGCAAGCATAAGTTGGTTTTCTACATTTGAGACCCTGTTCTGTTTTGTAATTCAGTTCTTGTGTAGCCAAGTTTTCCTTCCGTGTAGTAGTGATATCTTATGGTGTTTCTTTTCCTGTGTGACTTATTTCACTTAGAATCATCATACCTGAATCCACTCATTATGCTGCTACGGGCCTGATGACATAGATTTCATTACTGAGTGATATTGCATTGTACGTAAGTACCACAACTTCTTTATCCATTTTTCGCTTTCTGTGATATTGAACTTGTACCGTAAACGAGGTTCTTGTAAACAGAGCCGTCCCAAATTTGGGGTGACTGTGTCTTTTTGAATTTAATTTCCCTAAGCTATAGGACCATAAGTGGAAGTGCCCTAGGCTCTGTTGCTTTGTTTTTTAGATGTTTCAGGAAACACCATACACTTCTCTAGAGTGGCTGTTGGCAATTTACATCCCGCCCACCAGCATAACAAGACTCCCAGTTCTCCATGGCCTGTCCTGCCTTTCTGGATTTTACACTTTTTTCAGATGGCCCTTTTGACCGGGGGGCAGTGAGACTTCATTGTAGTGCAGATTTCCTTTGCAAGCTTGCTTGGTTGGCCAAAAAGGGCGTATGCGTTTTTTCCTGAATATATTCAGGAAAAAACGCATACGCCCTTTTTGGCCAAGTGCATCATTGTGGACGTTCTGCCTCTTTTCCTATGCTTTACATGCAATTCCCGTCTACCTCCTGAAATCGGTTTCCTGCAATTCTGCCCCGCTTTCAAGTTCTCTTGGCAGCCTTACTTCAATATATTTTTGGACGATAGCTGTCATTTATAACTCTGCAGGTTTGTGAATTACAGTGCCCCTGAGCTCCTTTCTTCAACTCGCTTTCTTGTGAGCTGGCCGCAACACCGCAGGATTGCTTCAGGCCCTAGTGTGGTTCCGGCACGGCACGCTGAACCTTTGGTTAATTCCTCTTCCTGGTGGGAAATGAGAGTTAAATTTGCCCGTCCAGACACCTCCAGCTAGTCTCTCATTGGTTCTCCCTATTCCTGTACATTTTCCGCAGAAATTGCAAACTGGGCCAAACAGGAGTTTAAAGGCACTGACTCTCCAAGTGGGGAGAGTGTTAGTAAAGCGTCTTGAATGTTGCACCCGAGTACCAGGGGACGAAAACTGAGACACATTTGAACACGTTTCCCGATCACACGGTGGATCATACTCTGGGTCCCACATGCATGTTTTAGCTGAAGGAAGAATCCCTTAAACCTGGAGAGTTGAGACCCATGGAATGGGTACCATGCAATATGACTTCAAAGGGTCTGCATTTGCTCACCGAACCTCACCAATCCTATCACTGCTGCGTTTATGCCGCCGTACACACGTTTGATTCTCTTTCGGAGACATATAAATCCACAAGTTTTAAGATTCTTACTAGTCAGGTGTATTCTTAGGCGTTTAATATGGGGTGTTGAGTACACTTCGTTTAGCAAGGAGTAGCTCTTGTCTATTACATATTTGGCTTATGGCACGGTATCTGTGCTAATTTCAATCTCTGGTTTCATGCAGCACCCCAACTCACCTTTCCCCTTAAGCAAGCATAAGTTGGTTTTCTACATTTGAGACCCTGTTCTGTTTTGTAATTCAGTTCCTGTGTAGCCAAGTTTACATTCCGTGTAGTAGTGATATCTTATGATCTTTCTTTTTCTGTGTGACTGATTTCACTTAGAATCATCGTACCTAAATCCACTCATTATGCAGCGACGGGCCTGATGACATAGATTTCATTGCTGAGTGATATTGCATTGTACGTAAGTACCACAACTTCTTTATCCATTTTTCCCTTTCTGTGATATTGAACTTGTACCGTAAACGAGGTTCTTGTAAACAGAGCCGGCCCAAACTTTGGGGTGGCTGTGTCTTTCTGATTTTAATTTCCCTAAGCTATAGGACCATAAGTGGAAGTGCCCTAGGCTCTGTTGCTTTGTTTTTTAGATGTTTCAGGAAACACCATACACTTCTCCAGAGTGGCTGTTGGCAATTTACATCCCGCCCACCAGCATAACAAAGCTCCCTGTTCTCCATGGCCTGTCCTGCCTTTCTGGATTTTACACTTTTTTCAGATGGCCCTTTTGACCGGGGGGCAGTGAGACTTCATTGTAGTGCAGATATCATTTGCAAGCTTGCTTGGTTGGCCAAAAAGGGCGTATGCGTTTTTTCCTGAATATATTCAGGAAAAAAAGCATATGCCCTTTTTGGCCAAGTGCATCATTGTGGACGTTCTGCCTCTTTTCCTATGCTTTACATGCAATTCCAGTGTACCTCCTGAAATCGATTTCCTGCAATTCTGCCCCGCTTTCAAGTCCTCTTGGCAGCCTTACTTCAATATATTTTTGGACGATAGCTGTCATTTATAACTCTGCAGGTTTGTGAACTACAGTGCCCCTGAGCTCGTTTCTTCAACTCGCTTTCTTGTGAGCTGGCCGCAACACCGCAGGATTGCTTCAGGCCCTAGTGTAATTCCGGCACGGCACGCTGAGCCTTTGGTTAATTCCTCTTCCTGGTGGGAAACGAGAGTTAAATTTGCCCGTCCAGACACCTCCAGCTAGTCTCTCTTTCGTTCTCCCTATTCCTGTTCATTTTCCACAGAAATTACAAACTGGGCCAAACAGGAGGTTAAAGGCACTGACTCTCCAAGTGGGGAGAGTGTTAGTAAAGCATCTGGAATGTTGCACCCGAGTACCAGGGATGAAAACGAGACACATTTGAACACGTTTCCCGATCACACGGTGGATCATACTCTGGGTTCCACATGCATGTTTCAGCTGAAGGAAGAATCCCTTAAACCTGGAGAGTTGAGACCCATGGAATGGGTACCATGCAATATGACTTCAAAGGGTCTGCATTTGCTCACCGAACCTCACCAATCCTATCACTGCTGCGTTTATGCCGCTGTACACACGCTTGATTCTCTTTCGGAGACATATAAATCCACAGGTTTTAAGATTCTTACTAGTCAGGTGTATTCTTAGGCGTTTAATATGGGGTGTTGAGTCCACTTCGTTGAGCAAGGAGTAGCTCTTGTCTATTGCATATTTGGCTTATGGAACGGTATCTGTGCTAATTTCAATCTCTGGTTTCATGCAGCACCCCAACTCACCTTTCCCCTTAAGCAAGCATAAGTTGGTTTTCTACATTTGACACCCTGTTCTGTTTTGTAATTCAGTTCCTGTGTAGCCAAGTTTACATTCCGTGTAGTAGTGATATCTTATGATGTTTCTTTTTCTGTGTGACTTATTTCACTTAGAATCATCATACCTGCATCCACTCATTATGCTGCTACGGGCCTGATGACATAGATTTCATTGCTGAGTGATATTGCATTGTACATAAGTACCACAACTTCTTTATCCATTTTTTGCTTTCTGTGATATTGAACTTGTACCGTAAACGAGGTTCTTGTAAACAGAGCCGTCCCAAACTTTGGGGTGGCTGTGTCTTTTTTATTTTAATTTCCCTAAGCTATAGGACCATAAGTGGAAGTGCCCTAGGCTCTGTTGCTTTGTTTTTTAGATGTTTCAGGAAACACCATACACTTCTCCAGAGTGGCTGTTGGCAATTTACATCACGCCCACCAGCATAACAAGGCTCCCAGTTCTCCATGGCCTGTCCTGCCTTTCTGGATTTTACACATTTTTCAGATGGCCCTTTTGACCGGGGGGCAGTGAGACTTCATTGTAGTGCAGATTTCCTTTGCAAGCTTGCTTGTTTGGCCAAAAAGGGCGTATGCGTTTTTTCCTGAATATATTCAGGAAAAAACACATACGCCCTTTTTGGCCAAGTGCATCATTGTGGAC
Source organism: Leucopleurus acutus (assembly GCF_964270905.1). Lineage (NCBI taxonomy): Eukaryota > Metazoa > Chordata > Mammalia > Artiodactyla > Delphinidae > Leucopleurus > Leucopleurus acutus. The sequence goes on along the minus strand of NW_028139059.1, from coordinate 280,804 downwards.
GTTCTGCCTCTTTTCCTATGCTTTACATGCAATTCCAGTCTACCTCCTTAAATCGGTTTCCTGCAATTCTGCCCCGCTTTCAAGTCCTCTTGGCAGCCTTACTTCAATATATTTTTGGACGATAGCTGTCATTTATAACTCTGCAGGTTTGTGAATTACAGTGCCCCTGAGCTCCTTTCTTCAACTCGCTTTCTTGTGAGCTGGCCGAAACACCACAGGATTGCTTCAGGACCTAGTGTAGTTCCGGCACGGCATGCTGAGCCTTTGGTTAATTCCTCTTCCTGGTGGGAAATGAGAGTTAAATTTGCCCGTCCAGACACCTCCAGCTAGTCTCTCTTTCGTTCTCCCTATTCCTGTTCATTTTCCACAGAAATTGCAAACTGGGCCAAACAGGAGGTTAAAGGCACTGACTCTCCAAGTGGGGAGAGTGTTAGTAAAGCATCTGGAATGTTGCACCCGAGTTCCACGGGACGAAAACTGAGACACATTTGAACACGTTTCCCGATCACACGGTGGATCATACTCTGGGTTCCACATGCATGTTTTAGCTGAAGGAAGAATCCCTTAAACCTGGAGAGTTGAGACCCATGGAATGGGTACCATGCAGTATGACTTTAAAGGGTCTGCATTTGCTCACCGAACCTCACCAATCCTATCACTGCTGCGTTTATGCCGCTGTACACACGCTTGATTCTCTTTCGGAGACATATACATCCGTAGGTTTTAAGATTATTTCTAGTCAGGTATATTCTTAGGCGTTTAATATGGGGTGTTGAGTCCACTTCGTTCAGCAAGGAGTAGCTCTTGTCTATTGCATATTTGGCTTATGGAACGGTATCCGTGCTAATTTCAATCTCTGGTTTCATGCAGCACCCCAACTCACCTTTCCCCTTAAGCAAGCATAAGTTGGTTTTCTACATTTGAGACCCTGTTCTGTTTTGTAATTCAGTTCCTGTGTAGCCAAGTTTACATTCCGTGTATTGGTGATATCTTATGATGTTTCTTTTTCTGTGTGACTTATTTCACTTAGAATCTTCATTCCTGAATCCACTCATTATGCTGGTACGGGCCTGATGACATAGATTTCATTGCTGAGTGATATTGCATTGTACGTAAGTACCACAACTTCTTTATCCATTTTTCGCTTTCTGTGATATTGAACTTGTACCATAAACGAGGTTCTTGTAAACAGAGCCTTCCCAAACTTTGGGGTGGCTGTGTCTTTTTGATTTTAATTTCCCTAAGCTATAGGACCATAAGTGGAAGTGCCCTAGGCTCTGTTGCTTTGTTTTTTAGATGTTTCAGGAAACACCATACATTTCTCCAGAGTGGCTGTTGGCAATTTACATCCCGCCCATCAGCATAACAAGGCTCCCAGTTCTCCATGGCCTGTCCTGCCTTTCTGGATTTTACACATTTTTCAGATGGCCCTTTTGACTGGGCAGCAGTGAGACTTCATTGTAGTGCAGATTTCCTTTGCAAGCTTGCTTGGTTGGCCAAAAAGGGCGTATGCGTTTTTTCCTGAATATATTCAGGAAAAAACGCATACGCCCTTTTTGGCCAAGTGCATCGTTGTGGATGTTCTGCCTCTTTTCCTATGCTTTACATGCAATTCCATTCTACCTCCTGAAATCGGTTTCGTGCAATTCTGCACCGCTTTCAAGTCCTCTTGGCAGCCTTACTTCAATATATTTTTGGACGATAGCTGTCATTTATAACTCTGCAGGTTTGTGAATTACAGTGCCCCTGAGCTCCTTTCTTCAACTCGCTTTTTTGTGAGCTGGCCGCAACACCGCAGGATTGCTTCAGGCCCTAGTGTGGATCCGGCACGGCACGCTGAGCCTTTGGTTAATTCCTCTTCCTGGTGGGAAATGAGAGTTAAATTTGCCCGTCCAGACACCTCCAGCTAGTTTATCATTGGTTCTCCCTATTCCTGTACATTTTCCGCAGAAATTGCAAACTGGGCCAAACAGGAGTTTAAAGACACTGACTCTCCAAGTGGGGAGAGTGTTAGTAAAGCGTCTTGAATGTTGCACCCGAGTACCAGGGGACGAAAACTGAGACACATTTGAACACGTTTCCTGATCACACGGTGGATCATACTCTGTGTTCCACATGCATGTTTCAGCTGAAGGAAGAATCCCTTAAACCTGGAGAGTTGAGACCCATGGAATGGGTACCATGCAGTATGACTTCAAAGGGTCTGCATTTGCTCACCGAACCTCACAAATCCTATCACTGCTGCGTTTATGCCGCTGTACACACGCTTGATTCTCTTTCGGAGACATATAAATCCGTAGGTTTTAAGATTATTTCTAGTCAGGTATATTCTTAGGCGTTTAATATGGGGTGTTGAGTCCACTTCGTTCAGCAAGGAGTAGCTCTTGTCTATTGCATATTTGGCTTATGGAACGGTATCTGTGCTAATTTCAATCTCTGGTTTCATGCAGCACCCCAACTCACCTTTCCCCTTAAGCAAGCATAAGATGGTTTTCTACATTTGAGACCCTGTTCTGTTTTGTAATTCAGTTCCTGTGTAGCCAAGTTTACATTCCGTGTATTGGTGATATCTTATGATGTTTCTTTTTCTGTGTGACTTATTTCACTTAGAATCTTCATACCTGAATCCACTCATTATGCTGGTACGGGCCTGATGACATAGATTTCATTGCTGAGTGATATTGCATTGTACGTAAGTACCACAACTTCTTTATCCATTTTTCGCTTTCTGTGATATTGAACTTGTACCATAAACGAGGTTCTTGTAAACAGAGCCTTCCCAAACTTTGGGGTGGCTGTGTCTTTTTGATTTTAATTTCCCTAAGCTATAGGACCATAAGTGGAAGTGCCCTAGGCTCTGTTGCTTTGTTTTTTAGATGTTTCAGGAAACACCATACATTTCTCCAGAGTGGCTGTTGGCAATTTACATCCCGCCCATCAGCATAACAAGGCTCCCAGTTCTCCATGGCCTGTCCTGCCTTTCTGGATTTTACACATTTTTCAGATGGCCCTTTTGACTGGGCGGCAGTGAGACTTCATTGTAGTGCAGATTTCCTTTGCAAGCTTGCTTGGTTGGCCAAAAAGGGCGTATGCGTTTTTTCCTGAATATATTCAGGAAAAAACGCATACGCCCTTTTTGGCCAAGTGCATCATTGTGGACGTTCTGCCTCTTTTCCTATGCTTTACATGCAATTCCATTCTACCTCCTGAAATCGGTTTCGTGCAATTCTGCACCACTTTCAAGTCCTCTTGGCAGCCTTACTTCAATATATTTTTGGACGATAGCTGTCATTTATAACTCTGCAGGTTTGTGAATTACAGTGCCCCTGAGCTCCTTTCTTCAACTCGCTTTTTTGTGAGCTGGCCGCAACACCGCAGGATTGCTTCAGGCCCTAGTGTGGATCCGGCACAGCACGCTGAGCCTTTGGTTAATTCCTCTTCCTGGTGGGAAATGAGAGTTAAATTTGCCCGTCCAGACACCTCCAGCTAGTTTATCATTGGTTCTCCCTATTCCTGTACATTTTCCGCAGAAATTGCAAACTGGGCCATACAGGAGGTTAAAGGCACTGACTCTCCAAGTGGAGAGAGTGTTAGTAAAGCGTCTGGAGTGTTGCACCCGAGTACCAGGGGACGAAAACTGAGACACATTTGAACACGTTTCCTGATCACACGGTGGATCATACTCTGTGTTCCACATGCATGTTTTAGCTGAAGGAAGAATCCCTTAAACTTGGAGAGTTGAGACCCATGGAATGGGTACCATGCAATATGACTTCAAAGGGTCTGCGTTTGCTCACCGAACCTCACCAATCCTATCACTGCTGCGTTTATGCTGCTGTACACACGCTTGATTCTCTTTCGGAGACATATAAATCCGTAGGTTTTAAGATTATTTCTAGTCAGGTATATTCTTAGGCGTTTAATATGGGGTGTTGAGTCCACTTCGTTGAGCAAGGAGTAGCTCTTGTCTATTACATATTTGGCTTATGGAACGGTATCTGTGCTAATTTCAATCTCTGGTTTCATGCAGCACCCCAACTCACCTTTCCCCTCAAGCAAGCATAAGTTGGTTTTCTACATTTGAGACCCTGTTCTGTTTTGTAATTCAGTTCTTGTGTAGCCAAGTTTACCTTCCGTGTAGTAGTGATATCTTATGGTGTTTCTTTTTCTGTGTGACTTATTTCACTTAGAATCATCATACCTGAATCCACTCATTATGCTGCTACGGGCCTGATGACATAGATTTCATTGCTGAGTGATATTGCATTGTACGTAAGTACCACAACTTCTGTATCCATTTTTCGCTTTCTGTGATATTGAACTTGTACTGTAAACGAGGTTCTTGTAAACAGAGCCGTCCCAAAGTTTGGGGAGGCTGTGTCTTTTTGATTTTAATTTCCCTAAGCTATAGGACCATAAGTGGAAGTACCCTAGGCTCTGTTGCTTTGTTTTTTAGATGTTTCAGGAAACACCATACACTTCTCCAGAGTGGCTGTTGGCAATTTACATCCCGCCCATCAGCATAACAAGGCTCCCAGTTCTCCATGGCCTGTCCTGCCTTTCTGGATTTTACACTTTTTTCAGATGGCCCTTTTGACCGGGGGGCAGTGAGACTTCATTGTAGTGCAGATTTCCTTTGCAAGCTTGCTTGGTTGGCCAAAAAGGGCGTATGCGTTTTTTCCTGAATATATTCAGGAAAAAACGCATACGCCCTTTTTGGCCAAGTGCATCATTGTGGACGTTCTGCCTCTTTTCCTATGCTTTACATGCAATTACTGTCTACCTCCTGAAATCGGTTTCCTGCAATCCTGCCCCGCTTTCAAGTCCTCTTGGCAGCCTTACTTCAATATATTTTTGGACGATAGCTGTCATTTATAACTCTGCAGGTTTGTGAATTACAGTGCCCCTGAGCTCCTTTCTTCAACTCGCTTTCTTGTGAGCTGGCCGCAACACCGCAGGATTGCTTCAGGCCCTAGTGTGGTTCCGGCACGGCATGCTGAGCCTTTGGTTAATTCCTCTTTCTGGTGGGAAATGAGAGTTAAATTTGCCCGTCCAGACACCTCCAGCTAGTTTCTCATTGGTTCTCCCTATTCCTGTACATTTTCAGCAGAAATTGCAAACTGGGCCAAACAGGAGTTTAAAGACACTGACTCTCCAAGTGGGGAGAGTGTTAGTAAAGCGTCTTGAATGTTGCACCCGAGTACCAGGGGACGAAAACTGAGACACATTTGAACACGTTTCCTGATCACACGGTGGATCATACTCTGTGTTCCACATGCATGTTTCAGCTGAAGGAAGAATCCCTTAAACCTGGAGAGTTGAGACCCATGGAATGGGTACCATGCAGTATGACTTCAAAGGGTCTGCATTTGCTCACCGAACCTCACCAATCCTATCACTGCTGCGTTTATGCCGCTGTACACACGCTTGATTCTCTTTCGGAGACATATCAATGCGTAGGTTTTAAGATTATTTCTAGTCAGGTATATTCTTAGGCGTTTAATATGGGGTGTTGAGTCCACTGCGTTGAGCAAGGAGTAGCTCTTGTCTATTACATATTTGGCTTATGGAACGGTATCTGTGCTAATTTCAATCTCTGGTTTTATGCAGCACCCCAACTCACCTTTCCCCTTAAGCAAGCATAAGTTGGTTTTCTACATTTGACACCCTGTTCTGTTTTGTAATTCAGTTCCTGTGTAGCCAAGTTTACATTCCGTGTAGTAGTGATATCTTATGATGTTTCTTTTTCTGTGTGACTTATTTCACTTAGAATCATCATACCTGCATCCCCTCATTATGCTGCTACGGGCCTGATGACATAGATTTCATTGCTGAGTGATATTGCATTGTACGTAAGTACCACAACTTCTTTATCCATTTTTCGCTTTCTGTGATATTGAACTTGTACCGTAAACGAGGTTCTTTTAAACAGAGCCGTCCCAAACTTTGGGGTGGCTGTGTCTTTTTGATTTTCATTTCCCTAAGCTATAGGACCATAAGTGGAAGTGCCCTAGGCTCTGTTGCTTTGTTTTTTAGATGTTTCAGGAAACACCATACACTTCTCCAGAGTGGCTGTTGGCAATTTACATCCCGCCCACCAGCATAACAAGGCTCCCAGTTCTCCATGGCCTGTCCTGCCTTTCTGGATTTTACACTTTTTTCAGATGGCCCTTTTGACCGGGGGGCAGTGAGACTTCATTGTAGTGCAGATTTCCTTTGCAAGCTTGCTTGGTTGGCCAAAAAGGGCGTATGCGTTTTTTCCTGAATATATTCAGGAAAAAACGCATACGCCCTTTTTGGCCAAGTGCATCATTGTGGACGTTCTGCCTCTTTTCCTATGCTTTACATGCAATTCCTGTCTACCTCCTGAAATCGGTTTCCTGCAATTCTGCCCCGCTTTCAAGTCCTCTTGGCAGCCTTACTTCAATATATTTTTGGACGATAGCTGTCATTTATAACTCTGCAGGTTTGTGAATTACAGTGCCCCTGAGCTCCTTTCTTCAACTCGCTTTCTTGTGAGCTGGCCGCAACACCGTAGGATTGCTTCAGGCCCTAGTGTGGTTCCGGCACGGCATGCTGAGCCTTTGGTTAATTCCTCTTTCTGGTGGGAAATGAGAGTTAAATTTGCCCGTCCAGACACCTCCAGCTAGTTTCTCATTGGTTCTCCCTATTCCTGTACATTTTCCGCAGAAATGGCAAACTGGGCCATACAGGAGGTTAAAGGCACTGACTCTCCAAGTGGGGAAAGTGTTAGTAAAGCGTCTGGAGTGTTGCACCCGAGTACCAGGGGACGAAAACTGAGACACATTTGAACACGTTTCCTGATCACACGGTGGATCATACTCTGTGTTCCACATGCATGTTTTAGCTGAAGGAAGAATCCCTTAAACTTGGAGAGTTGAGACCCATGGAATGGGTACCATGCAATATGACTTCAAAGGGTCTGCATTTGCTCACCGAACCTCACCAATCCTATCACTGCTGCGTTTATGCCGCTGTACACACGCTTGATTCTCTTTCGGAGACATATAAATCAGTAGGTTTTAATATTCTTACTATTCAGGTATATTCTTAGGCGTTTAATATGGGGTGTTGAGTCCACTTCGTTGAGCAAGGAGTAGCTCTTGTCTATTACATATTTGGCTTATGGAACGGTATCTGTGCTAATTTCAATCTCTGGTTTCATGCAGCACCCCAACTCACCTTTCCCCTTAAGCAAGCATAAGTTGGTTTTCTACATTTGAGACCCTGTTCTGTTTTGTAATTCAGTTCTTGTGTAGCCAAGTTTACCTTCTGTGTAGTAGTGATATCTTATGGTGTTTCTTTTTCTGTGTGACTTATTTCACTTAGAATCATCATACCTGAATCCACTCATTATGCTGCTACGGGCCTGATGACATAGATTTCATTGCTGAGTGATATTGCATTGTACGTAAGTACCACAACTTCTTTATCCATTTTTCCCTTTCTGTGATATTGAACTTGTACCGTAAACGAGGTTCTTGTAAACAGAGCCGTCCCAAACTTTGGGGTGACCGTGTCTTTTTGATTTTAATTTCCCTAAGTTATAGGACCATAAGTGGAAGTGCCCTAGGCTCTGTTGCTTTGTTTTTTAGATGTTTCAGGAAACACCATACACTTCTCCAGAGTGGCTGTTGGCAATTTACATCCCGCCCACCGGCGTAAAAAAACTCCCAGTTCTCCATGGCCTGTCCTGCCTTTCTGGATTTTACACTTTTTTCAGATGGCCCTTTTGACCGGGGGGCAGTGAGACTTCATTGTAGTGCAGATTTCCTTTGCAAGCTTGCTTGGTTGGCCAAAAAGGGCGTATGCGTTTTTTCCTGAATATATTCAGGAAAAAAAGCATATGCCCTTTTAGGCCAAGTGCATCATTGTGGACGTTCTGCCTCTTTTCCTATGCTTTACATGCAATTCCAGTGTACCTCCTGAAATCGATTTCCTGCAATTCTGCCCCGCTTTCAAGTCCTCTTGGCAGCCTTACTTCAATATATTTTTGGACGATAGCTGTCATTTATAACTCTGCAGGTTTGTGAATTACAGTGCCCCAGAGCTCGTTTCTTCAACTCGCTTTCTTGTGAGCTGGCCGCAACACCGCAGGATTGCTTCAGGCCCTAGTGTAGTTCCGGCACGGCACGCTGAGCCTTTGGTTAATTCCTCTTCCTGGTGGGAAACGAGAGTTAAATTTGCCCGTCCAGACACCTCTAGCTAGTCTCTCTTTCGTTCTCCCTATTCCTGTTCATTTTCCACAGAAATTACAAACTGGGCCAAACAGGAGGTTAAAGGCACTGACTCTCCAAGTGGGGAGAGTGTTAGTAAAGCATCTGGAATGTTGCACCCGAGTACCAGGGATGAAAACGAAACACATTTGAACACGTTTCCCGATCACACGGTGGATCATACTCTGGGTTCCACATGCATGTTTCAGCTGAAGGAAGAATCCCTTAAACCTGGAGAGTTGAGACCCATGGAATGGGTACCATGCAATATGACTTCAAAGGGTCTGCATTTGCTCACCGAACCTCACCAATCCTATCACTGCTGCGTTTATGCCGCTGTACACACGCTTGATTCTCTTTCGGAGACATATAAATCCGTAGTTTTTAAGATTATTTCTAGTCAGGTATATTCTTAGGCGTTTAATATGGGGTGTTGAGTCCACTTCGTTGAGCAAGGAGTAGCTCTTGTCTATTGCATATTTGGCTTATGGAACGGTATCTGTGCTAATTTCAATCTCTGGTTTCATGCAGCACCCCAACTCACCTTTCCCCTTAAGCAAGCATAAGTTGGTTTTCTACATTTGAGACCCTGTTCTGTTTTGTAATTCAGTTCCTGTGTAGCCAAGTTTACATTCCGTGTAGTAGTGATATCTTATGATGTTTCTTTTTCTGTGTGACTTATTTCACTTAGACTCATCATACCTGCATCCACTCATTATGCTGCTACGGGCCTGATGACATAGATTTCATTGCTGAGTGATATTGCATTGTACATAAGTACCACAACTTCTTTATCCATTTTTTGCTTTCTGTGATATTGAACTTGTACCGTAAACGAGGTTCTTGTAAACAGAGCCGTCCCAAACTTTGGGGTGGCTGTGTCTTTTTGATTTTCATTTCCCTAAGCTATAGGACCATAAGTGGAAATGCCCTAGGCTCTGTTGCTTTGTTTTTTAGATGTTTCAGGAAACACCATACACTTCTCCAGAGTGGCTGTTGGCAATTTACATCACGCCCACCAGCATAACAAGGCTCCCAGTTCTCCATGGCCTGTCCTGCCTTTCTGGATTTTACACTTTTTTCAGATGGCCCTTTTGACCGGGGGGCAGTGAGACTTCATTGTAGTGCAGATTTCCTTTGCAAGCTTGCTTGGTTGGCCAAAAAGGGCGTATGCGTTTTTTCCTGAATATATTCAGGAAAAAACGCATACGCCCTTTTTGGCCAAGTGCATCATTGTGGACGTTCTGCCTCTTTTCCTATGCTTTACATGCAATTCCCGTCTACCTCCTGAAATCGGTTTCCTGCAATTCTGCCCCGCTTTCAAGTCCTCTTGGCAGCCTTACTTCAATATATTTTTGGACGATAGCTGTCATTTATAACTCTGCAGGTTTGTGAATTACAGTGCCCCTGAGCTCCTTTCTTCAACTCGCTTTCTTGTGAGCTGGCCGCAACACCGCAGGATTGCTTCAGGCCCTAGTGTGGTTCTGGCACGGCACGCTGAGCCTTTGGTTAATTCCTCTTCCTGGTGGGAAATGAGAGTTAAATTTGCCCGTCCACACACCTCCAGCTAGTCTCTCATTGGTTCTCCCTATTCCTGTACATTTTCCGCAGAAATTGCAAACTGGGCCAAACCGGAGTTTAAAGGCACTGACTCTCCAAGTGGGGAGAGTGTTAGTAAAGCGTCTTGAATGTTGCACCCGAGTACCAGGGGACGAAAACTGAGAAACATTTGAACACGTTTCCTGATCACACGGTGGATCATACACTGTGTTCCACATGCATGTTTCAGCTGAAGGAAGAATCCCTTAAACCTGGAGAGTTGAGACCCATGGAATGGGTACCATGCAGTATGACTTCAAAGGGTCTGCATTTGCTCACTGAACCTCACCAATCCTATCACTGCTGCGTTTATGCCGCCGTACACACGCTTGATTCTCTTTCGGAGACATATAAATCCATAGGTTTTAAGATTATTTCTAGTCAGGTATATTCTTAGGCGTTTAATATGGGGTGTTGAGTCCACTGCGTTGAGCAAGGAGTAGCTCTTGTCTATTACATATTTGGCTTATGGAACGGTATCTGTGCTAATTTCAATCTCTGGTTTTATGCAGCACCCCAACTCACCTTTCCCCTTAAGCAAGCATAAGTTGGTTTTCTACATTTGAGACACTGATCTGTTTTGTAATTCAGTTCCTGTGTAGCCAAGTTTACATTCCGTGTAGTAGTGATACCTTATGATGTTTCTTTTTCTGTGTGACTTATTTCACTTAGAATCATCGTACCTGCATCCACTCATTATGCTGCTACGGGCCTGATGACATAGATTTCATTGCTGCGTGATATTGCATTGTACGTAAGTACCACAACTTCTTTATCCATTTTTCGCTTTCTGTGATATTGAACTTGTACCGTAAACGAGGTTCTTGTAAACAGAGCCAGCCCAAACTTTGGGGTGGCTGTGTCTTTTTGATTTTAATTTCCCTAAGCTATAGGACCATAAGTGGAAGTGCCCTAGGCTCTGTTGCTTTGTTTTTTAGATGTTTCACGAAACACCATACACTTCTCCAGAGTGGCTGTTGGCAGTTTACATCCCGCCCACCAGCATAACAAGGCTCCCAGTTCTCCATGGCCTGTCCTGCCTTTCTGGATTTTACACTTTTTTCAGATGGCCCTTTTGACCGGGGGGCAGTGAGACTTCATTGTAGTGCAGATTTCCTTTGCAAGCTTGCTTGGTTGGCCAAAAAGGGCGTATGCGTTTTTTCCTGAATATATTCAGGAAAAAACGCATACGCCCTTTTTGTCCAAGTGCATCATTGTGGACGTTCTGCCTCTTTTCCTATGCTTTACATGCAATTCCTGTCTACCTCCTGAAATCGGTTTCCTGCAATTCTGCCCCGCTTTCAAGTCCTCTTGGCAGCCTTACTTCAATATATTTTTGGACGTTAGCTGTCATTTATAACTCTGCAGGTTTGTGAATTACAGTGCCCCTGAGCTCCTTTCTTCAACTCGCTTTCTTGTGAGCTGGCCGCAACACCGCAGGATTGCTTCAGGCCCTAGTGTGGTTCTGGCACGGCATGCTGAGCCTTTGGTTAATTCCTCTTCCTGGTGGGAAATGAGAGTTAAATTTGCCCGTCCACACACCTCCAGCTAGTCTCTCATTGGTTCTCCCTATTCCTGTACATTTTCCGCAGAAATTGCAAACTGGGCCAAACAGGAGTTTAAAGGCACTGACTCTCCAAGTGGGGAGAGTGTTAGTAAAGCGTCTTGAATGTTGCACCCGAGTACCAGGGGACGAAAACTGAGACACATTTGAACACGTTTCCTGATCACACGGTGGATCATACTCTGTGTTCCACATGCATGTTTCAGCTGAAGGAAGAATCCCTTAAACCTGCAGAGTTGAGACCCATGGAATGGGTACCATGCAGTATGACTTCAAAGGGTCTGCATTTGCTCACCGAACCTCACCAATCCTATCACTGCTGCGTTTAAGCAGCCGTACACAGGCTTGATTCTCTTTCGGAGACATAAATACGTAGGTTTTAAGATTATTTCTAGTCAGGTATATTCTTAGGCGTTTAATATGGGGTGTTGAGTCCACTGCGTTGAACAAGGAGTAGCTCTTGTCTATTACATATTTGGCTTATGGAACGGTATCTGTGCTAATTTCAATCTCTGGTTTCATGCAGCACCCCAACTCACCTTTCCCCTCAATCAAGCATAAGTTGGTTTTCTACATTTGAGACCCTGTTCTGTTTTGTAATTCTGTTCTTGTGTAGCCAAGTTTACCTTCCGTGTAGTAGTAATATCTTCTGGTGTTTCTTTTTCTGTGTGACTTATTTCACTTAGAATCATCATACCTGAATCCACTCATTATCTGCTACGGGCCTGATGACATAGATTTCATTGCTGAGTGATATTGCATTGTACGTAAGTACCACAACTTCTTTATCCATTTTTTGCTTTCTGTGATATTGAACTTGTACCGTAAACGAGGTTCTTGTAAACAGAGCCGTCCCAAACTTTGGGGTGGCTTTGTCTTTTTGATTTTAATTTCCCTAAGCTATACGACCATAAGTGGAAGTGCCCTAGGCTCTGTTGCTTTGTTTTTTAGATGTTTCAGGAAACACCATACACTTCTCCAGAGTGGCTGTTGGCAATTTACATCCCGCCCACCAGCATAACAAGACTCCCAGTTCTCCATGGTCTGTCATGCCTTTCTGGATTTTACACTTTTTTCAGATGGCCCTTTTGACCGGGGGGCAGTGAGACTTCATTTTAGTGCAGATTTCCTTTGCAAGCTTGCTTGGTTGGCCAAAAAGGGCGTATGCGTTTTTTCCTGAATATATTCAGGAAAAAACGCATACGCCCTTTTTGGCCAAGTGCATCATTGTGGACGTTCTGCCTCTTTTCCTATGCTTTACATGCAATTCCCGTCTACCTCCTGAAATCGGTTTCCTGCAATTCTGCCCCGCTTTCAAGTTCTCTTGGCAGCCTTACTTCAATATATTTTTGGACGATAGCTGTCATTTATAACTCTGCAGGTTTGTGAATTACAGTGCCCCTGAGCTCCTTTCTTCAACTCGCTTTCTTGTGAGCTGGCCGCAACACCGCAGGATTGCTTCAGGCCCTAGTGTGGTTCCGGCACGGCACGCTGAACCTTTGGTTAATTCCTCTTCCTGGTGGGAAATGAGAGTTAAATTTGCCCGTCCAGACACCTCCAGCTAGTCTCTCATTGGTTCTCCCTATTCCTGTACATTTTCCGCAGAAATTGCAAACTGGGCCAAACAGGAGTTTAAAGGCACTGACTCTCCAAGTGGGGAGAGTGTTAGTAAAGCGTCTTGAATGTTGCACCCGAGTACCAGGGGACGAAAACTGAGACACATTTGAACACATTTCCCGATCACACGGTGGATCATACTCTGGGTTCCACATGCATGTTTTAGCTGAAGGAAGAATCCCTTAAACCTGGAGAGTTGAGACCCATGGAATGGGTACCATGCAATATGACTTCAAAGGGTCTGCATTTGCTCACCGAACCTCACCAATCCTATCACTGCTGCGTTTATGCCGCCGTACACACGTTTGATTCTCTTTCGGAGACATATAAATCCACAGGTTTTAAGATTCTTACTAGTCAGGTGTATTCTTAGGCGTTTAATATGGGGTGTTGAGTACACTTCGTTTAGCAAGGAGTAGCTCTTGTCTATTACATATTTGGCTTATGGCACGGTATCTCTGCTAATTTCAATCTCTGGTTTCATGCAGCACCCCAACTCACCTTTCCCCTTAAGCAAGCATAAGTTGGTTTTCTACATTTGAGACCCTGTTCTGTTTTGTAATTCAGTTCCTGTGTAGCCAAGTTTACATTCCGTGTAGTAGTGATATCTTATGATCTTTCTTTTCCTGTGTGACTTATTTCACTTAGAATCATCGTACTTAAATCCACTCATTATGCTGCGACGGGCCTGATGACATAGATTTCATTGCTGAGTGATATTGCATTGTACGTAAGTACCACAACTTCTTTATCCATTTTTCGCTTTCTGTGATATTGAACTTGTACCGTAAACGAGGTTCTTGTAAACAGAGCCGGCCCAAACTTTGGGGTGGCTGTGTCTTTCTGATTTTAATTTCCCTAAGCTATAGGACCATAAGTGGAAGTGCCCTAGGCTCTGTTGCTTTGTTTTTTAGATGTTTCAGGAAACACCATACACTTCTCCAGAGTGGCTGTTGGCAATTTACATCCCGCCCACCGGCATAACAAGGCTCCCAGTTCTCCATGGCCTGTCCTGCCTTTCTGGATTTTACACTTTTTTCAGATGGCCCTTTTGACCGGGGGGCAGTGAGACTTCATTGTAGTGCAGATTTCCTTTGCAAGCTTGCTTGGTTGGCCAAAAAGGGCGTATGCGTTTTTTCCTGAATATATTCAGGAAAAAACGCATACGCCCTTTTTGGCCAAGTGCATCATTGTGGACGTTCTGCCTCTTTTCCTATGCTTTACATGCAATTCCCGTCTACCTCCTGAAATCGGTTTCCTGCAATTCTGCCCCGCTTTCAAGTCCTCTTGGCAGCCTTACTTCAATATATTTTTGGACGATAGCTGTCATTTATAACTCTGCAGGTTTGTGAATTACAGTGCCCCTGAGCTCCTTTCTTCAACTCGCTTTCTTGTGAGCTGGCCGCAACACCGCAGGATTGCTTCAGGCCCTAGTGTGGTTCTGGCACGGCACGCTGAGCCTTTGGTTAATTCCTCTTCCTGGTGGGAAATGAGAGTTAAATTTGCCCGTCCACACACCTCCAGCTAGTCTCTCATTGGTTCTCCCTATTCCTGTACATTTTCCGCAGAAATTGCAAACTGGGCCAAACCGGAGTTTAAAGGCACTGACTCTCCAAGTGGGGAGAGTGTTAGTAAAGCGTCTTGAATGTTGCACCCGAGTACCAGGGGACGAAAACTGAGAAACATTTGAACACGTTTCCTGATCACACGGTGGATCATACACTGTGTTCCACATGCATGTTTCAGCTGAAGGAAGAATCCCTTAAACCTGGAGAGTTGAGACCCATGGAATGGGTACCATGCAGTATGACTTCAAAGGGTCTGCATTTGCTCACTGAACCTCACCAATCCTATCACTGCTGCGTTTATGCCGCCGTACACACGCTTGATTCTCTTTCGGAGACATATAAATCCATAGGTTTTAAGATTATTTCTAGTCAGGTATATTCTTAGGCGTTTAATATGGGGTGTTGAGTCCACTGCGTTGAGCAAGGAGTAGCTCTTGTCTATTACATATTTGGCTTATGGAACGGTATCTGTGCTAATTTCAATCTCTGGTTTTATGCAGCACCCCAACTCACCTTTCCCCTTAAGCAAGCATAAGTTGGTTTTCTACATTTGAGACACTGATCTGTTTTGTAATTCAGTTCCTGTGTAGCCAAGTTTACATTCCGTGTAGTAGTGATACCTTATGATGTTTCTTTTTCTGTGTGACTTATTTCACTTAGAATCATCGTACCTGCATCCACTCATTATGCTGCTACGGGCCTGATGACATAGATTTCATTGCTGCGTGATATTGCATTGTACGTAAGTACCACAACTTCTTTATCCATTTTTCGCTTTCTGTGATATTGAACTTGTACCGTAAACGAGGTTCTTGTAAACAGAGCCAGCCCAAACTTTGGGGTGGCTGTGTCTTTTTGATTTTAATTTCCCTAAGCTATAGGACCATAAGTGGAAGTGCCCTAGGCTCTGTTGCTTTGTTTTTTAGATGTTTCACGAAACACCATACACTTCTCCAGAGTGGCTGTTGGCAGTTTACATCCCGCCCACCAGCATAACAAGGCTCCCAGTTCTCCATGGCCTGTCCTGCCTTTCTGGATTTTACACTTTTTTCAGATGGCCCTTTTGACCGGGGGGCAGTGAGACTTCATTGTAGTGCAGATTTCCTTTGCAAGCTTGCTTGGTTGGCCAAAAAGGGCGTATGCGTTTTTTCCTGAATATATTCAGGAAAAAACGCATACGCCCTTTTTGTCCAAGTGCATCATTGTGGACGTTCTGCCTCTTTTCCTATGCTTTACATGCAATTCCTGTCTACCTCCTGAAATCGGTTTCCTGCAATTCTGCCCCGCTTTCAAGTCCTCTTGGCAGCCTTACTTCAATATATTTTTGGACGTTAGCTGTCATTTATAACTCTGCAGGTTTGTGAATTACAGTGCCCCTGAGCTCCTTTCTTCAACTCGCTTTCTTGTGAGCTGGCCGCAACACCGCAGGATTGCTTCAGGCCCTAGTGTGGTTCTGGCACGGCATGCTGAGCCTTTGGTTAATTCCTCTTCCTGGTGGGAAATGAGAGTTAAATTTGCCCGTCCACACACCTCCAGCTAGTCTCTCATTGGTTCTCCCTATTCCTGTACATTTTCCGCAGAAATTGCAAACTGGGCCAAACAGGAGTTTAAAGGCACTGACTCTCCAAGTGGGGAGAGTGTTAGTAAAGCGTCTTGAATGTTGCACCCGAGTACCAGGGGACGAAAACTGAGACACATTTGAACACGTTTCCTGATCACACGGTGGATCATACTCTGTGTTCCACATGCATGTTTCAGCTGAAGGAAGAATCCCTTAAACCTGCAGAGTTGAGACCCATGGAATGGGTACCATGCAGTATGACTTCAAAGGGTCTGCATTTGCTCACCGAACCTCACCAATCCTATCACTGCTGCGTTTAAGCAGCCGTACACAGGCTTGATTCTCTTTCGGAGACATAAATACGTAGGTTTTAAGATTATTTCTAGTCAGGTATATTCTTAGGCGTTTAATATGGGGTGTTGAGTCCACTGCGTTGAACAAGGAGTAGCTCTTGTCTATTACATATTTGGCTTATGGAACGGTATCTGTGCTAATTTCAATCTCTGGTTTCATGCAGCACCCCAACTCACCTTTCCCCTCAATCAAGCATAAGTTGGTTTTCTACATTTGAGACCCTGTTCTGTTTTGTAATTCTGTTCTTGTGTAGCCAAGTTTACCTTCCGTGTAGTAGTAATATCTTCTGGTGTTTCTTTTTCTGTGTGACTTATTTCACTTAGAATCATCATACCTGAATCCACTCATTATCTGCTACGGGCCTGATGACATAGATTTCATTGCTGAGTGATATTGCATTGTACGTAAGTACCACAACTTCTTTATCCATTTTTTGCTTTCTGTGATATTGAACTTGTACCGTAAACGAGGTTCTTGTAAACAGAGCCGTCCCAAACTTTGGGGTGGCTTTGTCTTTTTGATTTTAATTTCCCTAAGCTATACGACCATAAGTGGAAGTGCCCTAGGCTCTGTTGCTTTGTTTTTTAGATGTTTCAGGAAACACCATACACTTCTCCAGAGTGGCTGTTGGCAATTTACATCCCGCCCACCAGCATAACAAGACTCCCAGTTCTCCATGGTCTGTCATGCCTTTCTGGATTTTACACTTTTTTCAGATGGCCCTTTTGACCGGGGGGCAGTGAGACTTCATTTTAGTGCAGATTTCCTTTGCAAGCTTGCTTGGTTGGCCAAAAAGGGCGTATGCGTTTTTTCCTGAATATATTCAGGAAAAAACGCATACGCCCTTTTTGGCCAAGTGCATCATTGTGGACGTTCTGCCTCTTTTCCTATGCTTTACATGCAATTCCCGTCTACCTCCTGAAATCGGTTTCCTGCAATTCTGCCCCGCTTTCAAGTTCTCTTGGCAGCCTTACTTCAATATATTTTTGGACGATAGCTGTCATTTATAACTCTGCAGGTTTGTGAATTACAGTGCCCCTGAGCTCCTTTCTTCAACTCGCTTTCTTGTGAGCTGGCCGCAACACCGCAGGATTGCTTCAGGCCCTAGTGTGGTTCCGGCACGGCACGCTGAACCTTTGGTTAATTCCTCTTCCTGGTGGGAAATGAGAGTTAAATTTGCCCGTCCAGACACCTCCAGCTAGTCTCTCATTGGTTCTCCCTATTCCTGTACATTTTCCGCAGAAATTGCAAACTGGGCCAAACAGGAGTTTAAAGGCACTGACTCTCCAAGTGGGGAGAGTGTTAGTAAAGCGTCTTGAATGTTGCACCCGAGTACCAGGGGACGAAAACTGAGACACATTTGAACACATTTCCCGATCACACGGTGGATCATACTCTGGGTTCCACATGCATGTTTTAGCTGAAGGAAGAATCCCTTAAACCTGGAGAGTTGAGACCCATGGAATGGGTACCATGCAATATGACTTCAAAGGGTCTGCATTTGCTCACCGAACCTCACCAATCCTATCACTGCTGCGTTTATGCCGCCGTACACACGTTTGATTCTCTTTCGGAGACATATAAATCCACAGGTTTTAAGATTCTTACTAGTCAGGTGTATTCTTAGGCGTTTAATATGGGGTGTTGAGTACACTTCGTTTAGCAAGGAGTAGCTCTTGTCTATTACATATTTGGCTTATGGCACGGTATCTCTGCTAATTTCAATCTCTGGTTTCATGCAGCACCCCAACTCACCTTTCCCCTTAAGCAAGCATAAGTTGGTTTTCTACATTTGAGACCCTGTTCTGTTTTGTAATTCAGTTCCTGTGTAGCCAAGTTTACATTCCGTGTAGTAGTGATATCTTATGATCTTTCTTTTCCTGTGTGACTTATTTCACTTAGAATCATCGTACCTAAATCCACTCATTATGCTGCGACGGGCCTGATGACATAGATTTCATTGCTGAGTGATATTGCATTGTACGTAAGTACCACAACTTCTTTATCCATTTTTCGCTTTCTGTGATATTGAACTTGTACCGTAAACGAGGTTCTTGTAAACAGAGCCGGCCCAAACTTTGGGGTGGCTGTGTCTTTCTGATTTTAATTTCCCTAAGCTATAGGACCATAAGTGGAAGTGCCCTAGGCTCTGTTGCTTTGTTTTTTAGATGTTTCAGGAAACACCATACACTTCTCCAGAGTGGCTGTTGGCAATTTACATCCCGCCCACCGGCATAACAAGGCTCCCAGTTCTCCATGGCCTGTCCTGCCTTTCTTGATTTTACACTTTTTTCAGATGGCCCTTTTGACCGTGGGGCAGTGAGACTTCATTGTAGTGCAGATTTCCTTTGCAAGCTTGCTTGGTTGGCTAAAAAGGGCGTATGCGTTTTTTCCTGAATATATTCAGGAAAAAACGCATACGCCCTTTTTGGCCAAGTGCATCATTGTGGACGTTCTGCCTCTTTTCCTATGCTGTACATGCAATTCCCGTCTACCTCCTGAAATCGGTTTCCTGCAATTCTGCCCCGCTTTCAAGTCCTCTTGGCAGCCTTACTTCAATATATTTTTGGACGATAGCTGTCCTTTATAACTCTGCAGGTTTGTGAATTACAGTGCCCCTGAGCTCCTTTCTTCAACTTGCTTTCTTGTGAGCTGGCCGCAACACCGCAGGATTGCTTCAGGCCCTAGTGTGGTTCCGGCACGGCACGCTGAGCCTTTGGTTAATTCCTCTTCCTGGTGGGAAATGAGAGTTAAATTTGCCCGTCCAGACACCTCCAGCTAGTCTCTCTTTGGTTCTCCCTATTCCTGTACATTTTCCGCAGAAATTGCAAACTGGGCCAAACAGGAGTTTAAAGACACTGACTCTCCAAGTGGGGAGAGTGTTAGTAAAGCGTCTTGAATGTTGCACCCGAGTACCAGGGGACGAAAACTGAGACACATTTGAACACGTTTCCCGATCACACGGTGGATCATACTCTGGGTTCCACATGCATGTTTCAGCTGAAGGAAGAATCCCTTAAACTTGGAGAGTTGAGACCCATGGAATGGGTACCATGCAATATGACTTCAAAGGGTCTGCATTTGCTCACCGAACCTCACCAATCCTATCACTGCTGCGTTTATGCCGCTGTACACACGCTTGATTCTCTTTCGGAGACATATAAATCAGTAGGTTTTAATATTCTTACTATTCAGGTATATTCTTAGGCGTTTAATATGGGGTGTTGAGTCCACTTCGTTGAGCAAGGAGTAGCTCTTGTCTATTACATATTTGGCTTATGGAACGGTATCTGTGCTAATTTCAATCTCTGGTTTCATGCAGCACCCCAACTCACCTTTCCCCTTAAGCAAGCATAAGTTGGTTTTCTACATTTGAGACCCTGTTCTGTTTTGTAATTCAGTTCTTGTGTAGCCAAGTTTACCTTCTGTGTAGTAGTGATATCTTATGGTGTTTCTTTTTCTGTGTGACTTATTTCACTTAGAATCATCATACCTGAATCCACTCATTATGCTGCTACGGGCCTGATGACATAGATTTCATTGCTGAGTGATATTGCATTGTACGTAAGTACCACAACTTCTTTATCCATTTTTCCCTTTCTGTGATATTGAACTTGTACCGTAAACGAGGTTCTTGTAAACAGAGCCGTCCCAAACTTTGGGGTGACCGTGTCTTTTTGATTTTAATTTCCCTAAGTTATAGGACCATAAGTGGAAGTGCCCTAGGCTCTGTTGCTTTGTTTTTTAGATGTTTCAGGAAACACCATACACTTCTCCAGAGTGGCTGTTGGCAATTTACATCCCGCCCACCGGCGTAAAAAAACTCCCAGTTCTCCATGGCCTGTCCTGCCTTTCTGGATTTTACACTTTTTTCAGATGGCCCTTTTGACCGGGGGGCAGTGAGACTTCATTGTAGTGCAGATTTCCTTTGCAAGCTTGCTTGGTTGGCCAAAAAGGGCGTATGCGTTTTTTCCTGAATATATTCAGGAAAAAAAGCATATGCCCTTTTAGGCCAAGTGCATCATTGTGGACGTTCTGCCTCTTTTCCTATGCTTTACATGCAATTCCAGTGTACCTCCTGAAATCGATTTCCTGCAATTCTGCCCCGCTTTCAAGTCCTCTTGGCAGCCTTACTTCAATATATTTTTGGACGATAGCTGTCATTTATAACTCTGCAGGTTTGTGAATTACAGTGCCCCAGAGCTCGTTTCTTCAACTCGCTTTCTTGTGAGCTGGCCGCAACACCGCAGGATTGCTTCAGGCCCTAGTGTAGTTCCGGCACGGCACGCTGAGCCTTTGGTTAATTCCTCTTCCTGGTGGGAAACGAGAGTTAAATTTGCCCGTCCAGACACCTCTAGCTAGTCTCTCTTTCGTTCTCCCTATTCCTGTTCATTTTCCACAGAAATTACAAACTGGGCCAAACAGGAGGTTAAAGGCACTGACTCTCCAAGTGGGGAGAGTGTTAGTAAAGCATCTGGAATGTTGCACCCGAGTACCAGGGATGAAAACGAAACACATTTGAACACGTTTCCCGATCACACGGTGGATCATACTCTGGGTTCCACATGCATGTTTCAGCTGAAGGAAGAATCCCTTAAACCTGGAGAGTTGAGACCCATGGAATGGGTACCATGCAATATGACTTCAAAGGGTCTGCATTTGCTCACCGAACCTCACCAATCCTATCACTGCTGCGTTTATGCCGCTGTACACACGCTTGATTCTCTTTCGGAGACATATAAATCCGTAGTTTTTAAGATTATTTCTAGTCAGGTATATTCTTAGGCGTTTAATATGGGGTGTTGAGTCCACTTCGTTGAGCAAGGAGTAGCTCTTGTCTATTGCATATTTGGCTTATGGAACGGTATCTGTGCTAATTTCAATCTCTGGTTTCATGCAGCACCCCAACTCACCTTTCCCCTTAAGCAAGCATAAGTTGGTTTTCTACATTTGAGACCCTGTTCTGTTTTGTAATTCAGTTCCTGTGTAGCCAAGTTTACATTCCGTGTAGTAGTGATATCTTATGATGTTTCTTTTTCTGTGTGACTTATTTCACTTAGACTCATCATACCTGCATCCACTCATTATGCTGCTACGGGCCTGATGACATAGATTTCATTGCTGAGTGATATTGCATTGTACATAAGTACCACAACTTCTTTATCCATTTTTTGCTTTCTGTGATATTGAACTTGTACCGTAAACGAGGTTCTTGTAAACAGAGCCGTCCCAAACTTTGGGGTGGCTGTGTCTTTTTGATTTTCATTTCCCTAAGCTATAGGACCATAAGTGGAAATGCCCTAGGCTCTGTTGCTTTGTTTTTTAGATGTTTCAGGAAACACCATACACTTCTCCAGAGTGGCTGTTGGCAATTTACATCACGCCCACCAGCATAACAAGGCTCCCAGTTCTCCATGGCCTGTCCTGCCTTTCTGGATTTTACACTTTTTTCAGATGGCCCTTTTGACCGGGGGGCAGTGAGACTTCATTGTAGTGCAGATTTCCTTTGCAAGCTTGCTTGGTTGGCCAAAAAGGGCGTATGCGTTTTTTCCTGAATATATTCAGGAAAAAACGCATACGCCCTTTTTGGCCAAGTGCATCATTGTGGACGTTCTGCCTCTTTTCCTATGCTTTACATGCAATTCCCGTCTACCTCCTGAAATCGGTTTCCTGCAATTCTGCCCCGCTTTCAAGTCCTCTTGGCAGCCTTACTTCAATATATTTTTGGACGATAGCTGTCATTTATAACTCTGCAGGTTTGTGAATTACAGTGCCCCTGAGCTCCTTTCTTCAACTCGCTTTCTTGTGAGCTGGCCGCAACACCGCAGGATTGCTTCAGGCCCTAGTGTGGTTCTGGCACGGCACGCTGAGCCTTTGGTTAATTCCTCTTCCTGGTGGGAAATGAGAGTTAAATTTGCCCGTCCACACACCTCCAGCTAGTCTCTCATTGGTTCTCCCTATTCCTGTACATTTTCCGCAGAAATTGCAAACTGGGCCAAACCGGAGTTTAAAGGCACTGACTCTCCAAGTGGGGAGAGTGTTAGTAAAGCGTCTTGAATGTTGCACCCGAGTACCAGGGGACGAAAACTGAGAAACATTTGAACACGTTTCCTGATCACACGGTGGATCATACACTGTGTTCCACATGCATGTTTCAGCTGAAGGAAGAATCCCTTAAACCTGGAGAGTTGAGACCCATGGAATGGGTACCATGCAGTATGACTTCAAAGGGTCTGCATTTGCTCACTGAACCTCACCAATCCTATCACTGCTGCGTTTATGCCGCCGTACACACGCTTGATTCTCTTTCGGAGACATATAAATCCATAGGTTTTAAGATTATTTCTAGTCAGGTATATTCTTAGGCGTTTAATATGGGGTGTTGAGTCCACTGCGTTGAGCAAGGAGTAGCTCTTGTCTATTACATATTTGGCTTATGGAACGGTATCTGTGCTAATTTCAATCTCTGGTTTTATGCAGCACCCCAACTCACCTTTCCCCTTAAGCAAGCATAAGTTGGTTTTCTACATTTGAGACACTGATCTGTTTTGTAATTCAGTTCCTGTGTAGCCAAGTTTACATTCCGTGTAGTAGTGATACCTTATGATGTTTCTTTTTCTGTGTGACTTATTTCACTTAGAATCATCGTACCTGCATCCACTCATTATGCTGCTACGGGCCTGATGACATAGATTTCATTGCTGCGTGATATTGCATTGTACGTAAGTACCACAACTTCTTTATCCATTTTTCGCTTTCTGTGATATTGAACTTGTACCGTAAACGAGGTTCTTGTAAACAGAGCCAGCCCAAACTTTGGGGTGGCTGTGTCTTTTTGATTTTAATTTCCCTAAGCTATAGGACCATAAGTGGAAGTGCCCTAGGCTCTGTTGCTTTGTTTTTTAGATGTTTCACGAAACACCATACACTTCTCCAGAGTGGCTGTTGGCAGTTTACATCCCGCCCACCAGCATAACAAGGCTCCCAGTTCTCCATGGCCTGTCCTGCCTTTCTGGATTTTACACTTTTTTCAGATGGCCCTTTTGACCGGGGGGCAGTGAGACTTCATTGTAGTGCAGATTTCCTTTGCAAGCTTGCTTGGTTGGCCAAAAAGGGCGTATGCGTTTTTTCCTGAATATATTCAGGAAAAAACGCATACGCCCTTTTTGTCCAAGTGCATCATTGTGGACGTTCTGCCTCTTTTCCTATGCTTTACATGCAATTCCTGTCTACCTCCTGAAATCGGTTTCCTGCAATTCTGCCCCGCTTTCAAGTCCTCTTGGCAGCCTTACTTCAATATATTTTTGGACGTTAGCTGTCATTTATAACTCTGCAGGTTTGTGAATTACAGTGCCCCTGAGCTCCTTTCTTCAACTCGCTTTCTTGTGAGCTGGCCGCAACACCGCAGGATTGCTTCAGGCCCTAGTGTGGTTCTGGCACGGCATGCTGAGCCTTTGGTTAATTCCTCTTCCTGGTGGGAAATGAGAGTTAAATTTGCCCGTCCACACACCTCCAGCTAGTCTCTCATTGGTTCTCCCTATTCCTGTACATTTTCCGCAGAAATTGCAAACTGGGCCAAACAGGAGTTTAAAGGCACTGACTCTCCAAGTGGGGAGAGTGTTAGTAAAGCGTCTTGAATGTTGCACCCGAGTACCAGGGGACGAAAACTGAGACACATTTGAACACGTTTCCTGATCACACGGTGGATCATACTCTGTGTTCCACATGCATGTTTCAGCTGAAGGAAGAATCCCTTAAACCTGCAGAGTTGAGACCCATGGAATGGGTACCATGCAGTATGACTTCAAAGGGTCTGCATTTGCTCACCGAACCTCACCAATCCTATCACTGCTGCGTTTAAGCAGCCGTACACAGGCTTGATTCTCTTTCGGAGACATAAATACGTAGGTTTTAAGATTATTTCTAGTCAGGTATATTCTTAGGCGTTTAATATGGGGTGTTGAGTCCACTGCGTTGAACAAGGAGTAGCTCTTGTCTATTACATATTTGGCTTATGGAACGGTATCTGTGCTAATTTCAATCTCTGGTTTCATGCAGCACCCCAACTCACCTTTCCCCTCAATCAAGCATAAGTTGGTTTTCTACATTTGAGACCCTGTTCTGTTTTGTAATTCTGTTCTTGTGTAGCCAAGTTTACCTTCCGTGTAGTAGTAATATCTTCTGGTGTTTCTTTTTCTGTGTGACTTATTTCACTTAGAATCATCATACCTGAATCCACTCATTATCTGCTACGGGCCTGATGACATAGATTTCATTGCTGAGTGATATTGCATTGTACGTAAGTACCACAACTTCTTTATCCATTTTTTGCTTTCTGTGATATTGAACTTGTACCGTAAACGAGGTTCTTGTAAACAGAGCCGTCCCAAACTTTGGGGTGGCTTTGTCTTTTTGATTTTAATTTCCCTAAGCTATACGACCATAAGTGGAAGTGCCCTAGGCTCTGTTGCTTTGTTTTTTAGATGTTTCAGGAAACACCATACACTTCTCCAGAGTGGCTGTTGGCAATTTACATCCCGCCCACCAGCATAACAAGACTCCCAGTTCTCCATGGTCTGTCATGCCTTTCTGGATTTTACACTTTTTTCAGATGGCCCTTTTGACCGGGGGGCAGTGAGACTTCATTTTAGTGCAGATTTCCTTTGCAAGCTTGCTTGGTTGGCCAAAAAGGGCGTATGCGTTTTTTCCTGAATATATTCAGGAAAAAACGCATACGCCCTTTTTGGCCAAGTGCATCATTGTGGACGTTCTGCCTCTTTTCCTATGCTTTACATGCAATTCCCGTCTACCTCCTGAAATCGGTTTCCTGCAATTCTGCCCCGCTTTCAAGTTCTCTTGGCAGCCTTACTTCAATATATTTTTGGACGATAGCTGTCATTTATAACTCTGCAGGTTTGTGAATTACAGTGCCCCTGAGCTCCTTTCTTCAACTCGCTTTCTTGTGAGCTGGCCGCAACACCGCAGGATTGCTTCAGGCCCTAGTGTGGTTCCGGCACGGCACGCTGAACCTTTGGTTAATTCCTCTTCCTGGTGGGAAATGAGAGTTAAATTTGCCCGTCCAGACACCTCCAGCTAGTCTCTCATTGGTTCTCCCTATTCCTGTACATTTTCCGCAGAAATTGCAAACTGGGCCAAACAGGAGTTTAAAGGCACTGACTCTCCAAGTGGGGAGAGTGTTAGTAAAGCGTCTTGAATGTTGCACCCGAGTACCAGGGGACGAAAACTGAGACACATTTGAACACATTTCCCGATCACACGGTGGATCATACTCTGGGTTCCACATGCATGTTTTAGCTGAAGGAAGAATCCCTTAAACCTGGAGAGTTGAGACCCATGGAATGGGTACCATGCAATATGACTTCAAAGGGTCTGCATTTGCTCACCGAACCTCACCAATCCTATCACTGCTGCGTTTATGCCGCCGTACACACGTTTGATTCTCTTTCGGAGACATATAAATCCACAGGTTTTAAGATTCTTACTAGTCAGGTGTATTCTTAGGCGTTTAATATGGGGTGTTGAGTACACTTCGTTTAGCAAGGAGTAGCTCTTGTCTATTACATATTTGGCTTATGGCACGGTATCTCTGCTAATTTCAATCTCTGGTTTCATGCAGCACCCCAACTCACCTTTCCCCTTAAGCAAGCATAAGTTGGTTTTCTACATTTGAGACCCTGTTCTGTTTTGTAATTCAGTTCCTGTGTAGCCAAGTTTACATTCCGTGTAGTAGTGATATCTTATGATCTTTCTTTTCCTGTGTGACTTATTTCACTTAGAATCATCGTACCTAAATCCACTCATTATGCTGCGACGGGCCTGATGACATAGATTTCATTGCTGAGTGATATTGCATTGTACGTAAGTACCACAACTTCTTTATCCATTTTTCGCTTTCTGTGATATTGAACTTGTACCGTAAACGAGGTTCTTGTAAACAGAGCCGGCCCAAACTTTGGGGTGGCTGTGTCTTTCTGATTTTAATTTCCCTAAGCTATAGGACCATAAGTGGAAGTGCCCTAGGCTCTGTTGCTTTGTTTTTTAGATGTTTCAGGAAACACCATACACTTCTCCAGAGTGGCTGTTGGCAATTTACATCCCGCCCACCGGCATAACAAGGCTCCCAGTTCTCCATGGCCTGTCCTGCCTTTCTTGATTTTACACTTTTTTCAGATGGCCCTTTTGACCGTGGGGCAGTGAGACTTCATTGTAGTGCAGATTTCCTTTGCAAGCTTGCTTGGTTGGCTAAAAAGGGCGTATGCGTTTTTTCCTGAATATATTCAGGAAAAAACGCATACGCCCTTTTTGGCCAAGTGCATCATTGTGGACGTTCTGCCTCTTTTCCTATGCTGTACATGCAATTCCCGTCTACCTCCTGAAATCGGTTTCCTGCAATTCTGCCCCGCTTTCAAGTCCTCTTGGCAGCCTTACTTCAATATATTTTTGGACGATAGCTGTCCTTTATAACTCTGCAGGTTTGTGAATTACAGTGCCCCTGAGCTCCTTTCTTCAACTTGCTTTCTTGTGAGCTGGCCGCAACACCGCAGGATTGCTTCAGGCCCTAGTGTGGTTCCGGCACGGCACGCTGAGCCTTTGGTTAATTCCTCTTCCTGGTGGGAAATGAGAGTTAAATTTGCCCGTCCAGACACCTCCAGCTAGTCTCTCTTTGGTTCTCCCTATTCCTGTACATTTTCCGCAGAAATTGCAAACTGGGCCAAACAGGAGTTTAAAGACACTGACTCTCCAAGTGGGGAGAGTGTTAGTAAAGCGTCTTGAATGTTGCACCCGAGTACCAGGGGACGAAAACTGAGACACATTTGAACACGTTTCCCGATCACACGGTGGATCATACTCTGGGTTCCACATGCATGTTTCAGCTGAAGGAAGAATCCCTTAAACCTGGAGAGTTGAGACCCATGGAATGGGGACCATGCAGTATGACTTCAAAGGGTCTGCATTTGCTCACCGAACCTCACCAATCCTATCACTGCTGCATTTATGCAGCCGTACACACGCTTGATTCTCTTTCGGAGACATATAAATCCGTAGGTTTTAAGATTATTTCTAGTCAGGTATATTCTTAGGTGTTTAATATGGGGTGTTGAGTCCACTGCGTTGAGCAAGGAGTAGCTCTTGTCTATTACATATTTGGCTTATGGAACGGTATCTGTGCTAATTTCAATCTCTGGTTTCATGCAGCACCCCAACTCACCTTTCCCCTCAAGCAAGCATAAGTTGGTTTTCTACATTTGAGACCCTGTTCTGTTTTGTAATTCAGTTCTTGTGTAGCCAAGTTTACCTTCCGTGTAGTAGTGATATCTTATGGTGTTTCTTTTTCTGTGTGACTTATTTCACTTAGAATCATCATACCTGAATCCACTCATTATGCTGCTACGGGCCTGATGACATAGATTTCATTACTGAGTGATATTGCATTGTACGTAAGTACCACAACTTCTTTATCCATTTTTCGCTTTCTGTGATATTGAACTTGTACCGTAAACGAGGTTCTTGTAAACAGAGCCGTCCCAAATTTGGGGTGACTGTGTCTTTTTGAATTTAATTTCCCTAAGCTATAGGACCATAAGTGGAAGTGCCCTAGGCTCTGTTGCTTTGTTTTTTAGATGTTTCAGGAAACACCATACACTTCTCCAGAGTGGCTGTTGGCAATTTACATCCCGCCCATCAGCATAACAATGCTCCCAGTTCTGCATGGCCTGTCCTGCCTTTCTGTATTTTACACTTTTTTCAGATGGCCCTTTTGACCGGGGGGCAGTGAGACTTCATTGTAGTGCAGATATCCTTTGCAAGCTTGCTTGGTTGGCCAAAAAGGGCGTATGCGTTTTTTCCTGAATATATTCAGGAAAAAACGCATACGCCCTTTTTGGCCAAGTGCATCATTGTGGACGTTCTGCCTCTTTTCCTATGCTTTACATGCAATTCCAGTCTACCTCCTGAAATCGATTTCCTGCAATTCTGCCCCGCTTTCAAGTCCTCTTGGCAGCCTTACTTCAATATATTTTTGGACGATAGCTGTCATTTATAACTCTGCAGGTTTGTGAATTACAGTGCCCCTGAGCTCCTTTCTTCAACTCGCTTTCTTGTGAGCTGGCCGCAACACCGCAGGATTGCTTCAGGCCCTAGTGTGGTTCCGGCACGGCACGATGAGCCTTTGGTTAATTCCTCTTCCTGGTGGGAAATGAGAGTTAAATTTGCCCGTCCAGACACCTCCAGCTAGTCTCTCTTTCGTTCTCCCTATTCCTGTTCATTTTCCACAGAAATTACAAACTGGGCCAAACAGGAGGTTAAAGGCACTGACTCTCCAAGTGGGGAGAGTGTTAGTAAAGCATCTGGAATGTTGCACCCGAGTACCAGGGGACGAAAACGAGACACATTTGAACACGTTTCCCGATCACACGGTGGATCATACTCTGGGTTCCACATGCATGTTTTAGCTGAAGGAAGAATCCCTTAAACCTGGAGAGTTGAGACCCATGGAATGGGTACCATGCAATATGACTTCAAAGGGTCTGCATTTGCTCACCGAACCTCACCAATCCTATCACTGCTGCGTTTATGCCGCTGTACACACGCTTGGTTCTCTTTCGGAGACAAATAAATCCGTAGGTTTTAAGATTATTTCTAGTCAGGTATATTCTTAGGCGTTTAATATGGGGTGTTGAGTCCACTTCGTTCAGCAAGGAGTAGCTCTTGTCTATTGCATATTTGGCTTATGGAACGGTATCTGTGCTAATTTCAATCTCTGGTTTCATGCAGCACCCCAACTCACCTTTCCCCTTAAGCAAGCATAAGTTGGTTTTCTACATTTGAGACCCTGTTCTGTTTTGTAATTCAGTTCCTTTGTAGCCAAGTTTACATTCCGTGTATTGGTGATATCTTATGATGTTTCTTTTTCTGTGTGACTTATTTCACTTAGAATCATCGTACCTGAATCCACTCATTATGCTGCTACGGGCCTGATGACATAAATTTCATTGCTGAGTGATATTGCATTGTACGTAAGTACCACAACTTCTTTATCCATTTTTCGCTTTCTGTGATATTGAACTTGTACCATAAACGAGGTTCTTGTAAACAGAGCTGTCCCAAACTTTGGGGTGGCTGTGTCTTTTTGATTTTAATTTCCCTAAGCTATAGGACCATAAGTGGAAGTGCCCTAGGCTCTGTTGCTTTGTTTTTTAGATGTTTCAGGAAACACCATACACTTCTCCAGAGTGGCTGCTGGCAATTTACATCCCGCCCATCAGCATAACAAGGCTCCCAGTTCTCCATGGCCTGTCCTGCCTTTCTGGATTTTACACTTTTTTCAGATGGCCCTTTGACCGGGGTGAAGTGAGACTTCATTGTAGTGCAGATTTCCTTTGAGAGCTTGCTTGGTTGGCCAGAAAGGGCGTATGCGTTTCTTCCTGAATATATTCAGGAAAAAACGCATACGCCCTTTTTGGCCAAGTGCATCATTGTCGACGTTCTGAGTGTTTTCATATGTTTTCAGTGCAATTCCTGTCTACCTCCTGAAATCGGTTTCCTGCAGTTCTGCCTTGCTCTCAGTGCCTCTTCATAGCCTTACCTCAATATACTTTTGGAGAATAGTTGGCCTTTATAACTCTGCAGGTTTTTGAATTGCAGTGGCCCTTAGCTCCATTTTTCAGCTCTTATTTTTGTGATCTTGCCTCATATCCACAGGATTTCTTCAGGCCCTATTCTTCTTCTGGGGTGCCTTGCTCTGCCTTTGGTTAATTCTTCTTCCTGATGTGAAATTAGAGTGACATGTGCCCATTGAAACCGCTACAGCTATTTTCTCACTGGTTCCCCCTATTCCCATTCATCCTCCGCACTAACTGCAGACTGTGCGATACCGGAACTTAAAGGCATTGACTCTCCATGTGGAGATGTTGTTAGTAAAGTGGCTGGAATGTTGATCCGGAGCCCCAGGAGAGGAAAATGAGGTGCATTTTAGAAACCTTTCCCGATCATATGGTATACCATCCGCTGGATTTCCCATGCATGGTTTAGCTGTAGGAAGATTCCCTTCAACTTGGAGTGTTGGGACCCTTGGAATAAGTAGCATGAAGTATTGCATTAAACTTTCGGCAGTTGCTCACCAAAGCTCTCCAATCCTTTCAGCCCCAAGTGTCCAGCCTTATGTCTTATCCAGCTGTGGGTTTATATGTGGTCATTCCAGGTTGCATCACAGCCCCTGAGCGAATTTTGTAAGAATTTTTCTCTCTTTCATTGTTTCTGCGTTTTGGTTTTAAAATTTATTTCTATAATGGGGTTTAGCTCATTTTCACTGCTGTGTTTGTGCCGCTCTGCGCACACTTGATTCCCTTATGGAGATATATCAATACATGGGTTTTAAGATTCTTATTACTCAGATATATTTCTCTGCGGTGTATAGGGTGTGTTGAGGCCAGTTCATTGAGCGAGGTGTAGATCTTGTCTGATACCTATTTGGTTTATTGAACGGTATCTGTGCTAATTTCAAACTCTGGTTTTATGCATCACCCCACCTCTCCTTTCCCCTTAAGCTGACATAAGTGTGTTTTCTAAATGTGAGACACTGTTCTGTTTTGTAATTCATTTTTTGTGCAGCCATATTTATCCTCCCTCTATAAGTGATATCTTATGATATGTTTCTTTTTCTGTTTGACTTATTTCAAGTAGTATTATCGGACCTCAATCCACTCTTTATCCTTCTACTAGCCTTATTACATTGATTTCATGGTGAAGAGATATTCCATTGTACATAAGTACCACATTTTCTTTATCCATTGTTCTCTTTCCTGGGATATTTAAGGTGTACTGAAGTTGAGGTTCTTGTAAACAGAGTAGCCCTAAACTGTGGTGTGCTTGTGTCTTGTTGATTTTTAGACTTCCCTAGATATACTCCCGTGATTGGAAGTGCCCTATGCTCTGTCGCTCTGTTTTTTAGATGATTTAGGAACCACCATACACTTCTCCAGAGTGGCTCTCGGCAGTTCACACACTGTCCATCAGCGTATAAAGGCTCCCTGTTCTCCATGGCCTGTCCTGCATTTCTGGTGTTTACAATTTTTTCGGATGGCCCTTTTGACCGGTGGGAAATGAGACTTCTTTGTTGTGCACATTTGCATTGCTTGCTTGCTTGGTTGCCCATAAAGTGCGTATGTGTTTTTTCCTGGATATATTCAGGAAATAACGCATACTCCCTTTTGGGCCAACTGCATCATTGTCGAAATTCTGCCGCTTTTCATGTGCTTTAAAGGCGAGTCCAATCTATCTCTTGAAATCTGTTTCTTGCAATTCTGTCTTGCATTCAGATCCTCTTCTTTGCCTTACCTCAACATATTTTTGGACGTTAGTTTTCATTTATAACTCTGCAGGTTTGTGAATTGCAGTGACCCTGAGCTCCATTTTTTAAGTTGCTCTTTTGTGAGCTGGCCTCAAAACCGCAGGATTGCTTCAGGCCCTATTTTGGCTCCGGCGAGGCGGGCTGAGCCTTTTTTTAATTCTTATTCTTAATGGGAAATTAGAGTGACATGTGCCCGTCCAAACCCCTACAACTATTCTCTCATTGTTTCCCCCTCTTCCCGTTCATCCTCCTCACAATTTGCAAAATGTGTGAAACAGAAGTTTAAATGTGCTGATTCTCTAAGTGGGGAGATTCTAAGTAACGTGGCTGGAATGATGAACAGGAGCACCAGGAGAGGATAAATGAGGTGCATTTTAGACACATCTCCCGATCACATGGTGTACAGTCCTCTGGGTTTTCCATGCATGTTTTAGCTGTAGGAAGATTCCTTGAACCTGCAGATTTGGGACCCATTGAATGGGTACCAGGTAGTATTACTTTAAAGGGTGTGCATTTCCTCACCCAACCTCACATTTCTCTTAGCGCGAACAGTTTCCAGCCTTATGTCTCATCCTGCTGTGGGTCTAGATGTGTTCAATCCATGTTGCATCACCGTCCCTGAGGAAAAGTTGTAAGAGGTTTTCTCTGTCTCTCTGTCGTTTATTTTTTTCAATTTATTACTATATTGGTTACAGCTGATTTTCAAAGCTCTGTTTCTTGCTGCTGTACATCCACTTGATTCACGTACAGAGAGACATCAATAAATTCTTTTTCAGATTCTTACCAGTCATAGATATTCTTTTCCGGTGACTTGAGTGTGCTGAGTGCAGTTCTTTTAGCTACCGTGTAGGCCTTGTTGATTATCAGTTTGGTATTTGGAATGGTATCTTTGCTAATTTCAACCTCCTGGATGATGCCTCACCCCTCCCCACCTTTCCCGTTTAGCAGCCTTACGCGTGTTTTCTACATATTTGACTATGTTTTTGTTTTGTAATTTATTTCATGTGTAGCCATTTTGGATTCCACCTTTAAGTGATATCTTATGATATGTGTCTTTTTGTTTTTGAATTATGTCACTTAGAATGATCATACGTAACTCCTCCGGAGTTGTTACAACTGGCCATATTTCATTGATTTCCAGGCTGAGTAATATTCCACTCTACATAAGTACCACATCTCTATCCATTTTTTCCCTCCAGAGACATTTAAGTTATATCCTAGTCGAGGATCTTTTAAACAGAGAGGCAGTAAACATTGGGGTGCCTGTGTCCTCTCGATTTTTGTTTTTCCCAAGATATACGCCCATGAGTGCAAGTGCCCTATGCTCTGTAGCTCATTTTTTAGATGCTTTAGTAAACACAATACACTTCTCCAGAATGGCCGTTGGCAATATACATTTCCACTATAAGCCTCACAGGGCTCCCTCTTCTCCTTGCCCTGTCCTGCATTTCTGGCGTTTACACTTTATGAGGATGGCTCTTCTGACTGATGCGAAGTGATATCTTTTGTAGTATTGATTTCCAGTGCCCACCTGTTTGGTTGGCTAAAAAAGTGTATGCCCTTTTCTTGAATATATACAGAAAAAAACGCATACAGCCTTTTTGGCCAACTGCAATGTCGGAAATGTTCAGCCCCTTTTCTTGTGCTTAATGGCGAATCCTTTCTACCTCCTCAAATCCCTTTCTTGCCATTCTCCCTTGCTTGCCAATCCTTTTCTTTGACTTTCCTCAAGACATTTTTCAGTGATAGATATTTTCAACTCTGCAGTTTCGTGAATTTTACTGCCCCTGAGTTCCATTGTTCAACTTGTGTTTATGGGAACTGGCCACAAAGCAGTGGGATTTCCTCAAGCCCTATACTGTTTCCATGGGCAACCCTAGCCTTTGGTCAATTCATCTTCCTGATTGGAAATTAGAGTGACATGTGCCTGTCTGAACACCTAGGACTTGTCTCTCATTGTTCCTCATCCTTCCGCTTCATCCTCTGGACAAATTCCAAACTGTACGCAACAGGATGTTGACAGTGTTGACATCTCCAAGTGGGGAGACTGTTAGTAAAGACGCTGGAGGGGTGAACCCGAGCACCAGGAGATGAGGAGATGAGATGCCTTTTCCAAACTCTTCCCGATCAGACGGTATACCATCCTCTGGGTGTGACAGACATGTTTTAGCAGTAGGAAGAGTCCCATTCATGTAAGGAGAACACCAGGGCTTTTTCAAAATCAGTGTCTCCCCGAAACCCAAACTGGGGAGTTTTTTAAGCTACGGCTACACATATGTTCATTAAGGGCCTTGGGAAGTAGGCAGAGTCCAAACTTTAGATGACTGAAGTCTTCAGGGTCAGAAGCACTCACCACCGGCTTCCCTTAGGTTACACTTTAACTGTCATTGATAGATGATGTCAATAAAAATATCTATTCTTTTTCCGATTATTTCCCCTTATAGGTTATTGCACAATATTGAGTGTAGTTCCCTGTGCTATACAGTAGTTCCTTGTTGATGATCTATTTTATACATAGCAGTGTGTATGTGTTAATTCCAAACTGTTAATTTATCCCTCCTCCCACCTTTCCCCTTTGGTAATAATAAATTATAAGATTTTATACTTCTCAGAAATGGGGGAGCTGAAAGAGAGGTATCATTTTCAATGGAAAAGCATTTAAAACAAGATTGAAGCTTTAACCAAGATTATTAGATGTACATCCTTGGAAAGAAATCACTTCATTTCTCTAATATTGACCTGACAAATAAGACAAACCTTTTCACTGAACTTGCTTATAATAAAGTGATGGAAATATCAAATGGAAGTGTTAGAAACATCTTATTTTACCCGAGCCTTATAAACTGTTCTATGTTAACTACAGTTTGGCTCACACATCTGTTCATTGAAGTTACAATAGTCTCAATTTCTGTTACTGATCCTCCAGAGTGGACCCCAACAAGGGTCCCCCTGCCCAGTGTCATTGGGGCCAACAGATAGAGACTGAGTTTGGTTCCCAAGCAAAGGAAACTTTATATTTTCATCAGAGAATGGAGAGGTGAGAGCATGCACTACCCCGTGGGCTGTGGGCTGGGCTGCTGTGTAGAGATCCTGTCAGAGTCAGTGAGAGGGAGGGGGCGGAGCTCTCAAGGGCCGGGTTGGCTGCAGCTCAGGCTCTATATCTCGGAGTCTGCACTGGGCCCCAGGAGCTGAGGTGTCGACCCAGCCATTCTGCACCAGGAAATCTGGTCTGAAGTGCCGGGTGTGGAACCTCTGCATGTGGGACCCTAGGAGCACGTGAAATTAGACAAAGCACAAAGGATAAAAAAGGTCAGACTTGACTTTATTGCCCACATTCTATTTTTATCTCCCAGGGATTTTTAATGGGCTTTGCTGGGGACAAACCCCTCCTCTGCCTTTTGTCCCGTTCCTCATTCTTGGAGTGCTGAGGGTGCAGACCCTTCTTCTGTAACTGCTGAGTGCTGAGTTGGGAGCCCTCATACCAGGGGACGAGGGTCAGAACTTCTCCCCAGCAGCCTCCAGGTGACGTTGATTGGCCCCAGGACCCCTGCCTCCCTGCTCGTCCGCCTGAGCACCAGCATTGGAAGTGTTATAGATTCTAATGACCTTTAAGGGTCCAGGAAAGAGATGTGCAGAGACGCTGTGGGGGCCGGTTTCACCCCACCCCACATTTGTTCGGCCACCTTAGGCTGACCGTTTCTGCCAGCCTAGATGCTCTGACCAGTAGTCTGCTCTTTCTTCAATTAGGCCCCTGAATTAACGTAAAAACAGCACCAGGTGTCAGAGCCCTGCCCGCTCAACTCCCAGACAGTCCAGGGTCAGTGGTGATCAAGGACCATGATGGCCACTGAGTCAACAGCCTTTTGAAGTAAACAGGAGTCCAGCCGGTCTTATTGGCCACCATCATCACGGTGTCTGTAGGCTTTTCTATGGTGACGGTGTGATATACGGTTCCCCCGCCAAGATTATTAGCTCCCCTCCGGGTGCAGGAAGTCCTGCAAGCAGTAGTCTACTCCTTCGGGACACACTATTGTTGTTTTATGAGAGAAACTCCAGGTCAAGTGATGTTCACACGAGTCGTCATGGTGCCCTGTTGCCCCCGGTTATCTCTCTGGATGTTGGAGTTGGAGGGCCTCCTCACTCGAGGTCGGTGTGCCCACGGAGCGAACCCTGCAACTTCAGGGCATGGTTGGTGATTAGGATCACCACGTGGGGTCCTTTTCCCTTAGGAGGGAGGTGGCCTTTTGGGCTGCTGATTTCCAGGTTTTTAGATACCGCCAGTATCTTGGCCAGATGTGGCAGTGGGCCAAGCCCCTTGGTGACTGTAGTTTATCCTACCTGGATGGCATTCTTGCGTTGTTCCATTTCAAGTGGTCCCAGTTTTTGCACTAATTCTCCAATGGCGATTCACCTTTCACCGGGAATGGAAAGGTCAAAGGGTTTAGCTCAATTAGGGAGTTCCAGGGCAAGGGTCTGAATTGACTGCTCTTTCCATTCTTGAAAGGCCACTTCTGGATTCTGTTCAAAAGGATCATCATCTTTTCCTTTCAGTGTTTCATATAGAGGCCCAGCTAGTAGACTGTAGTTAGGGATCCAGAAGCAGCAAACCCTGGCCTCCCCAGGAACCCCTAAGCTGTCTTCTAGTTTTAGAAAGGGGTAAGGCTGCAAATGGTTTCTTCCCTTTCCTGGGATGGGCTTCTCTGACCTTGTGTGAGAATGAAGCCCAGGCAGGTCACTGCAGTCTGTGATATTTGAGCTTTTTCTTGGACAACTTCTATCCTTTATTGGCTTGGTAGTTCAGAGGCCTCCTTAGTAGGGCTGGCGATCAGAATGTCGTCTGCATATTGAAGGAGGGTTTCCTTTTCCAGAGGTAGAACTTTTCGGTCTTTAGCTAAGCTTTCCCCAAAGATGGTGTGGGAATTTTTGAACCCTTGGGGCAAGACGGCCCGGAAGTATTGTTTTAGTTGTATGTTGAGTCCTGCCACTCACAAGCCAAAATTTCTTGTGACTCTGGGACTAATGGAATACAAAAGAAGGCATCATTGAAGACTAATACAGAATACCATGTCCTGGTGGTTGGTAGAATGACCAGCAGGGTGTAGGAATCAGGAGCAACTGGAGGTATATCCTCGGTGGCTTCACTGACTGTCCTGACATCCTTTACCAGGTCCCCAGCAGCCCATGGGGCTCTCGTGGTCAGGCCAATCCCAGGATATGGAGCTCTCCTGGGCAGGTACCCCACCCCCAACCCAGCCCACGGGGCTCTCATGGTCAGGCCCCTCCCAGGATACAGAGCTACCCTTGCAGGTACCGTGGCAGGGCTGGGCACACAGGAACCGTGCACATAGCCCTCATTGAAGAGCACCCCCAGCTCACCTGTCGCTCAGAGCTGACACAGAGCACCTCAGAGCAGGACTTGAACTAACAAACAGCAGCTCCGACAGGTCTGTGACCCTGGGCATCACTCTGTGTGGCCTCCCTCCACCTGGTCTTCCAGAGACTTCCACTGCACCCAGGGCACCAGGCCTCTGTCTCCAACCACCACCCACCCCTCCTCTCCCTGACTCCTGGGTTCCTCTCATTAGGAGAGGGTTTTCTTGAAGTTGTCTCCCACTCATGGGCCAGATAAAATGATTAGAAAACAAGCCAAAGCTGCAGCCCCTTGTCTATCCTGACTCTCAGGAGCCCACACCTGTTCCTTGGACCTGGCCGGTTCAGCAAGTTCCATTTTCTGCAACTGTGAGCCCCTGAGGGGTGATGATTGGCTGACCTGGGCAACCTTACCATGCCGGCCAGCCCTCCCCAGGTGTGCCTGGGTTGAGATCAATATAAATACCACTCCAGGCAGCAAAAGCCCCTGCAGCTGTGCCTGACGCCATTTTCTCTGCCCTGTCAGCAGTCTCGGGGCTGGGCTGGTGGGAGGGAGTGAGAGGCCACGGCTTTGTGGGTGGCCCAGTGTGAGTGGGGCTCTGCTGGACTTTCTGCAGCAGTTGCCAGGCTGCCACCTGCTAAAGAAGAGGATGTGTCACCCATACCTGCTGCTGGAATTTCTCCCTGGGCAGAGGTGAGGAAGGAAAAAAGCAGTGGGGGCAGGGACAGGACGGGTATCTCAGGCAGGGAAATGGAAATCTTCCAGAAGAGCACCCAGGGCCAGGACCATCCTGGCTGGCCTGCAGGCACCAAGTCAGCTGGCATGCTGTCACTCGTGTGGCTCCATGGCCCTTCCTCTAGGCTTTCAAGTCCTTGTATATATTCAGGTGTTTTACCTGGGAAGGGCGGGAACAGTTCAGCAGCAACTGGCCTGGGGCTCAGCTCACGTTTACTCACAGATGCCTCGGCACGGTGCCCCAGCTTTGCAATGAGGACGCTTGTTGTGTGGGGGCTGCTGGCTGAATGGGAGACGATTCCCCACCACTGACCAACTTCAGAATTGTTTACAACTGGAGCAAGTGCCCTGATACGGTTTTCCTCTGAGTAACTGGTGGGTTCTGTTTTTTTATTTCTCTTTTTTGTTTTTGGTTCAAGGTAGATTTTATTCCTCTTTTTTGTATTTACAGATATAAGCATGGAAATAATTTATTCATATAAATGTATGTGAAGGGAATAATTGTTTTTTCTGTTTTATTTTTTAAATTTTATTTCTTTTTAATTTTGAATTTTATTTTATATTTTTATACAGCAGGTTCTCATTGGTTATCTATTTTATACATATAAATGTTTACATGCCAATCCCAATCTCTCAACTCCTCCCACCACCACCCCTCCAAGAGCTTTCCCCCCTTGTTGTCCATACGATTGTTGTCTACATCTGTTGCTCTATTTATGCCTTGCAAAACGGTTAATCTGTACAGTTTTTCTAGGTTCCACATATATGCATGAATATACAAGATTTGTTTTTCTCTTTCTGACTTACTTCACTCTGTATGACAGTCTCTAGATCCATCGACGTCTCTACAAATGACCCAATTTCATTCCTTTCATGGCTTAGTAATATTCCATTTTATATATGTACCACATCTTTATGCATTCGTCTGTCTGTGGGCATTTAGGTTGCTTCCATTACCTCGATATTGTAAATAGTGATGCAATGAACATTGCGGTGAATGTCTCTTTTTGATTTATGGTTTTGTCTGGGTATATGTCCAGTCCTGGGATCGCTGTATCATATGGTAATTCTATTATTAGTTTCTTAAGAAACTCCATATTGTTCTCCATAGTGACTGTATCAACTTATATTCCCAACAATAGTGGAAGAGGGTTCCTTTTCTCCACACCCTTTCCAGCATTTGTTGTTTGTAGATTTTCAGATGATGCCCATTCTAACAGGTGTGAGGTGATACCTCATTGTTGAGTCCATTTCGTTGAGCAGGGGGTAGGTCTTGTCTATTACATATTTGGCTTATGGAACGGTATCTGTGCTAATTTCAATCTCTGGTTTTATGCAGCACCCCCTTAACTCACCTTTCCCTTTAAGCAAGCATAAGTTGGTTTTCTAATCTTGAGACCCTGTTCTGTTTTGTAATTCAGTTCATGTGTAGCCAAGTTTACATTCCGTGCATTAGTGATACCTTATGATGTTTCTTTTTCTGTGTGACTTATTTCACTTAGAATCATCATGCCTCAATCCACTCATTATGCTGGTACAGGCCTGGTGACACAGATTTCATTGCTGAGTGGTATTCTGTTGTACATAAGTACTGCAACTTCTTTATCAATTATTTGTTCTCTGGGATATTTAACTCGTACTGTAGAAGAGGTTCCTGTAAACAGAGCCGTCCCAAATTTTGGGGTGGCTGTGTCTTTTTGATTTTAATTTCCCTAAGCTATAGGACCATAAGTGGAAATGCCCTAGACTCTGTTGCTTTGTTTTTCAGATGTATCAGGAAACACCATACACTTCTCCAGAGTGGCTGTTGGCAATTTACATCCCGCCCATCAGCATAACAAGGCTCCTTTTTCCCCATGGCCTGTCTTGCCTTTCTGGATTTTACACTTTTCTCAGATGGCCCTTTAGACCGGGGGGAAGTGACACTTCATAGTAGTTCGGATTTCCATTGCAAGCTTGCTTGGTTTGCCAAAAAGGGCATATGTGTTTTTTCCTGAATATATTCAGGAACAAACTCATACGCCCTTTGTTGCCAAGTGCATCATTGTCGATGTTCTGCCTC
The DNA here is from genome assembly GCF_964270905.1 of Leucopleurus acutus. Lineage (NCBI taxonomy): Eukaryota > Metazoa > Chordata > Mammalia > Artiodactyla > Delphinidae > Leucopleurus > Leucopleurus acutus. The sequence goes on along the minus strand of NW_028139059.1, from coordinate 240,766 downwards.
TTTTCCTATGCTTTAAATGCAATTCCAGTCTACCTCCTGAAATCGGTTTCCTGAAATTCTGCCCCGCTTTCAAGTCCTTTTCGCAGCCTTACTTCAATATATTTTTGGACGTTATCTGTTATTTATAACTCTCCAGGTTTGTGAATTACAGGGCCCCTGAGCTCCTTTCTTCAACTCGCTTTCTTGTGAGCTGGCCGCAAACCCGCAAGACTGCTTCAGGCCCTAATCTGCTTCTGGCAGGGCACGCTGAGCCTTTGGTTAATTTCTCTTCCTGGTGGGAAATGAGTGTTAAATATACCCGTCCAGACACCTACCTCACTCTCAACCCCTTGGTGATGTGGGTCCTCTGGTTTGTGGCCACCTTTGCTGGGTTCCTCACCTTTCGATGATGTGGCCCCACTAGTGTGAGGACACTCCTGCTTGGTTCTCATCCACGTGGTTATGTGGACCCCCTGGTGAGAGTCTGTTCCTGGCTTTGTTCCTCACCCACCTGTGAGGGAGACCCTCTGCTGATAGGTCACTCCTGCATGGCTGGCACACATTGCCTTGGTGAAGTCAGCCGTGTGGTGGCAGTTGGAGCGTGCTGGGAATCTCCTCCCCCCGGTGATGAGGACCCTCTTGCGTCAGGCCCTAACTGCTGGACTCACCAACTTTTCTTAGGGAGCCTGGTGATGCTTTGGCACTCCTCTTAGGATCCCATCTCCATGGGGTTGTGGGCCTTCTGCTCTGAGGTCCCAACGGCTGGGTTGTTCACATTTTCATGATGTGGGCTCTCTGGTGTTCACAGAAGCCTGGATCCCATAGCCTCTGTGCTCTTGGCCGCCTGCTGGGAGGTTCCAACTGCTGGATTCCTCACTTTTTTAATTTTTTGGGCCCTCTGTTGTGAGGATCCTCCTGCCTGCCTCACTCCCATCCCCTTCGTGATGTGTGTCGTCTGGTTTGAGGCCACATGTGCTGGGTTCCTCACCTTTCGATGATGTGGGACCAATGGTCTTAGGAGACTCCTGCCTGGTTCACATCCCCTTGGTGATGTGGGCCCTCTGTTGAGAGTCTGATCCTGGCTGGGTTCCTCACCCATCTGTGAGGTGGGCCGTCTGATGTGAGGTCACTCCTGCCTGGCTTGCTCACCTCGCCTTGTGGACATGAGCCCTCTGGTGGCACTTGGAGCCTGCTGGGAGCCTCCTCTCCTCGGTGATGAGGGCCCTCTGGCATCAGGCCTTAACTGCTGGGCTCCCCACATTTTGTGATGTGCGCCCAGTGGTGCGAGGACACTCCAGCCAGGTTCACATCCCCATTGGGGTGTGGGCCTTCTGCTCTGAGGTCCCAAAGCCTGGGTTGTTCACAGTTTTATGATGTGGGCTCTCTGGTATTAGTTCACTCCTGCCTGCATCCCATAGCTTCTGTGCTCTGGACCGCCTGCTGGGAGGTTCCAAATGCTGGATTCCTCACCTTTCTTATTCTTTGGGCCCTCTGATTTTAGGCTACTCCTGCCTGCCTCACTCCCATTCCCTTTGTGATATGTGTCCTCTGATTTGAGGCCACATGTGCTGGGTTCCGCACCTTTCGATGATGTGACCCCACTGGAGGGAAGACAGTCCTGACTGGTTCCCATCCCCTTGCTGATGTGGGCCCTCAGGTGAGAGTCTGATCCTGGCTGGGTTCCTCACCCATCTGTGAGGTGGGCCCTCTACTATCAGGTAACTCTTGCCTGGGTTGCTCACCTCGCCTTGTTGACATGAGCCCTCTGGTGGCAATTGGACCCTGCTGGGAGCCTCCTCAGCTCTGTGATGAGGGCCCTCTGACGTCAGGCCCTAACTGCTGGGCTCCCCAACTTTTCTTGGTGAGCCCAGTGTTGCTCAAGCACTCCTCTTAGGTTCCCATCCCCATGGGGATGTGGGCCTTCTGCTCTGAGGTTCCAACGGCTGGGTTGATCACAATTTCATGATGTGGGCTCTCTGGTGTTAGTTCACTGTGGCCTGGATCCCATAGCCTCTGTGGTCTTGGCTGCCTGCTGGGAGGTTCCAACTGCTCGATTCCTCAACTTTTGTATTCTATGGGTCCTGTGTTGTGATGCTCCTCCTGCCTGCCTCACTTGCAACCCCTTCGTGATGTGGGTCTTCTGGTTTGAGGCCACATGTGCTGGGTTAGGCAACTTTCAATGATGTGGCCCCACTGGTGTGAGGACACTCCTGCCTGGTTCCCATCCCCTTGGTGATGTGGGCCTTCTGGTGACAGTCTTATCCTGGCTGGGTTCCTCACTCTTCTGTGAGGTAGGCCCTCTGCTGTGAGGTCAATCCTGCCTGACTTGCACACATCACCTTGGCGACGTGGGCCCTCTGTTGGCACATGGAACCTGCTGGGAGCCTCCTCCCCTCGGTGATGATGGCCCTCTAGCATCAGGCTCTAACTGCTGGGCTCCCCACGTTTTCTGATGTGAGCCCAGTGATGCCAGGACACTCCTGTCAGGTTCCCATCCCCATGGGGATGTGGGCTTTCTGCTCTGAGGTCCCAATGCCTGGGTTGCTCACAGTTTCATGATGTGGGCTCTCTGGTGTTAGTTAACTCCTGCCTGCATCCCATAGCTTCTGTGCTCTCGGCCGCCTGCTGGGAGGTTCCAAATGCTGGATTCCTCACTTTTTTTATTCTTTGGGCCCTCTGTTTTTAGGCTACTCCTACCTGCCTCACTCCCATCCCCTTTGTGATGTATGTCCTCTGATATGAGGCCACATGTGCTGGGTTCCTCACCTTTCGATGATGTGGCCCCACTGGTGGGAGGACAGTCCTGACTGGTTCCCATCCCCTTGGTGTTGTGGGCCCTCTGGTGAGAGTCTCATCCTGCCTCGGTTCCTCACCCTTCTGTGAGATAGGCCCTCTGCTGTGAGGTCACTACTGCCTGGCTGGCGCATGCCACCTTGTAGACGTGGGCCCTCTGTTGGCAGTTGGAACCTGCTGGGAGTCTCCTCCCCTCAGTTATGAGGGCCCCCTGGCGTCAGGCCCTAACTGCTGGGCTCCTAACATTTTCTGATATGTGCTAAGTGGTGCAAAGCCACTCCTGCCAGGTTCCCATCCCAATGGGGATGTGGGCCTTCTGTTCTGAGGTCCCAACAGCTGGGCTGCTCACAGGTTCATGATGTGGGCCCTCTGCTGTGAGTTCACTGCGGCCTGGATCCCATAGCCTCGGTGCTCTGGGCCACTTGCTGGGAGGTTCCAACTGCTGGATTCCTCAACTTTTATATTCTATGGACCCTGTGTTGTGAGGCCAGTCCTGCCAGCCTCATTCCGAACCCCTTGGTGATGTGGTTCCTCTGGTTTGAGGACACATGTGCTGGGATCCTCACCTTTCGATGATGTTGTCCCACTGGTGTGGGGACACTCCTGCCTGGTTCCCATCCCCTTGGTGATGTGGGCCCTCTGGTGAGAGTCTGATCCTGGCTGTGTTCCTCACCCTTCTGTGAGGTGGGCCCTCTGCTGTGAGGTCACTCCTGCCAGACTGGCACACATCGCCTTGGCGACGTTGGCCCTCTGGTGGCAGCTGGAGCCTGCTGGGAGCCTCCTCCTCTCGGTGATGAGTGCCCTCTAGCGTCAGGCCCTAACTTCTGAGCACCCCACGTTTTCTGATGTGAGCCCAGTGATGCCAGGACACTCCTGTCATGTTCCCATCACCATGGGGATGTGGGCCTTCTGCTCTGAGGTCCCAATGTCTGGGTTGCTCACAGTTTCATGATGTGGGCTGTCTGGTGTTAGTTCACTCTGGCCTGGTTCCTCTAGCCTCTGTGCTCTGGGCCGCCTGCTGGGAGGTTCCAACTGCTGGATTCCTCACCTTTCTTATTTTTGGGCCCTCTGTTATGAGGCTCCTCCTGCCTGCCTCACTCCCAGCCCCTTGGTGATGGGTGTCCTATGGTTTGAAGCCACATGTTCTGGGTTCCTCACCTTTAGATGATGTGGCCCTACTCATGTGAGGACACTCCTGCCTGGTTCCAATCCATTTGGTGATGTGGGCCCTCTGGTGCGAGTCTGATCCTGACTGGGTTCGTCACACTTCTTTGAGGTGGGCCCTCTGCTGTGAGGTCATTCGTGCCTGGTTGGCACACATCGCCTTGGCGACGTCAGCCCTCTGGTGGCAGTTGGAGCCTGCTGGGAGCCTCCTTCCCTTGGTGATGAGGGTCCTCTGGCGTCAGGCCCTAACTGCTGGTCGCCCCAAATTTTCTGATACGTTCTCAGTGGTGCGAGGACACTCCTACCAGAATTCCATCCCCATGGGGATGTGGGCCTCCTGCTCTGAGGTCCCAATGGCTGGTTTGCTCAGTTTCATGACATGGGCCCTCTTCTGTGAGTTCACTGTGGCCTGGATCCCATAGCCTCGGTGCTCTGGGCCGCCTGCTGGGAGGTTCCAACTGCTGGATTCCTCACTTTTTTATTCTATGTGCCCAGTGTTGTGAGGTTACTCCTGCCTGCCTCACTCCGAGGTCCTTGGTGATGTGGGTCCTCTGGTTTGAGGACACATGTGCTGAGTACCTCAGCTTTCGATGATGTGGCCCCACTGATCTGAAGACACTCCTGCCTGGTTCCCATCCCCTTGGTGATGTGGGCCCTCTGGTGAGAGTCTGATGTTGGCTGGGTTTCTCACCCTTCTGTGAGGTGGGACCTCTGCTGTGAGGTAACTCCTGCCTGGCATGCTCACGTTGCCTTGGCAATGTGAGCCCTCAGGTGGCAGTTGGAGCCTGCTGGGAATCTCCTCCCCTCAGTTATGAGAGCTCTGGATAAAACACATATGCCCTTTTTTGCCAAGTGCATTATTTTCCAAGTTCTGTCTCTTTTCCTATGCTTTAAGAACTACTCCCGTGTACGTTCTGAAATCAGTTTCCAGCAATTCTGCCCGGCATTCAAGTCCTCATCGCAGCCTTACTTCAGTATAATTTTGGATGATAGCTGTCATTTATAACTCCGCAGGTTTCTGAATTACAGTGCCCCTGAGCTGCTTTCTTCAACTCGCTTTCTTGTGAGCTGGCCGCAACACCGCAGGATCTCCTCAGGCCCTAATCTAGTTCCAGCATGGCACGCAGAGCCTTTGGTTCATTTATCTTCCTGGTGGGAAATGAGAGTTAAATTTGCCCGTCCAGACACCTACAGATAGTCTCCCATTGCTTCTCCTTATTGCTGTTCATCTTCCGAAGAAATTGCAAACTGGGCCAAACAGGAGGTTAAAGGCACTGACTCTCCAAGTGGGGAGAGTGTTAGTAAAGTGTCTGTAATGTTGCACCCGAGTACCAGGGGACGAAAACTGAGACACATTTGAACACGTTTCCCGATCACACGGTGGATCATACTCTTGGTTCCACATGCATGTTTTAGCTGAAGGAAGAATCCCTTAAACATGGAGAGTTGAGACCCATGGAATGGGTACCATGCAATATGACTTCAAAGGGTCTGCATTTGCTCACCAAACCTCACCAATCCTATCACTGCTGCGTTTATGCCACTGTACACACGCTTCATTCTCTTCCGGAGACATATAAATCCATAGGTTTTAAGATTCTTACTAGTCAGGTATATTGTTAGGCGTTTAATATGGGGTGTTGAGTCCACTTCGTTGAGCAAGGAGTAGCTCTTGTCTATTACATATTTGGCTTATGGAACGGTATCTGTGCTAATTTCAATCTCTGGTTTTATGCAGCACCCCAACTCACCTTTCCCCTTAAGCAAGTATAAGTTGGTTTTCTACATTTGACACCCTGTTCTGTTTTGTAATTCAGTTCCTGTGTAGCCAAGTTTACATTCCATGTAGTAGTGATATCTTATGATGTTTCTTTTTCTGTGTGACTTATTTCACTTAGAATCATCGTACCTGAATCCACTCATTATGCTGCTACGGGCCTGATGACATAGATTTCATTGCTGATTGATATTGCATTGTACGTAATTACCACAACTTCTTTATCCATTTTTCGCTTTCTGTGATATTGAACTTGTACCATAAACGAGGTTCTTGTAAACAGAGCCGGCCCAAACTTTGGGGTGGCTGTGTCTTTTTTATTTTAATTTCCCTAAGCTATAGGACCATAAGTGGACGTGCCCTAGGCTCTGTTGCTTTGTTTTTTAGATGTTTCAGGAAACATCATACACTTCTCCAGAGTGGCTGCTGGCAATTTACATCCCGCCCATCAGCATAACAAGGCTCCCAGTTCTCCATGACCTATCCTGCCTTTCTGGATTTTACACTTTTTTCAGATGGCCCTTTTGACTGGGGGGCAGTGAAACTTCATTGTAGTGCAGATTTCCTTTGCAAACTTGCTTGGTTGGCCAAAAAGTGCGTATGCGTTTTTTCCTGAATATATTCAGGAAAAAACGCATACGCCCTTTTTGGCCAAGTGCATCATTGTGGACGTTCTGCCTCTTTTCCTATGCTTTACATGCAATTCCAGTCTACCTCCTGAAATCGGTTTCCTGCAATTCTGCCCCGCTTTCAAGTCCTCTTGTCAGCCTTCCTTCAATATATTTTTGGACGATAGCTGTCATTTATAACTCTGCAGGTTTGTGAATTACAGTGCCCCTGAGCTCCTTTCTTCAACTCGCTTTCTTGTGAGCTGGCCGCAACACCGCAGGATTGCTTCAGGCCCTAGTTTGGTTCCGGCATCGCATGCTGAGCCTTTCGTTAATTCCTCTTCCTGGTGGGAAATGAGAGTTAAATTTGCCCGTCCTCACAGCTCCAGCTAGTCTCTCATTGGTTCTCCCTATTCCTGTTCATCTTACGCAGAAATTGCAAACTGGGCCAAACAGGAGGTTAAAGGCACTGACTCTCCAAGTGGGTAGAGTGTTAGTAAAGCGTCTGGAATGTTGCACCCGAGTACCAGGGAACGAAAACTGAGACACATTTAAAAACGTTCCCCGAGCACACGGTGGATCATACTCTGGGTTCCACATGCATGTTTTAGCTGAAGGAAGAATCCCTTAAACCTGGAGAGTTGAGACCCATGGAATGGGTACCATGCAATATGACTTCAAAGGGTCTGCATTTGCTCACCGAACCTCACCAATCCTATCACTGCTGCGTTTATGCCGCCGTACACACGCTTGATTCTCTTTCGGAGACATATAAATCGGTAGGTTTTAATATTCTTACTAGTCAGGTATATTCTTAGGCATTTAATATGGGGTGTTGAGTCCACTTCGTTGAGCAAGGAGTAGCTCTTGTCTATTACATATTTGGCTTATGGAACGGTATCTGTGCTAATTTCAATCTCTGGTTTCATGCAGCACCCCAACTCACCTTTCCCCTCAAGCAAGCATAAGTTGGTTTTCTACATTTGAGACCCTGTTCTGTTTTGTAATTCAGTTCTTGTGTAGCCAAGTTTACCTTCCTTGTAGTAGTGATATCTTATGGTGTTTCTTTTTCTGTGTGACTTATTTCACTTAGAATCATCATACCTGAATCCACTCATTATGCTGCTACGGGCCTGATGACATAGATTTCATTGCTGAGTGATATTGCATTGTACGTAAGTACCACAACTTCTTTATCCATTTTTCGCTTTCTGTGATATTGAACTTGTACCATAAACGAGGTTCTTGTAAACAGAGCCTTCCCAAACTTTGGGGTGGCTGTGTCTTTTTGATTTTAATTTCCCTAAGCTATAGGACCATAAGTGGAAGTGCCCTAGGCTCTGTTGCTTTGTTTTTTAGATGTTTCAGGAAACACCATACATTTCTCCAGAGTGGCTCTTGGCAATTTACATCCCGCCCACCAGCATAACAAGGCTCCCAGTTCTCCATGGCCTGTCCTGCCTTTCTGTATTTTACACTTTTTTCAGATGGCCCTTTTGACCGGGGGGCAGTGAGACTTCATTGTAGTGCAGATTTCCTTTGCAAGCTTGCTTGGTTGGCCAAAAAGTGCGTATGCGTTTTTTCCTGAATATATTCAGGAAAAAACGCATACGCCCTTTTTGGCCAAGTGCATCATTGTGGACGTTCTGCCTCTTTTCCTATGCTTTACATGCAATTCCTGTCTACCTCCTGAAATCGGTTTCCTGCAATTCTGCCCCGCTTTCAAGTCCTCTTGGCAGCCTTACTTCAATATATTTTTGGACGATAGCTGTCATTTATAACTCTGCAGGTTTGTGAATTACAGTGCCCCTGAGCTCCTTTCTTCAACTCGCTTTCTTGTGAGCTGGCCGCAACACCGCAGGATTGCTTCAGGCCCTAGTGTGGTTCTGGCACGGCACGCTGAGCCTTTGGTTAATTCCTCTTCCTGGTGGGAAATGAGAGTTAAATTTGCCCGTCCACACACCTCCAGCTAGTCTCTCATTGGTTCTCCCTATTCCTGTACATTTTCCGCAGAAATTGCAAACTGGGCCAAACAGGAGTTTAAAGGCACTGACTCTCCAAGTGGGGAGAGTGTTAGTAAAGCGTCTTGAATGTTGCACCCGAGTACCAGGGGACGAAAACTGAGACACATTTGAACACGTTTCCTGATCACACGGTGGATCATACACTGTGTTCCACATGCATGTTTCAGCTGAAGAAAGAATCCCTTAAACCTGGAGAGTTGCGACCCATGGAATGGGTACCATGCAGTATGACTTCAAAGGGTCTGCATTTGCTCACCGAACCTCACCAATCCTATCACTGCTGCGTTTATGCCGCCGTACACACGCTTGATTCTCTTTCGGAGACATATAAATCCATAGGTTTTAAGATTATTTCTAGTCAGGTATATACTTAGGCGTTTAATATGGGGTGTTGAGTCCACTGCGTTGAGCAAGGAGTAGCTCTTGTCTATTACATATTTGGCTTATGGAACGGTATCTGTGCTAATTTCAATCTCTGGTTTTATGCAGCACCCCAACTCACCTTTCCCCTTAAGCAAGCATAAGTTGGTTTTCTACATTTGAGACCCTGTTCTGTTTTGTAATTCAGTTCCTGTGTAGCTAAGTTTACATTCCGTGTAGTAGTGATACCTTATGATGTTTCTTTTTCTGTGTGACTTATTTCACTTAGAATCATCGTACCTGCATCCACTCATTATGCTGCTACGGGCCTGATGACATAGATTTCATTGCTGAGTGATATTGCATTGTACGTAAGTACCACAACTTCTTTATCCATTTTTCGCTTTCTGTGATATTGAACTTGTACCGTAAACGAGGTTCTTGTAAACAGAGCCAGCCCAAACTTTGGGGTGGCTGTGTCTTTTTGATTTTAATTTCCCTAAGCTATAGGACCATAAGTGGAAGTGCCCTAGGCTCTGTTGCTTAGTTTTTTAGATGTTTCAGGAAACACCATACACTTCTCCAGAGTGGCTGTTGGCAATTTACATCCCGCCCACCAGCATAACAAGGCTCACAGTTCTGCATGGCCTGTCCTGCCTTTCTGGATTTTACACTTTTTTCAGATGGCCCTTTTGACCGGGGGGCAGTGAGACTTCATTGTAGTGCAGATTTCCTTTGCAAACTTGCTTGGTTGGCCAAAAAGGGCGTATGCGTTTTTTCCTGAATATATTCAGGAAAAAACGCATACGCCCTTTTTGGCCAAGTGCATCATTGTGGACGTTCTGCCTCTTTTCCTATGCTTTACATGCAATTCCCGTCTACCTCCTGAAATCGGTTTCCTGCAATTCTGCCCCGTTTTCAAGTTCTCTTGGCAGCCTTACTTCAATATATTTTTGGACGATAGCTGTCATTTATAACTCTGCAGGTTTGTGAATTACAGTGCCCCTGAGCTCCTTTCTTCAACTCGCTTTCTTGTGAGCTGGCCGCAACACCGCAGGATTGCTTCAGGCCCTAGTGTGGTTCCGGCACGGCACGCTGAACCTTTGGTTAATTCCTCTTCCTGGTGGGAAATGAGAGTTAAATTTGCCCGTCCAGACACCTCCAGCTAGTCTCTCATTGGTTCTCCCTATTCCTGTACATTTTCCGCAGAAATTGCAAACTGGGCCAAACAGGAGTTTAAAGGCACTGACTCTCCAAGTGGGGAGAGTGTTAGTAAAGCGTCTTGAATGTTGCACCCGAGTACCAGGGGACGAAAACTGAGACACATTTGAACACGTTTCCCGATCACACGGTGGATCATACTCTGGGTCCCACATGCATGTTTTAGCTGAAGGAAGAATCCCTTAAACCTGGAGAGTTGAGACCCATGGAATGGGTACCATGCAATATGACTTCAAAGGGTCTGCATTTGCTCACGGAACCTCACCAATCCTATCACTGCTGCGTTTATGCCGCCGTACACACGTTTGATTCTCTTTCGGAGACATATAAATCCACAGGTTTTAAGATTCTTACTAGTCAGGTGTATTCTTAGGCGTTTAATATGGGGTGTTGAGTACACTTCGTTTAGCAAGGAGTAGCTCTTGTCTATTACATATTTGGCTTATGGCACGGTATCTGTGCTAATTTCAATCTCTGGTTTCATGCAGCACCCCAACTCACCTTTCCCCTTAAGCAAGCATAAGTTGGTTTTCTACATTTGAGACCCTGTTCTGTTTTGTAATTCAGTTCCTGTGTAGCCAAGTTGACATTCCGTGTAGTAGTGATATCTTATGATCTTCTTTTTCTGTGTGACTTATTTCACTTAGAATCATCGTACCTAAATCCACTCATTATGCAGCGACGGGCCTGATGACATAGATTTCATTGCTGAGTGATATTGCATTGTACGTAAGTACCACAACTTCTTTATCCATTTTTCGCTTTCTGTGATATTGAACTTGTACCGTAAACGAGGTTCTTGTAAACAGAGCCGGCCCAAACTTTGGGGTGGCTGTGTCTTTCTGATTTTAATTTCCCTAAGCTATAGGACCATAAGTGGAAGTGCCCTAGGCTCTGTTGCTTTGTTTTTTAGATGTTTCAGGAAACACCATACACTTCTCCAGAGTGGCTGTTGGCAATTTACATCCCGCCCACCAGCATAACAAAGCTCCCAGTTCTCCATGGCCTGTCCTGCCTTTCTGGATTTTACACTTTTTTCAGATGGCCCTTTTGACCGGGGGGCAGTGAGACTTCATTGTAGTGCAGATATCATTTGCAAGCTTGCTTGGTTGGCCAAAAAGGGCGTATGCGTTTTTTCCTGAATATATTCAGGAAAAAAAGCATATGCCCTTTTTGGCCAAGTGCATCATTGTGGACGTTCTGCCTCTTTTCCTATGCTTTACATGCAATTCCAGTGTACCTCCTGAAATCGATTTCCTGCAATTCTGCCCCGCTTTCAAGTCCTCTTGGCAGCCTTACTTCAATATATTTTTGGACGATAGCTGTCATTTATAACTCTGCAGGTTTGTGAACTACAGTGCCCCTGAGCTCGTTTCTTCAACTCGCTTTCTTGTGAGCTGGCCGCAACACCGCAGGATTGCTTCAGGCCCTAGTGTAATTCCGGCACGGCACGCTGAGCCTTTGGTTAATTCCTCTTCCTGGTGGGAAACGAGAGTTAAATTTGCCCGTCCAGACACCTCCAGCTAGTCTCTCTTTCGTTCTCCCTATTCCTGTTCATTTTCCACAGAAATTACAAACTGGGCCAAACAGGAGGTTAAAGGCACTGACTCTCCAAGTGGGGAGAGTGTTAGTAAAGCATCTGGAATGTTGCACCCGAGTACCAGGGATGAAAACGAGACACATTTGAACACGTTTCCCGATCACACGGTGGATCATACTCTGGGTTCCACATGCATGTTTCAGCTGAAGGAAGAATCCCTTAAACCTGGAGAGTTGAGACCCATGGAATGGGTACCATGCAATATGACTTCAAAGGGTCTGCATTTGCTCACCGAACCTCACCAATCCTATCACTGCTGCGTTTATGCCGCTGTACACACGCTTGATTCTCTTTCGGAGACATATAAATCCACAGGTTTTAAGATTCTTACTAGTCAGGTGTATTCTTAGGCGTTTAATATGGGGTGTTGAGTCCACTTCGTTGAGCAAGGAGTAGCTCTTGTCTATTGCATATTTGGCTTATGGAACGGTATCTGTGCTAATTTCAATCTCTGGTTTCATGCAGCACCCCAACTCACCTTTCCCCTCAAGCAAGCATAAGTTGGTTTTCTACATTTGAGACCCTGTTCTGTTTTGTAATTCAGTTCCTGTGTAGCCAAGTTTACATTCCGTGTAGTAGTGATATCTTATGATGTTTCTTTTTCTGTGTGACTTATTTCACTTAGACTCATCATACCTGCATCCACTCATTATGCTGCTACGGGCCTGATGACATAGATTTCATTGCTGAGTGATATTGCATTGTACATAAGTACCACAACTTCTTTATCCATTTTTTGCTTTCTGTGATATTGAACTTGTACCGTAAACGAGGTTCTTGTAAACAGAGCCGTCCCAAACTTTGGGGTCGCTGTGTCTTTTTTATTTTAATTTCCCTAAGCTATAGGACCATAAGTGGAAGTGCCCTAGGCTCTGTTGCTTTGTTTTTTAGATGTTTCAGGAAACACCATACACTTCTCCAGAGTGGCTGTTGGCAATTTACATCACGCCCACCAGCATAACAAGGCTCCCAGTTCTCCATGGCCTGTCCTGCCTTTCTGGATTTTACACATTTTTCAGATGGCCCTTTTGACCGGAGGGCAGTGAGACTTCATTGTAGTGCAGATTTCCTTTGCAAGCTTGCTTGGTTGGCCAAAAAGGGCGTATGCGTTTTTTCCTGAATATATTCAGGAAAAAACGCATACGCCCTTTTTGGCCAAGTGCATCATTGTGGACGTTCTGCCTCTTTTCCTATGCTTTACATGCAATTCCAGTCTACCTCCTTAAATCGGTTTCCTGCAATTCTGCCCCGCTTTCAAGTCCTCTTGGCAGCCTTACTTCAATATATTTTTGGACGATAGCTGTCATTTATAACTCTGCAGGTTTGTGAATTACAGTGCCCCTGAGCTCCTTTCTTCAACTCGCTTTCTTGTGAGCTGGCCGAAACACCACAGGATTGCTTCAGGACCTAGTGTAGTTCCGGCACGGCATGCTGAGCCTTTGGTTAATTCCTCTTCCTGGTGGGAAATGAGAGTTAAATTTGCCCGTCCAGACACCTCCAGCTAGTCTCTCTTTCGTTCTCCCTATTCCTGTTCATTTTCCACAGAAATTGCAAACTGGGCCAAACAGGAGGTTAAAGGCACTGACTCTCCAAGTGGGGAGAGTGTTAGTAAAGCATCTGGAATGTTGCACCCGAGTTCCACGGGACGAAAACTGAGACACATTTGAACACGTTTCCCGATCACACGGTGGATCATACTCTGGGTTCCACATGCATGTTTTAGCTGAAGGAAGAATCCCTTAAACCTGGAGAGTTGAGACCCATGGAATGGGTACCATGCAATATGACTTCAAAGGGTCTGCATTTGCTCACCGAACCTCACCAATCCTATCACTGCTGCGTTTATGCCGCTGTACACACGCTTGATTCTCTTTCGGAGACATATAAATCCGTAGGTTTTAAGATTATTTCTAGTCAGGTATATTCTTAGGCGTTTAATATGGGGTGTTGAGTCCACTTCGTTCAGCAAGGAGTAGCTCTTGTCTATTGCATATTTGGCTTATGGAACGGTATCTGTGCTAATTTCAATCTCTGGTTTCATGCAGCACCCCAACTCACCTTTCCCCTTAAGCAAGCATAAGTTGGTTTTCTACATTTGAGACCCTGTTCTGTTTTGTAATTCAGTTCCTGTGTAGCCAAGTTTACATTCCGTGTATTGGTGATATCTTATGATGTTTCTTTTTCTGTGTGACTTATTTCACTTAGAATCTTCATACCTGAATCCACTCATTATGCTGCTACGGGCCTGATGACATAGATTTCATTGCTGAGTGATATTGCATTGTACGTAAGTACCACAACTTCTTTATCCATTTTTCGCTTTCTGTGATATTGAACTTGTACCATAAACGAGGTTCTTGTAAACAGAGCCTTCCCAAACTTTGGGGTGGCTGTGTCTTTTTGATTTTAATTTCCCTAAGCTATAGGACCATAAGTGGAAGTGCCCTAGGCTCTGTTGCTTTGTTTTTTAGATGTTTCAGGAAACACCATACATTTCTCCAGAGTGGCTGTTGGCAATTTACATCCCGCCCATCAGCATAACAAGGCTCCCAGTTCTCCATGGCCTGTCCTGCCTTTCTGGATTTTACACATTTTTCAGATGGCCCTTTTGACTGGGCGGCAGTGAGACTTCATTGTAGTGCAGATTTCCTTTGCAAGCTTGCTTGGTTGGCCAAAAAGGGCGTATGCGTTTTTTCCTGAATATATTCAGGAAAAAACGCATACGCCCTTTTTGGCCAAGTGCATCGTTGTGGATGTTCTGCCTCTTTTCCTATGCTTTACATGCAATTCCATTCTACCTCCTGAAATCGGTTTCGTGCAATTCTGCACCGCTTTCAAGTCCTCTTGGCAGCCTTACTTCAATATATTTTTGGACGATAGCTGTCATTTATAACTCTGCAGGTTTGTGAATTACAGTGCCCCTGAGCTCCTTTCTTCAACTCGCTTTTTTGTGAGCTGGCCGCAACACCGCAGGATTGCTTCAGGCCCTAGTGTGGATCCGGCACGGCACGCTGAGCCTTTGGTTAATTCCTCTTCCTGGTGGGAAATGAGAGTTAAATTTGCCCGTCCAGACACCTCCAGCTAGTTTATCATTGGTTCTCCCTATTCCTGTACATTTTCCGCAGAAATTGCAAACTGGGCCAAACAGGAGTTTAAAGACACTGACTCTCCAAGTGGGGAGAGTGTTAGTAAAGCGTCTTGAATGTTGCACCCGAGTACCAGGGGACGAAAACTGAGACACATTTGAACACGTTTCCTGATCACACGGTGGATCATACTCTGTGTTCCACATGCATGTTTCAGCTGAAGGAAGAATCCCTTAAACCTGGAGAGTTGAGACCCATGGAATGGGTACCATGCAGTATGACTTCAAAGGGTCTGCATTTGCTCACCGAACCTCACAAATCCTATCACTGCTGCGTTTATGCCGCTGTACACACGCTTGATTCTCTTTCGGAGACATATAAATCCGTAGGTTTTAAGATTATTTCTAGTCAGGTATATTCTTAGGCGTTTAATATGGGGTGTTGAGTCCACTTCGTTCAGCAAGGAGTAGCTCTTGTCTATTGCATATTTGGCTTATGGAACGGTATCTGTGCTAATTTCAATCTCTGGTTTCATGCAGCACCCCAACTCACCTTTCCCCTTAAGCAAGCATAAGATGGTTTTCTACATTTGAGACCCTGTTCTGTTTTGTAATTCAGTTCCTGTGTAGCCAAGTTTATATTCCGTGTATTGGTGATATCTTATGATGTTTCTTTTTCTGTGTGACTTATTTCACTTAGAATCTTCATACCTGAATCCACTCATTATGCTGGTACGGGCCTGATGACATAGATTTCATTGCTGAGTGATATTGCATTGTACGTAAGTACCACAACTTCTTTATCCATTTTTCGCTTTCTGTGATATTGAACTTGTACCATAAACGAGGTTCTTGTAAACAGAGCCTTCCCAAACTTTGGGGTGGCTGTGTCTTTTTGATTTTAATTTCCCTAAGCTATAGGACCATAAGTGGAAGTGCCCTAGGCTCTGTTGCTTTGTTTTTTAGATGTTTCAGGAAACACCATACATTTCTCCAGAGTGGCTGTTGGCAATTTACATCCCGCCCATCAGCATAACAAGGCTCCCAGTTCTCCATGGCCTGTCCTGCCTTTCTGGATTTTACACATTTTTCAGATGGCCCTTTTGACTGGGCGGCAGTGAGACTTCATTGTAGTGCAGATTTCCTTTGCAAGCTTGCTTGGTTGGCCAAAAAGGGCGTATGCGTTTTTTCCTGAATATATTCAGGAAAAAACGCATACGCCCTTTTTGGCCAAGTGCATCGTTGTGGACGTTCTGCCTCTTTTCCTATGCTTTACATGCAATTCCATTCTACCTCCTGAAATCGGTTTCGTGCAATTCTGCACCACTTTCAAGTCCTCTTGGCAGCCTTACTTCAATATATTTTTGGACGATAGCTGTCATTTATAACTCTGCAGGTTTGTGAATTACAGTGCCCCTGAGCTCCTTTCTTCAACTCGCTTTTTTGTGAGCTGGCCGCAACACCGCAGGATTGCTTCAGGCCCTAGTGTGGATCCGGCACAGCACGCTGAGCCTTTGGTTAATTCCTCTTCCTGGTGGGAAATGAGAGTTAAATTTGCCCGTCCAGACACCTCCAGCTAGTTTATCATTGGTTCTCCCTATTCCTGTACATTTTCCGCAGAAATTGCAAACTGGGCCATACAGGAGGTTAAAGGCACTGACTCTCCAAGTGGAGAGAGTGTTAGTAAAGCGTCTGGAGTGTTGCACCCGAGTACCAGGGGACGAAAACTGAGACACATTTGAACACGTTTCCTGATCACACGGTGGATCATACTCTGTGTTCCACATGCATGTTTTAGCTGAAGGAAGAATCCCTTAAACTTGGAGAGTTGAGACCCATGGAATGGGTACCATGCAATATGACTTCAAAGGGTCTGCGTTTGCTCACCGAACCTCACCAATCCTATCACTGCTGCGTTTATGCTGCTGTACACACGCTTGATTCTCTTTCGGAGACATATAAATCCGTAGGTTTTAAGATTATTTCTAGTCAGGTATATTCTTAGGCGTTTAATATGGGGTGTTGAGTCTACTTCGTTCAGCAAGGAGTAGCTCTTGTCTATTGCATATTTGTCTTATGGAACGGTATCTGTGCTAATTTCAATCTCTGGTTTCATGCAGCACCCCAACTCACCTTTCCCCTCAAGCAAGCATAAGTTGGTTTTCTACATTTGAGACCCTGTTCTGTTTTGTAATTCAGTTCTTGTGTAGCCAAGTTTACCTTCTGTGTAGTAGTGATATCTTATGGTGTTTCTTTTTCTGTGTGACTTATTTCACTTAGAATCATCATACCTGAATCCACTCATTATGCTGCTACGGGCCTGATGACATAGATTTCATTGCTGAGTGATATTGCATTGTACGTAAGTACCACAACTTCTTTATCCATTTTTCCCTTTCTGTGATATTGAACTTGTACCGTAAACGAGGTTCTTGTAAACAGAGCCGTCCCAAACTTTGGGGTGACCGTGTCTTTTTGATTTTAATTTCCCTAAGCTATAGGACCATAAGTGGAAGTGCCCTAGGCTCTGTTGCTTTGTTTTTTAGATGTTTCAGGAAACACCATACACTTCTCCAGAGTGGCTGTTGGCAATTTACATCCCGCCCACCGGCATAAAAAAACTCCCAGTTCTCCATGGCCTGTCCTGCCTTTCTGGATTTTACACATTTTTCAGATGGCCCTTTTGACCGGGGGGCAGTGAGACTTCATTGTAGTGCAGATTTCCTTTGCAAGCTTGCTTGGTTGGCCAAAAAGGGCGTATGCGTTTTTTCCTGAATATATTCAGGAAAAAAAGCATATGCCCTTTTAGGCCAAGTGCATCATTGTGGACGTTCTGCCTCTTTTCCTATGCTTTACATGCAATTCCAGTGTACCTCCTGAAATCGATTTCCTGCAATTCTGCCCCGCTTTCAAGTCCTCTTGGCAGCCTTACTTCAATATATTTTTGGACGATAGCTGTCATTTATAACTCTGCAGGTTTGTGAATTACAGTGCCCCAGAGCTCGTTTCTTCAACTCGCTTTCTTGTGAGCTGGCCGCAACACCGCAGGATTGCTTCAGGCCCTAGTGTAGTTCCGGCACGGCACGCTGAGCCTTTGGTTAATTCCTCTTCCTGGTGGGAAACGAGAGTTAAATTTGCCCGTCCAGACACCTCTAGCTAGTCTCTCTTTCGTTCTCCCTATTCCTGTTCATTTTCCACAGAAATTACAAACTGGGTCAAACAGGAGGTTAAAGGCACTGACTCTCCAAGTGGGGAGAGTGTTAGTAAAGCGTCTTGAATGTTGCACCCGAGTACCAGGGGACGAAAACTGAGACACATTTGAACACGTTTCCTGATCACACGGTGGATCATACTCTGTGTTCCACATGCATGTTTCAGCTGAAGGAAGAATCCCTTAAACCTGGAGAGTTGAGACCCATGGAATGGGTACCATGCAGTATGACTTCAAAGGGTCTGCATTTGCTCACCGAACCTCACCAATCCTATCACTGCTGCGTTTATGCCGCTGTACACACGCTTGATTCTCTTTCGGAGACATATAAATCCGTAGGTTTTAATATTCTTACTAGTCAGGTATATTCTTAGGCGTTTAATATGGGGTGTTGAGTCCACTTCGTTGAGCAAGGAGTAGCTCTTGTCTAATACATATTTGGCTTATGGAACGGTATCTGTGCTAATTTCAATCTCTGGTTTTATGCAGCACCCCAACTCACCTTTCCCCTTAAGCAAGCATAAGTTGGTTTTCTACATTTGACACCCTGTTCTGTTTTGTAATTCAGTTCCTGTGTAGCCAAGTTTACATTCCGTGTAGTAGTGATATCTTATGATGTTTCTTTTTCTGTGTGACTTATTTCACTTAGAATCATCATACCTGCATCCCCTCATTATGCTGCTACGGGCCTGATGACATAGATTTCATTGCTGAGTGATATTGCATTGTACGTAAGTACCACAACTTCTTTATCCATTTTTCGCTTTCTGTGATATTGAACTTGTACCGTAAACGAGGTTCTTTTAAACAGAGCCATCCCAAACTTTGGGGTGGCTGTGTCTTTTTGATTTTCATTTCCCTAAGCTATAGGACCATAAGTGGAAGTGCCCTAGGCTCTGTTGCTTTGTTTTTTAGATGTTTCAGGAAACACCATACACTTCTCCAGAGTGGCTGTTGGCAATTTACATCCCGCCCACCAGCATAACAAGGCTCCCAGTTCTCCATGGCCTGTCCTGCCTTTCTGGATTTTACACTTTTTTCAGATGGCCCTTTTGACCGGGGGGCAGTGAGACTTCATTGTAGTGGAGATTTCCTTTGCAAGCTTGCTTGGTTGGCCAAAAAGGGCGTATGCGTTTTTTCCTGAATATATTCAGGAAAAAACGCATACGCCCTTTTTGGCCAAGTGCATCATTGTGGACGTTCTGCCTCTTTTCCTATGCTTTACATGCAATTCCTGTCTACCTCCTGAAATCGGTTTCCTGCAATTCTGCCCCACTTTCAAGTCCTCTTGGCAGCCTTACTTCAATATATTTTTGGACGATAGCTGTCATTTATAACTCTGCAGGTTTGTGAATTACAGTGCCCCTGAGCTCCTTTCTTCAACTCGCTTTCTTGTGAGCTGGCCGCAACACCGTAGGATTGCTTCAGGCCCTAGTGTGGTTCCGGCACGGCATGCTGAGCCTTTGGTTAATTCCTCTTTCTGGTGGGAAATGAGAGTTAAATTTGCCCGTCCAGACACCTCCAGCTAGTTTCTCATTGGTTCTCCCTATTCCTGTACATTTTCCGCAGAAATTGCAAACTGGGCCATACAGGAGGTTAAAGGCACTGACTCTCCAAGTGGGGAAAGTGTTAGTAAAGCGTCTGAAGTGTTGCACCCGAGTACCAGGGGATGAAAACTGAGACACATTTGAACACGTTTCCTGATCACACGGTGGATCATACTCTGTGTTCCACATGCATGTTTTAGCTGAAGGAAGAATCCCTTAAACTTGGAGAGTTGAGACCCATGGAATGGGTACCATGCAATATGACTTCAAAGGGTCTGCATTTGCTCACCGAACCTCACCAATCCTATCACTGCTGCGTTTATGCCGCTGTACACACGCTTGATTCTCTTTCGGAGACATATAAATCAGTAGGTTTTAATATTCTTACTAGTCAGGTATATTCTTAGGCGTTTAATATGGGGTGTTGAGTCCACTTCGTTGAGCAAGGAGTAGCTCTTGTCTATTACATATTTGGCTTATGGAACGGTATCTGTGCTAATTTCAATCTCTGGTTTCATGCAGCACCCCAACTCACCTTTCCCCTTAAGCAAGCATAAGTTGGTTTTCTACATTTGAGACCCTGTTCTGTTTTGTAATTCAGTTCTTGTGTAGCCAAGTTTACCTTCTGTGTAGTAGTGATATCTTATGGTGTTTCTTTTTCTGTGTGACTTATTTCACTTAGAATCATCATACCTGAATCCACTCATTATGCTGCTACGGGCCTGATGACATAGATTTCATTGCTGAGTGATATTGCATTGTACGTAAGTACCACAACTTCTTTATCCATTTTTCCCTTTCTGTGATATTGAACTTGTACCGTAAACGAGGTTCTTGTAAACAGAGCCGTCCCAAACTTTGGGGTGACCGTGTCTTTTTGATTTTAATTTCCCTAAGTTATAGGACCATAAGTGGAAGTGCCCTAGGCTCTGTTGCTTTGTTTTTTAGATGTTTCAGGAAACACCATACACTTCTCCAGAGTGGCTGTTGGCAATTTACATCCCGCCCACCGGCATAAAAAAACTCCCAGTTCTCCATGGCCTGTCCTGCCTTTCTGGATTTTACACATTTTTCAGATGGCCCTTTTGACCGGGGGGCAGTGAGACTTCATTGTAGTGCAGATTTCCTTTGCAAGCTTGCTTGGTTGGCCAAAAAGGGCGTATGCGTTTTTTCCTGAATATATTCAGGAAAAAAAGCATATGCCCTTTTAGGCCAAGTGCATCATTGTGGACGTTCTGCCTCTTTTCCTATGCTTTACATGCAATTCCAGTGTACCTCCTGAAATCGATTTCCTGCAATTCTGCCCCGCTTTCAAGTCCTCTTGGCAGCCTTACTTCAATATATTTTTGGACGATAGCTGTCATTTATAACTCTGCAGGTTTGTGAATTACAGTGCCCCAGAGCTCGTTTCTTCAACTCGCTTTCTTGTGAGCTGGCCGCAACACCGCAGGATTGCTTCAGGCCCTAGTGTAGTTCCGGCACGGCACGCTGAGCCTTTGGTTAATTCCTCTTCCTGGTGGGAAACGAGAGTTAAATTTGCCCGTCCAGACACCTCTAGCTAGTCTCTCTTTCGTTCTCCCTATTCCTGTTCATTTTCCACAGAAATTACAAACTGGGTCAAACAGGAGGTTAAAGGCACTGACTCTCCAAGTGGGGAGAGTGTTAGTAAAGCGTCTTGAATGTTGCACCCGAGTACCAGGGGACGAAAACTGAGACACATTTGAACACGTTTCCTGATCACACGGTGGATCATACTCTGTGTTCCACATGCATGTTTCAGCTGAAGGAAGAATCCCTTAAACCTGGAGAGTTGAGACCCATGGAATGGGTACCATGCAGTATGACTTCAAAGGGTCTGCATTTGCTCACCGAACCTCACCAATCCTATCACTGCTGCGTTTATGCCGCTGTACACACGCTTGATTCTCTTTCGGAGACATATCAATGCGTAGGTTTTAAGATTATTTCTAGTCAGGTATATTCTTAGGCGTTTAATATGGGGTGTTGAGTCCACTTCGTTCAGCAAGGAGTAGCTCTTGTCTATTACATATTTGGCTTATGGAACGGTATCTGTGCTAATTTCAATCTCTGGTTTTATGCAGCACCCCAACTCACCTTTCCCCTTAAGCAAGCATAAGTTGGTTTTCTACATTTGACACCCTGTTCTGTTTTGTAATTCAGTTCCTGTGTAGCCAAGTTTACATTCCGTGTAGTAGTGATATCTTATGATGTTTCTTTTTCTGTGTGACTTATTTCACGTAGAATCATCATACCTGCATCCCCTCATTATGCTGCTACGGGCCTGATGACATAGATTTCATTGCTGAGTGATATTGCATTGTACGTAAGTACCACAACTTCTTTATCCATTTTTCGCTTTCTGTGATATTGAACTTGTACCGTAAACGAGGTTCTTTTAAACAGAGCCGTCCCAAACTTTGGGGTGGCTGTGTCTTTTTGATTTTCATTTCCCTAAGCTATAGGACCATAAGTGGAAGTGCCCTAGGCTCTGTTGCTTTGTTTTTTAGATGTTTCAGGAAACACCATACACTTCTCCAGAGTGGCTGTTGGCAATTTACATCCCGCCCACCAGCATAACAAGGCTCCCAGTTCTCCATGGCCTGTCCTGCCTTTCTGGATTTTACACTTTTTTCAGATGGCCCTTTTGACCGGGGGGCAGTGAGACTTCATTGTAGTGCAGATTTCCTTTGCAAGCTTGCTTGGTTGGCCAAAAAGGGCGTATGCGTTTTTTCCTGAATATATTCAGGAAAAAACGCATACGCCCTTTTTGGCCAAGTGCATCATTGTGGACGTTCTGCCTCTTTTCCTATGCTTTACATGCAATTCCTGTCTACCTCCTGAAATCGGTTTCCTGCAATTCTGCCCCACTTTCAAGTCCTCTTGGCAGCCTTCCTTCAATATATTTTTGGACGATAGCTGTCATTTATAACTCTGCAGGTTTGTGAATTACAGTGCCCCTGAGCTCCTTTCTTCAACTCGCTTTCTTGTGAGCTGGCCGCAACACCGTAGGATTGCTTCAGGCCCTAGTGTGGTTCCGGCACGGCATGCTGAGCCTTTGGTTAATTCCTCTTTCTGGTGGGAAATGAGAGTTAAATTTGCCCGTCCAGACACCTCCAGCTAGTTTCTCATTGGTTCTCCCTATTCCTGTACATTTTCCGCAGAAATTGCAAACTGGGCCATACAGGAGGTTAAAGGCACTGACTCTCCAAGTGGGGAAAGTGTTAGTAAAGCGTCTGGAGTGTTGCACCCGAGTACCAGGGGACGAAAACTGAGACACATTTGAACACGTTTCCTGATCACACGGTGGATCATACTCTGTGTTCCACATGCATGTTTTAGCTGAAGGAAGAATCCCTTAAACTTGGAGAGTTGAGACCCATGGAATGGGTACCATGCAATATGACTTCAAAGGGTCTGCATTTGCTCACCGAACCTCACCAATCCTATCACTGCTGCGTTTATGCCGCTGTACACACGCTTGATTCTCTTTCGGAGACATATAAATCAGTAGGTTTTAATATTCTTACTAGTCAGGTATATTCTTAGGCGTTTAATATGGGGTGTTGAGTCCACTTCGTTGAGCAAGGAGTAGCTCTTGTCTATTACATATTTGGCTTATGGAACGGTATCTGTGCTAATTTCAATCTCTGGTTTCATGCAGCACCCCAACTCACCTTTCCCCTTAAGCAAGCATAAGTTGGTTTTCTACATTTGAGACCCTGTTCTGTTTTGTAATTCAGTTCTTGTGTAGCCAAGTTTACCTTCTGTGTAGTAGTGATATCTTATGGTGTTTCTTTTTCTGTGTGACTTATTTCACTTAGAATCATCATACCTGAATCCACTCATTATGCTGCTACGGGCCTGATGACATAGATTTCATTGCTGAGTGATATTGCATTGTACGTAAGTACCACAACTTCTTTATCCATTTTTCCCTTTCTGTGATATTGAACTTGTACCGTAAACGAGGTTCTTGTAAACAGAGCCGTCCCAAACTTTGGGGTGACCGTGTCTTTTTGATTTTAATTTCCCTAAGTTATAGGACCATAAGTGGAAGTGCCCTAGGCTCTGTTGCTTTGTTTTTTAGATGTTTCAGGAAACACCATACACTTCTCCAGAGTGGCTGTTGGCAATTTACATCCCGCCCACCGGCATAAAAAAACTCCCAGTTCTCCATGGCCTGTCCTGCCTTTCTGGATTTTACACTTTTTTCAGATGGCCCTTTTGACCGGGGGGCAGTGAGACTTCATTGTAGTGCAGATTTCCTTTTCAAGCTTGCTTGGTTGGCCAAAAAGGGCGTATGCGTTTTTTCCTGAATATATTCAGGAAAAAAAGCATATGCCCTTTTAGGCCAAGTGCATCATTGTGGACGTTCTGCCTCTTTTCCTATGCTTTACATGCAATTCCAGTGTACCTCCTGAAATCGATTTCCTGCAATTCTGCCCCGCTTTCAAGTCCTCTTGGCAGCCTTACTTCAATATATTTTTGGACGATAGCTGTCATTTATAACTCTGCAGGTTTGTGAATTACAGTGCCCCAGAGCTCGTTTCTTCAACTCGCTTTCTTGTGAGCTGGCCGCAACACCGCAGGATTGCTTCAGGCCCTAGTGTAGTTCCGGCACGGCACGCTGAGCCTTTGGTTAATTCCTCTTCCTGGTGGGAAACGAGAGTTAAATTTGCCCGTCCAGACACCTCTAGCTAGTCTCTCTTTCGTTCTCCCTATTCCTGTTCATTTTCCACAGAAATTACAAACTGGGCCAAACAGGAGTTTAAAGGCACTGACTCTCCAAGTGGGGAGAGTGTTAGTAAAGCATCTGGAATGTTGCACCCGAGTACCAGGGATGAAAACGAAACACATTTGAACACGTTTCCCGATCACACGGTGGATCATACTCTGGGTTCCACATGCATGTTTCAGCTGAAGGAAGAATCCCTTAAACCTGGAGAGTTGAGACCCATGGAATGGGTACCATGCAATATGACTTCAAAGGGTCTGCATTTGCTCACCGAACCTCACCAATCCTATCACTGCTGCGTTTATGCCGCTGTACACACGCTTGATTCTCTTTCGGAGACATATAAATCCGTAGGTTTTAAGATTATTTCTAGTCAGGTATATTCTTAGGCGTTTAATATGGGGTGTTGAGTCCACTTCGTTGAGCAAGGAGTAGCTCTTGTCTATTGCATATTTGGCTTATGGAATGGTATCTGTGCTAATTTCAATCTCTGGTTTCATGCAGCACCCCAACTCACCTTTCCCCTTAAGCAAGCATAAGTTGGTTTTCTACATTTGAGACCCTGTTCTGTTTTGTAATTCAGTTCCTGTGTAGCCAAGTTTACATTCCGTGTAGTAGTGATATCTTATGATGTTTCTTTTTCTGTGTGACTTATTTCACTTAGACTCATCATACCTGCATCCACTCATTATGCTGCTACGGGCCTGATGACATAGATTTCATTGCTGAGTGATATTGCATTGTACATAAGTACCACAACTTCTTTATCCATTTTTTGCTTTCTGTGATATTGAACTTGTACCGTAAACGAGGTTCTTGTAAACAGAGCCGTCCCAAACTTTGGGGTGGCTGTGTCTTTTTGATTTTCATTTCCCTAAGCTATAGGACCATAAGTGGAAGTGCCCTAGGCTCTGTTGCTTTGTTTTTTAGATGTTTCAGGAAACACCATACACTTCTCCAGAGTGGCTGTTGGCAATTTACATCACGCCCACCAGCATAACAAGGCTCCCAGTTCTCCATGGCCTGTCCTGCCTTTCTGGATTTTACACTTTTTTCAGATGGCCCTTTTGACCGGGGGGCAGTGAGACTTCATTGTAGTGCAGATTTCCTTTCCAAGCTTGCTTGGTTGGCCAAAAAGTGCGTATGCGTTTTTTCCTGAATATATTCAGGAAAAAACGCATACGCCCTTTTTGGCCAAGTGCATCATTGTGGACGTTCTGCCTCTTTTCCTATGCTTTACATGCAATTCCCGTCTACCTCCTGAAATCGGTTTCCTGCAATTCTGCCCCGCTTTCAAGTCCTCTTGGCAGCCTTACTTCAATATATTTTTGGACGATAGCTGTCATTTATAACTCTGCAGGTTTGTGAATTACAGTGCCCCTGAGCTCCTTTCTTCAACTCGCTTTCTTGTGAGCTGGCCGCAACACCGCAGGATTGCTTCAGGCCCTAGTGTGGTTCTGGCACGGCACGCTGAGCCTTTGGTTAATTCCTCTTCCTGGTGGGAAATGAGAGTTAAATTTGCCCGTCCACACACCTCCAGCTAGTCTCTCATTGGTTCTCCCTATTCCTGTACATTTTCCGCAGAAATTGCAAACTGGGCCAAACAGGAGTTTAAAGGCACTGACTCTCCAAGTGGGGAGAGTGTTAGTAAAGCGTCTTGAATGTTGCACCCGAGTACCAGGGGACGAAAACTGAGAAACATTTGAACACGTTTCCTGATCACACGGTGGATCATACACTGTGTTCCACATGCATGTTTCAGCTGAAGGAAGAATCCCTTAAACCTGGAGAGTTGAGACCCATGGAATGGGTACCATGCAATATGACTTCAAAGGGTCTGCATTTGCTCACCGAACCTCACCAATCCTATCACTGCTGCGTTTATGCCGCTGTACACACGCTTGATTCTCTTTCGGAGACATATAAATCCGTAGGTTTTAAGATTATTTCTAGTCAGGTATATTCTTAGGCGTTTAATATGGGGTGTTGAGTCCACTTCGTTGAGCAAGGAGTAGCTCTTGTCTATTGCATATTTGGCTTATGGAACGGTATCTGTGCTAATTTCAATCTCTGGTTTCATGCAGCACCCCAACTCACCTTTCCCCTTAAGCAAGCATAAGTTGGTTTTCTACATTTGAGACCCTGTTCTGTTTTGTAATTCAGTTCCTGTGTAGCCAAGTTTACATTCCGTGTAGTAGTGATATCTTATGATGTTTCTTTTTCTGTGTGACTTATTTCACTTAGACTCATCATACCTGCATCCACTCATTATGCTGCTACGGGCCTGATGACATAGATTTCATTGCTGAGTGATATTGCATTGTACATAAGTCCCACAACTTCTTTATCCATTTTTTGCTTTCTGTGATATTGAACTTGTACCGTAAACGAGGTTCTTGTAAACAGAGCCGTCCCAAACTTTGGGGTGGCTGTGTCTTTTTGATTTTCATTTCCCTAAGCTATAGGACCATAAGTGGAAGTGCCCTAGGCTCTGTTGCTTTGTTTTTTAGATGTTTCAGGAAACACCATACACTTCTCCAGAGTGGCTGTTGGCAATTTACATCCCGCCCACCAGCATAACAAGGCTCCCAGTTCTCCATGGCCTGTCCTGCCTTTCTGGATTTTACACTTTTTTCAGATGGCCCTTTTGACCGGGGAGCAGTGAGACTTCATTGTAGTGCAGATTTCCTTTGCAAGCTTGCTTGGTTGGCCAAAAAGGGCGTATGCGTTTTTTCCTGAATATATTCAGGAAAAAACGCATACGCCCTTTTTGGCCAAGTGCATCATTGTGGACGTTCTGCCTCTTTTCCTATGCTTTACATGCAATTCCCGTCTACCTCCTGAAATCGGTTTCCTGCAATTCTGCCCCGCTTTCAAGTCCTCTTGGCAGCCTTACTTCAATATATTTTTGGACGATAGCTGTCATTTATAACTCTGCAGGTTTGTGAATTACAGTGCCCCTGAGCTCCTTTCTTCAACTCGCTTTCTTGTGAGCTGGCCGCAACACCGCAGGATTGCTTCAGGCCCTAGTGTGGTTCTGGCACGGCACGCTGAGCCTTTGGTTAATTCCTCTTCCTGGTGGGAAATGAGAGTTAAATTTGCCCGTCCACACACCTCCAGCTAGTCTCTCATTGGTTCTCCCTATTCCTGTACATTTTCCGCAGAAATTGCAAACTGGGCCAAACAGGAGTTTAAAGGCACTGACTCTCCAAGTGGGGAGAGTGTTAGTAAAGCGTCTTGAATGTTGCACCCGAGTACCAGGGGACGAAAACTGAGAAACATTTGAACACGTTTCCTGATCACACGGTGGATCATACACTGTGTTCCACATGCATGTTTCAGCTGAAGGAAGAATCCCTTAAACCTGGAGAGTTGAGACCCATGGAATGGGTACCATGCAGTATGACTTCAAAGGGTCTGCATTTGCTCACTGAACCTCACCAATCCTATCACTGCTGCGTTTATGCCGCCGTACACACGCTTGATTCTCTTTCGGAGACATATAAATCCATAGGTTTTAAGATTATTTCTAGTCAGGTATATTCTTAGGCGTTTAATATGGGGTGTTGAGTCCACTGCGTTGAGCAAGGAGTAGCTCTTGTCTATTACATATTTGGCTTATGGAACGGTATCTGTGCTAATTTCAATCTCTGGTTTTATGCAGCACCCCAACTCACCTTTCCCCTTAAGCAAGCATAAGTTGGTTTTCTACATTTGAGACCCTGTTCTGTTTTGTAATTCAGTTCCTGTGTAGCCAAGTTTACATTCCGTGTAGTAGTGATACCTTATGATGTTTCTTTTTCTGTGTGACTTATTTCACTTAGAATCATCGTACCTGCATCCACTCATTATGCTGCTACGGGCCTGATGACATAGATTTCATTGCTGAGTGATATTGCATTGTACGTAAGTACCACAACT
Source organism: Leucopleurus acutus (assembly GCF_964270905.1). Classification (NCBI taxonomy): domain Eukaryota; kingdom Metazoa; phylum Chordata; class Mammalia; order Artiodactyla; family Delphinidae; genus Leucopleurus; species Leucopleurus acutus. Next base: position 212,720 of record NW_028139059.1, on the reverse strand, counting down.
TCTTTATCCATTTTTCGCTTTCTGTGATATTGAACTTGTACCGTAAACGAGGTTCTTGTAAACAGAGCCAGCCCAAACTTTGGGGTGGCTGTGTCTTTTTGATTTTAATTTCCCTAAGCTATAGGACCATAAGTGGAAGTGCCCTAGGCTCTGTTGCTTTGTTTTTTAGATGTTTCACGAAACACCATACACTTCTCCAGAGTGGCTGTTGGCAGTTTACATCCCGCCCACCAGCATAACAAGGCTCCCAGTTCTCCATGGCCTGTCCTGCCTTTCTGGATTTTACACTTTTTTCAGATGGCCCTTTTGACCGGGGGGCAGTGAGACTTCATTGTAGTGCAGATTTCCTTTGCAAGCTTGCTTGGTTGGCCAAAAAGGGCGTATGCGTTTTTTCCTGAATATATTCAGGAAAAAACGCATACGCCCTTTTTGTCCAAGTGCATCATTGTGGACGTTCTGCCTCTTTTCCTATGCTTTACATGCAATTCCTGTCTACCTCCTGAAATGGGTTTCCTGCAATTCTGCCCCGCTTTCAAGTCCTCTTGGCAGCCTTACTTCAATATATTTTTGGACGATAGCTGTCATTTATAACTCTGCAGGTTTGTGAATTACAGTGCCCCTGAGCTCCTTTCTTCAACTCGCTTTCTTGTGAGCTGGCCGCAACACCGCAGGATTGCTTCAGGCCCTAGTGTGGTTCTGGCACGGCATGCTGAGCCTTTGGTTAATTCCTCTTCCTGGTGGGAAATGAGAGTTAAATTTGCCCGTCCACACACCTCCAGCTAGTCTCTCATTGGTTCTCCCTATTCCTGTACATTTTCCGCAGAAATTGCAAACTGGGCCAAACAGGAGTTTAAAGGCACTGACTCTCCAAGTGGGGAGAGTGTTAGTAAAGCGTCTTGAATGTTGCACCCGAGTACCAGGGGACGAAAACTGAGACACATTTGAACACGTTTCCTGATCACACGGTGGATCATACTCTGTGTTCCACATGCATGTTTCAGCTGAAGGAAGAATCCCTTAAACCTGGAGAGTTGAGACCCATGGAATGGGTACCATGCAGTATGACTTCAAAGGGTCTGCATTTGCTCACCGAACCTCACCAATCCTATCACTGCTGCGTTTAAGCAGCCGTACACTGGCTTGATTCTCTTTCGGAGACATAAATACGTAGGTTTTAAGATTATTTCTAGTCAGGTATATTCTTAGGCGTTTAATATGGGGTGTTGAGTCCACTGCATTGAGCAAGGAGTAGCTCTTGTCTATTACATATTTGGCTTATGGAACGGTATCTGTGCTAATTTCAATCTCTGGTTTCATGCAGCACCCCAACTCACCTTTCCCCTCAATCAAGCATAAGTTGGTTTTCTACATTTGAGACCCTGTTCTGTTTTGTAATTCAGTTCTTGTGTAGCCAAGTTTACCTTCCGTGTAGTAGTAATATCTTCTGGTGTTTCTTTTTCTGTGTGACTTATTTCACTTAGAATCATCATACCTGAATCCACTCATTATCTGCTACGGGCCTGATGACATAGATTTCATTGCTGAGTGATATTGCATTGTACGTAAGTACCACAACTTCTTTATCCATTTTTTGCTTTCTGTGATATTGAACTTGTACCGTAAACGAGGTTCTTGTAAACAGAGCCGTCCCAAACTTTGGGGTGGCTTTGTCTTTTTGATTTTAATTTCCCTAAGCTATACGACCATAAGTGGAAGTGCCCTAGGCTCTGTTGCTTTGTTTTTTAGATGTTTCAGGAAACACCATACACTTCTCCAGAGTGGCTGTTGGCAATTTACATCCCGCCCACCAGCATAACAAGACTCCCAGTTCTCCATGGCCTGTCATGCCTTTCTGGATTTTACACTTTTTTCAGATGGCCCTTTTGACCGGGGGGCAGTGAGACTTCATTTTAGTGCAGATTTCCTTTGCAAGCTTGCTTGGTTGGCCAAAAAGGGCGTATGCGTTTTTTCCTGAATATATTCAGGAAAAAACGCATACGCCCTTTTTGGCCAAGTGCATCATTGTGGACGTTCTGCCTCTTTTCCTATGCTTTACATGCAATTCCCGTCTACCTCCTGAAATCGGTTTCCTGCAATTCTGCCCCGCTTTCAAGTTCTCTTGGCAGCCTTACTTCAATATATTTTTGGACGATAGCTGTCATTTATAACTCTGCAGGTTTGTGAATTACAGTGCCCCTGAGCTCCTTTCTTCAACTCGCTTTCTTGTGAGCTGGCCGCAACACCGCAGGATTGCTTCAGGCCCTAGTGTGGTTCCGGCACGGCACGCTGAACCTTTGGTTAATTCCTCTTCCTGGTGGGAAATGAGAGTTAAATTTGCCCGTCCAGACACCTCCAGCTAGTCTCTCATTGGTTCTCCCTATTCCTGTACATTTTCCGCAGAAATTGCAAACTGGGCCAAACAGGAGTTTAAAGGCACTGACTCTCCAAGTGGGGAGAGTGTTAGTAAAGCGTCTTGAATGTTGCACCCGAGTACCAGGGGACGAAAACTGAGACACATTTGAACACATTTCCCGATCACACGGTGGATCATACTCTGGGTTCCACATGCATGTTTTAGCTGAAGGAAGAATCCCTTAAACCTGGAGAGTTGAGACCCATGGAATGGGTACCATGCAATATGACTTCAAAGGGTCTGCATTTGCTCACCGAACCTCACCAATCCTATCACTGCTGCGTTTATGCCGCCGTACACACGTTTGATTCTCTTTCGGAGACATATAAATCCACAGGTTTTAAGATTCTTACTAGTCAGGTGTATTCTTAGGCGTTTAATATGGGGTGTTGAGTACACTTCGTTTAGCAAGGAGTAGCTCTTGTCTATTACATATTTGGCTTATGGCACGGTATCTCTGCTAATTTCAATCTCTGGTTTCATGCAGCACCCCAACTCACCTTTCCCCTTAAGCAAGCATAAGTTGGTTTTCTACATTTGAGACCCTGTTCTGTTTTGTAATTCAGTTCCTGTGTAGCCAAGTTTACATTCAGTGTAGTAGTGATATCTTATGATCTTTCTTTTCCTGTGTGACTTATTTCACTTAGAATCATCGTACCTAAATCCACTCATTATGCTGCGACGGGCCTGATGACATAGATTTCATTGCTGAGTGATATTGCATTGTACGTAAGTACCACAACTTCTTTATCCATTTTTCGCTTTCTGTGATATTGAACTTGTACCGTAAACGAGGTTCTTGTAAACAGAGCCGGCCCAAACTTTGGGGTGGCTGTGTCTTTCTGATTTTAATTTCCCTAAGCTATAGGACCATAAGTGGAAGTGCCCTAGGCTCTGTTGCTTTGTTTTTTAGATGTTTCAGGAAACACCATACACTTCTCCAGAGTGGCTGTTGGCAATTTACATCCCGCCCACCGGCATAACAAGGCTCCCAGTTCTCCATGGCCTGTCCTGCCTTTCTTGATTTTACACTTTTTTCAGATGGCCCTTTTGACCGTGGGGCAGTGAGACTTCATTGTAGTGCAGATTTCCTTTGCAAGTTTGCTTGGTTGGCTAAAAAGGGCATATGCGTTTTTTCCTGAATATATTCAGGAAAAAACGCATACGCCCTTTTTGGCCAAGTGCATCATTGTGGACGTTCTGCCTCTTTTCCTATGCTGTACATGCAATTCCCGTCTACCTCCTGAAATCGGTTTCCTGCAATTCTGCCCCGCTTTCAAGTCCTCTTGGCAGCCTTACTTCAATATATTTTTGGACGATAGCTGTCCTTTATAACTCTGCAGGTTTGTGAATTACAGTGCCCCTGAGCTCCTTTCTTCAACTTGCTTTCTTGTGAGCTGGCCGCAACACCGCAGGATTGCTTCAGGCCCTAGTGTGGTTCCGGCACGGCACGCTGAGCCTTTGGTTAATTCCTCTTCCTGGTGGGAAATGAGAGTTAAATTTGCCCGTCCAGACACCTCCAGCTAGTCTCTCTTTGGTTCTCCCTATTCCTGTACATTTTCCGCAGAAATTGCAAACTGGGCCAAACAGGAGTTTAAAGACACTGACTCTCCAAGTGGGGAGAGTGTTAGTAAAGCGTCTTGAATGTTGCACCCGAGTACCAGGGGACGAAAACTGAGACACATTTGAACACGTTTCCCGATCACACGGTGGATCATACTCTGGGTTCCACATGCATGTTTCAGCTGAAGGAAGAATCCCTTAAACCTGGAGAGTTGAGACCCATGGAATGGGGACCATGCAGTATGACTTCAAAGGGTCTGCATTTGCTCACCGAACCTCACCAATCCTATCACTGCTGCATTTATGCAGCCGTACACACGCTTGATTCTCTTTCGGAGACATATAAATCCGTAGGTTTTAAGATTATTTCTAGTCAGGTATATTCTTAGGCGTTTAATATGGTGTGTTGAGTCCACTGCGTTGAGCAAGGAGTAGCTCTTGTCTATTACATATTTGGCTTATGGAACGGTATCTGTGCTAATTTCAATCTCTGGTTTCATGCAGCACCCCAACTCACCTTTCCCCTCAAGCAAGCATAAGTTGGTTTTCTACATTTGAGACCCTGTTCTGTTTTGTAATTCAGTTCTTGTGTAGCCAAGTTTACCTTCCGTGTAGTAGTGATATCTTATGGTGTTTCTTTTTCTGTGTGACTTATTTCACTTAGAATCATCATACCTGAATCCACTCATTATGCTGCGACGGGCCTGATGACATAGATTTCATTGCTGAGTGATATTGCATTGTACGTAAGTACCACAACTTCTTTATCCATTTTTCGCTTTCTGTGATATTGAACTTGTACCGTAAACGAGGTTCTTGTAAACAGAGCCGTCCCAACCTTTGGGGTGGCTGTGTCTTTTTGATTTTAATTTCCCTAAGCTATAGGACCATAAGTGGAAGTGCCCTAGGCTCTGTTGCTTTGTTTTTTAGATGTTTCAGGAAACACCATACACTTCTCCAGAGTGGCTGTTGGCAATTTACATCCCGCCCATCAGCATAACAAGGCTCCCAGTTCTCCATGGCCTGTCCTGCCTTTCTGGATTTTACACTTTTTTCAGATGGCCCTTTTGACCGGGGGGCAGTGAGACTTCATTGTAGTGCAGATTTCCTTTGCAAGCTTGCTTGGTTGGCCAAAAAGGGCGTATGCGTTTTTTCCTGAATATATTCAGGAAAAAACGCATACGCCCTTTTTGGCCAAGTGCATCATTGTGGACGTTCTGCCTCTTTTCCTATGCTTTACATGCAATTCCCGTCTACCTCCTGAAATCGGTTTCCTGCAATTCTGCCCCGCTTTCAAGTTCTCTTGGCAGCCTTACTTCAATATATTTTTGGACGATAGCTGTCATTTATAACTCTGCAGGTTTGTGAATTACAGTGCCCCTGAGCTCCTTTCTTCAACTCGCTTTCTTGTGAGCTGGCCGCAACACCGCAGGATTGCTTCAGGCCCTAGTGTGGTTCCGGCACGGCACGCTGAACCTTTGGTTAATTCCTCTTCCTGGTGGGAAATGAGAGTTAAATTTGCCCGTCCAGACACCTCCAGCTAGTCTCTCATTGGTTCTCCCTATTCCTGTACATTTTCCGCAGAAATTGCAAACTGGGCCAAACAGGAGTTTAAAGGCACTGACTCTCCAAGTGGGGAGAGTGTTAGTAAAGCGTCTTGAATGTTGCACCCGAGTACCAGGGGACGAAAACTGAGACACATTTGAACACATTTCCCGATCACACGGTGGATCATACTCTGGGTTCCACATGCATGTTTTAGCTGAAGGAAGAATCCCTTAAACCTGGAGAGTTGAGACCCATGGAATGGGTACCATGCAATATGACTTCAAAGGGTCTGCATTTGCTCACCGAACCTCACCAATCCTATCACTGCTGCGTTTATGCCGCTGTACACACACTTGATTCTCTTTCGGAGACATATAAATCCGTAGTTTTTAAGATTATTTCTAGTCAGGTGTATTCTTAAGCGTTTAATATGGGGTGTTGAGTCCACTTCGTTGAGCAAGGAGTAGCTCTTGTCTATTACATATTTGGCTTATGGAACGGTATCTGTGCTAATTTCAATCTCTGGTTTCATGCAGCACCCCAACTCACCTTTCCCCTTAAGCAAGCATAAGTTGGTTTTCTATATTTGAGACCCTGTTCTGTTTTGTAATTCAGTTCTTGTGTAGCCAAGTTTACCTTCCGTGTAGTAGTGATATCTTATGGTGTTTCTTTTCCTGTGTGACTTATTTCACTTAGAATCATCATACCTGAATCCACTCATTATGCTGCTACGGGCCTGATGACATAGATTTCATTGCTGAGTGATATTGCATTGTACGTAAGTACCACAACTTCTTTATCCATTTTTCGCTTTCTGTGATATTGAACTTGTACCGTAAACGAGGTTCTTGTAAACAGAGCCGTCCCAAACATTGGGGTGGCTGTGTCTTTTTGATTTTAATTTCCCTAAGCTATAGGACCATAAGTGGAAGTGCCCTAGGCTCTGTTGCTTTGTTTTTTAGATGTTTCAGGAAACACCGTACACTTCTCCAGAGTGGCTGTTGGCAATTTACATCCCGCCCACCAGCATAACAAGGCTCCCAGTTCTCCATGGCCTGTCCTACCTTTCTGGATTTTACACTTTTTTCAGATGGCCCTTTTGACCGGGGGGCAGTGAGACTTCATTGTAGTGCAGATTTCCTTTGCAAGCTTGCTTGGTTGGCCAAAAAGGGCGTATGCGTTTTTTCCTGAATATATTCAGGAAAAAACGCATACGCCCTTTTTGGCCAAGTGCATCATTGTGGACGTTCTGCCTCTTTTCCTATGCTTTACATGCAATTCCAGTGTACCCCCTGAAATCGATTTCCTGCAATTCTGCCCCGCTTTCAAGTCCTCTTGGCAGCCTTACTTCAATATATTTTTGGACGATAGCTGTCATTTATAACTCTGCAGGTTTGTGAATTACAGTGCCCCTGAGCTCGTTTCTTCAACTCTCTTTCTTGTGAGCTGGCCGCAACACCGCAGGATTGCTTCAGGCCCTAGTGTAGTTCCGGCACGGCACGCTGAGCCTTTGGTTAATTCCTCTTCCTGGTGGGAAATGAGAGTTAAATTTGCCCGTCCAGACACCTCCAGATAGTCTCTCTTTCATTCTCCCTATTCCTGTTCATTTTTCACAGAAATTACAAACTGGGCCAAACAGGAGGTTAAAGGCACTGACTCTCCAAGTGGGGAGAGTGTTAGTAAAGCATGTGGATTGTTGCACCCGAGTACCAGGGACGAAAACGAGACACATTTGAACACGTTTCCCGATCACACGGTGGATCATACTCTGGGTTCCACATGGATGTTTTAGCTGAAGGAAGAATCCCTTAAACCTGGAGAGTTGAGACCCATGGAATGGGTACCATGCAATATGACTTCAAAGGGTCTGCATTTGCTCACTGAACCTCACCAATCCTATCACTGCTGCGTTTATGCCGCTGTACACACGCTTGATTCTCTTTCAGAGATATATAAATCCGTAGGTTTTAAGATTATTTCTAGTCAGGTATATTCTTAGGCGTTTAATATGGGGTGTTGAGTCCACTTCGTTCAGCAAGGAGTAGCTCTTGTCTATTGCATATTTGGCTTATGGATCGGTATCTGTGCTAATTTCAATCTCTGGTTTCATGCAGCACCCCAACTCACCTTTCCTCTTAAGCAAGCATAAGTTGGTTTTCTACATTTGACACCCTGTTCTGTTTTGTAATTCAGTTCCTGTGTAGCCAAGTTTACATTCCGTGTAGTAGTGATATCTTATGATGTTTCTTTTTCTGTGTGACTTATTTCACTTAGAATCATCGTACCTGAATCCACTCATTATGCTTCTACGGGCCTGATGACATAGATTTCTTTGCTGAGTGATATTGCATTGTACGTAAGTACCACAACTTCTTTATCCATTTTTTGCTTTCTGTGATATTGAACTTGTACCGTAAACGAGGTTCTTGCAAACAGAGCCGTCCCAACCTTTGGGGTGGCTGTGTCTTTTTGATTTTAATTTCCTTAAGCTATAGGACCATAAGTGGAAGTGCCCTAGGCTCTGTTGCTTTGTTTTTTAGATGTTTCAGGAAACACCATACACTTCTCCAGAGTGGCTGTTGGCAATTTACATCCCGCCCACCAGCATAACAAGGCTGCCATTCTCCATGGCCTGTCCTGCCTTTCTGGATTTTACACTTTTTTCAGATGGCCCTTTCGACCGGGGGGCAGTGAGACTTCATTGTAGTGCAGATTTCCTTTGCAAGCTTGCTTGGTTGGCCAAAAAGGGCGTATGCGTTTTTTCCTGAATATATTCAGGAAAAAACGCATACGCCCTTTTTGGCCAAGTGCATCATTGTGGACGTTCTGCCTCTTTTCCTATGCTTTACATGCAATTCCAGTGTACCCCCTGAAATCGATTTCCTGCAATTCTGCCCCGCTTTCAAGTCCTCTTGGCAGCCTTACTTCAATATATTTTTGGACGATAGCTGTCATTTATAACTCTGCAGGTTTGTGAATTACAGTGCCCCTGAGCTCCTTTCTTCAACTCCTTTTCTTGTGAGCTGGCCGCAACACCGCAGGATTGCTTCAGGCCCTAGTGTAGTTCCGGCACGGCACGCTGAGCCTTTGGTTAATTCCTCTTCCTGGTGGGAAATGAGAGTTAAATTTGCCCGTCCAGACACCTCCAGCTAGTCTCTCATTTGTTCTCCCTATTCCTGTACATTTTCCGCAGAAATTGCAAACTGGGCCAAACAGGAGGTTAAAGGCACTGACTCTCCAAGTGGGGAGAGTGTTAGTAAAGCGTCTTGAATGTTGCACCCGAGTACCAGGGCACGAAAACTGAGACACATTTGAACACGTTTCCCGATCACACGGTGGATCATACTCTGGGTTCCACATGCATGTTTTAGCTGAAGGAAGAATCCCTTAAACCTGGAGAGTTGAGACCCATGGAATGGGTACCATGCAATATGACTTCAAAGGGTCTTTATTTGCTCACCGAACCTCACCAATCCTATCACTGCTGCATTTATGCCGCTGTACACACGCTTGATTCTCTTTCGGAGACATATAAATCTGTAGGTTTTAAGATTATTTCTAGTCAGGTATATTCTTAGGCGTTTAATATGGGGTGTTGAGTCCACTTCGTTGAGCAAGGAGTAGCTCTTGTCTATTGCATATTTGGCTTATGGAACGGTATCTGTGCTAATTTCAATCTCTGGTTTCATGCAGCACCCCAACTCACCTTTCCCCTTAAGCAAGCATAAGTTGGTTTTCTACATTTGAGACCCTGTTCTGTTTTGTAATTCAGTTCTTGTGTAGCCAAGTTTACCTTCCGTGTAGTAGTGATATCTTATGGTGTTTCTTTTCCTGTGTGACTTATTTCACTTAGAATCATCATACCTGAATCCACTCATTATGCTGCTACGGGCCTGATGACATAGATTTCATTGCTGAGTGATATTACATTGTACGTAAGTACCACAACTTCTTTATCCATTTTTTGCTTTCTGTGATATTGAACTTGTACCGTAAACGAGGTTCTTGTAAACAGAGCCGTCCAAACTTTGGGGTGGCTGTGTCTTTTTGATTTTAATTTCCCTAAGCTATAGGACCATAAGTGGAAGTGCCCTAGGCTCTGTTGCTTTGTTTTTTAGATGTTTCAGGAAACACCATACACTTCTCCAGAGTGGCTGTTGGCAATTTACATCCCGCCCACCAGCATAACAAGGCTCACAGTTCTGCATGGCCTGTCCTGCCTTTCTGGATTTTACACTTTTTTCAGATGGCCCTTTTGACCGGGGGGCAGTGAGACTTCATTGTAGTGCAGATTTCCTTTGCAAGCTTGCTTGGTTGGCCAAAAAGGGCGTATGCGTTTTTTCCTGAATATATTCAGGAAAAAACGCATACGCCCTTTTTGGCCAAGTGCATCATTGTGGACGTTCTGCCTCTTTTCCTATGCTTTACATGCAATTCCATTCTACCTCCTGAAATCGGTTTCGTGCAATTCTGCACCGCTTTCAAGTCCTCTTGGCAGCCTTACTTCAATATATTTTTGGACGATAGCTGTCATTTATAACTCTGCAGGTTTGTGAATTACAGTGCCCCTGAGCTCCTTTCTTCAACTCGCTTTTTTGTGAGCTGGCCGCAACACCGCAGGATTGCTTCAGGCCCTAGTGTGGATCCGGCACAGCACGCTGAGCCTTTGGTTAATTCCTCTTCCTGGTGGGAAATGAGAGTTAAATTTGCCCGTCCAGACACCTCCAGCTAGTTTATCATTGGTTCTCCCTATTCCTGTACATTTTCCGCAGAAATTGCAAACTGGGCCATACAGGAGGTTAAAGGCACTGACTCTCCAAGTGGAGAGAGTGTTAGTAAAGCGTCTGGAGTGTTGCACCCGAGTACCAGGGGACGAAAACTGAGACACATTTGAACACGTTTCCTGATCACACGGTGGATCATACTCTGTGTTCCACATGCATGTTTTAGCTGAAGGAAGAATCCCTTAAACTTGGAGAGTTGAGACCCATGGAATGGGTACCATGCAATATGACTTCAAAGGGTCTGCGTTTGCTCACCGAACCTCACCAATCCTATCACTGCTGCGTTTATGCTGCTGTACACACGCTTGATTCTCTTTCGGAGACATATAAATCCGTAGGTTTTAAGATTATTTCTAGTCAGGTATATTCTTAGGCGTTTAATATGGGGTGTTGAGTCTACTTCGTTCAGCAAGGAGTAGCTCTTGTCTATTGCATATTTGTCTTATGGAACGGTATCTGTGCTAATTTCAATCTCTGGTTTCATGCAGCACCCCAACTCACCTTTCCCCTCAAGCAAGCATAAGTTGGTTTTCTACATTTGAGACCCTGTTCTGTTTTGTAATTCAGTTCTTGTGTAGCCAAGTTTACCTTCCGTGTAGTAGTGATATCTTATGGTGTTTCTTTTTCTGTGTGACTTATTTCACTTAGAATCATCATACCTGAATCCACTCATTATGCTGCTACGGGCCTGATGACATAGATTTCATTGCTGAGTGATATTGCATTGTACGTAAGTACCACAACTTCTGTATCCATTTTTCGCTTTCTGTGATATTGAACTTGTACTGTAAACGAGGTTCTTGTAAACAGAGCCGTCCCAAAGTTTGGGGAGGCTGTGTCTTTTTGATTTTAATTTCCCTAAGCTATAGGACCATAAGTGGAAGTACCCTAGGCTCTGTTGCTTTGTTTTTTAGATGTTTCAGGAAACACCATACACTTCTCCAGAGTGGCTGTTGGCAATTTACATCCCGCCCATCAGCATAACAAGGCTCCCAGTTCTCCATGGCCTGTCCTGCCTTTCTGGATTTTACACTTTTTTCAGATGGCCCTTTTGACCGGGGGGCAGTGAGACTTCATTGTAGTGCAGATTTCCTTTGCAAGCTTGCTTGGTTGGCCAAAAAGGGCGTATGCGTTTTTTCCTGAATATATTCAGGAAAAAACGCATACGCCCTTTTTGGCCAAGTGCATCATTGTGGACGTTCTGCCTCTTTTCCTATGCTTTACATGCAATTACTGTCTACCTCCTGAAATCGGTTTCCTGCAATCCTGCCCCGCTTTCAAGTCCTCTTGGCAGCCTTACTTCAATATATTTTTGGACGATAGCTGTCATTTATAACTCTGCAGGTTTGTGAATTACAGTGCCCCTGAGCTCCTTTCTTCAACTCGCTTTCTTGTGAGCTGGCCGCAACACCGCAGGATTGCTTCAGGCCCTAGTGTGGTTCCGGCACGGCATGCTGAGCCTTTGGTTAATTCCTCTTTCTGGTGGGAAATGAGAGTTAAATTTGCCCGTCCAGACACCTCCAGCTAGTTTCTCATTGGTTCTCCCTATTCCTGTACATTTTCAGCAGAAATTGCAAACTGGGCCAAACAGGAGTTTAAAGACACTGACTCTCCAAGTGGGGAGAGTGTTAGTAAAGCGTCTTGAATGTTGCACCCGAGTACCAGGGGACGAAAACTGAGACACATTTGAACACGTTTCCTGATCACACGGTGGATCATACTCTGTGTTCCACATGCATGTTTCAGCTGAAGGAAGAATCCCTTAAACCTGGAGAGTTGAGACCCATGGAATGGGTACCATGCAGTATGACTTCAAAGGGTCTGCATTTGCTCACCGAACCTCACCAATCCTATCACTGCTGCGTTTATGCCGCTGTACACACGCTTGATTCTCTTTCGGAGACATATCAATGCGTAGGTTTTAAGATTATTTCTAGTCAGGTATATTCTTAGGCGTTTAATATGGGGTGTTGAGTCCACTGCGTTGAGCAAGGAGTAGCTCTTGTCTATTACATATTTGGCTTATGGAACGGTATCTGTGCTAATTTCAATCTCTGGTTTTATGCAGCACCCCAACTCACCTTTCCCCTTAAGCAAGCATAAGTTGGTTTTCTACATTTGACACCCTGTTCTGTTTTGTAATTCAGTTCCTGTGTAGCCAAGTTTACATTCCGTGTAGTAGTGATATCTTATGATGTTTCTTTTTCTGTGTGACTTATTTCACTTAGAATCATCATACCTGCATCCCCTCATTATGCTGCTACGGGCCTGATGACATAGATTTCATTGCTGAGTGATATTGCATTGTACGTAAGTACCACAACTTCTTTATCCATTTTTCGTTTTCTGTGATATTGAACTTGTACCGTAAACGAGGTTCTTTTAAACAGAGCCATCCCAAACTTTGGGGTGGCTGTGTCTTTTTGATTTTCATTTCCCTAAGCTATAGGACTATAAGTGGAAGTGCCCTAGGCTCTGTTGCTTTGTTTTTTAGATGTTTCAGGAAACACCATACACTTCTCCAGAGTGGCTGTTGGCAATTTACATCCCGCCCACCAGCATAACAAGGCTCCCAGTTCTCCATGGCCTGTCCTGCCTTTCTGGATTTTACACTTTTTTCAGATGGCCCTTTTGACCGGGGGGCAGTGAGACTTCATTGTAGTGCAGATTTCCTTTGCAAGCTTGCTTGGTTGGCCAAAAAGGGCGTATGCGTTTTTTCCTGAATATATTCAGGAAAAAACGCATACGCCCTTTTTGGCCAAGTGCATCATTGTGGACGTTCTGCCTCTTTTCCTATGCTTTACATGCAATTCCTGTCTACCTCCTGAAATCGGTTTCCTGCAATTCTGCCCCACTTTCAAGTCCTCTTGGCAGCCTTACTTCAATATATTTTTGGACGATAGCTGTCATTTATAACTCTGCAGGTTTGTGAATTACAGTGCCCCTGAGCTCCTTTCTTCAACTCGCTTTCTTGTGAGCTGGCCGCAACACCGTAGGATTGCTTCAGGCCCTAGTGTGGTTCCGGCACGGCATGCTGAGCCTTTGGTTAATTCCTCTTTCTGGTGGGAAATGAGAGTTAAATTTGCCCGTCCAGACACCTCCAGCTAGTTTCTCATTGGTTCTCCCTATTCCTGTACATTTTCCGCAGAAATTGCAAACTGGGCCATACAGGAGGTTAAAGGCACTGACTCTCCAAGTGGGGAAAGTGTTAGTAAAGCGTCTGGAGTGTTGCACCCGAGTACCAGGGGATGAAAACTGAGACACATTTGAACACGTTTCCTGATCACATGGTGGATCATACTCTGTGTTCCACATGCATGTTTTAGCTGAAGGAAGAATCCCTTAAACTTGGAGAGTTGAGACCCATGGAATGGGTACCATGCAATATGACTTCAAAGGGTCTGCATTTGCTCACCGAACCTCACCAATCCTATCACTGCTGCGTTTATGCCGCTGTACACACGCTTGATTCTCTTTCGGAGACATATAAATCAGTAGGTTTTAATATTCTTACTAGTCAGGTATATTCTTAGGCGTTTAATATGGGGTGTTGAGTCCACTTCGTTGAGCAAGGAGTAGCTCTTGTCTATTACATATTTGGCTTATGGAACGGTATCTGTGCTAATTTCAATCTCTGGTTTCATGCAGCACCCCAACTCACCTTTCCCCTTAAGCAAGCATAAGTTGGTTTTCTACATTTGAGACCCTGTTCTGTTTTGTAATTCAGTTCTTGTGTAGCCAAGTTTACCTTCTGTGTAGTAGTGATATCTTATGGTGTTTCTTTTTCTGTGTGACTTATTTCACTTAGAATCATCATACCTGAATCCACTCATTATGCTGCTACGGGCCTGATGACATAGATTTCATTGCTGAGTGATATTGCATTGTACGTAAGTACCACAACTTCTTTATCCATTTTTCCCTTTCTGTGATATTGAACTTGTACCGTAAACGAGGTTCTTGTAAACAGAGCCGTCCCAAACTTTGGGGTGACCGTGTCTTTTTGATTTTAATTTCCCTAAGTTATAGGACCATAAGTGGAAGTGCCCTAGGCTCTGTTGCTTTGTTTTTTAGATGTTTCAGGAAACACCATACACTTCTCCAGAGTGGCTGTTGGCAATTTACATCCCGCCCACCGGCATAAAAAAACTCCCAGTTCTCCATGGCCTGTCCTGCCTTTCTGGATTTTACACTTTTTTCAGATGGCCCTTTTGACCGGGGGGCAGTGAGACTTCATTGTAGTGCAGATTTCCTTTGCAAGCTTGCTTGGTTGGCCAAAAAGGGCGTATGCGTTTTTTCCTGAATATATTCAGGAAAAAAAGCATATGCCCTTTTAGGCCAAGTGCATCATTGTGGACGTTCTGCCTCTTTTCCTATGCTTTACATGCAATTCCAGTGTACCTCCTGAAATCGATTTCCTGCAATTCTGCCCCGCTTTCAAGTCCTCTTGGCAGCCTTACTTCAATATATTTTTGGACGATAGCTGTCATTTATAACTCTGCAGGTTTGTGAATTACAGTGCCCCAGAGCTCGTTTCTTCAACTCGCTTTCTTGTGAGCTGGCCGCAACACCGCAGGATTGCTTCAGGCCCTAGTGTAGTTCCGGCACGGCACGCTGAGCCTTTGGTTAATTCCTCTTCCTGGTGGGAAACGAGAGTTAAATTTGCCCGTCCAGACACCTCTAGCTAGTCTCTCTTTCGTTCTCCCTATTCCTGTTCATTTTCCACAGAAATTACAAACTGGGTCAAACAGGAGGTTAAAGGCACTGACTCTCCAAGTGGGGAGAGTGTTAGTAAAGCGTCTTGAATGTTGCACCCGAGTACCAGGGGACGAAAACTGAGACACATTTGAACACGTTTCCTGATCACACGGTGGATCATACTCTGTGTTCCACATGCATGTTTCAGCTGAAGGAAGAATCCCTTAAACCTGGAGAGTTGAGACCCATGGAATGGGTACCATGCAGTATGACTTCAAAGGGTCTGCATTTGCTCACCGAACCTCACCAATCCTATCACTGCTGCGTTTATGCCGCTGTACACACGCTTGATTCTCTTTCGGAGACATATCAATGCGTAGGTTTTAAGATTATTTCTAGTCAGGTATATTCTTAGGCGTTTAATATGGGGTGTTGAGTCCACTGCGTTGAGCAAGGAGTAGCTCTTGTCTATTACATATTTGGCTTATGGAACGGTATCTGTGCTAATTTCAATCTCTGGTTTTATGCAGCACCCCAACTCACCTTTCCCCTTAAGCAAGCATAAGTTGGTTTTCTACATTTGACACCCTGTTCTGTTTTGTAATTCAGTTCCTGTGTAGCCAAGTTTACATTCCGTGTAGTAGTGATATCTTATGATGTTTCTTTTTCTGTGTGACTTATTTCACGTAGAATCATCATACCTGCATCCCCTCATTATGCTGCTACGGGCCTGATGACATAGATTTCATTGCTGAGTGATATTGCATTGTACGTAAGTACCACAACTTCTTTATCCATTTTTCGCTTTCTGTGATATTGAACTTGTACCGTAAACGAGGTTCTTTTAAACAGAGCCGTCCCAAACTTTGGGGTGGCTGTGTCTTTTTGATTTTCATTTCCCTAAGCTATAGGACCATAAGTGGAAGTGCCCTAGGCTCTGTTGCTTTGTTTTTTAGATGTTTCAGGAAACACCATACACTTCTCCAGAGTGGCTGTTGGCAATTTACATCCCGCCCACCAGCATAACAAGGCTCCCAGTTCTCCATGGCCTGTCCTGCCTTTCTGGATTTTACACTTTTTTCAGATGGCCCTTTTGACCGGGGGGCAGTGAGACTTCATTGTAGTGCAGATTTCCTTTGCAAGCTTGCTTGGTTGGCCAAAAAGGGCGTATGCGTTTTTTCCTGAATATATTCAGGAAAAAACGCATACGCCCTTTTTGGCCAAGTGCATCATTGTGGACGTTCTGCCTCTTTTCCTATGCTTTACATGCAATTCCTGTCTACCTCCTGAAATCGGTTTCCTGCAATTCTGCCCCACTTTCAAGTCCTCTTGGCAGCCTTCCTTCAATATATTTTTGGACGATAGCTGTCATTTATAACTCTGCAGGTTTGTGAATTACAGTGCCCCTGAGCTCCTTTCTTCAACTCGCTTTCTTGTGAGCTGGCCGCAACACCGTAGGATTGCTTCAGGCCCTAGTGTGGTTCCGGCACGGCATGCTGAGCCTTTGGTTAATTCCTCTTTCTGGTGGGAAATGAGAGTTAAATTTGCCCGTCCAGACACCTCCAGCTAGTTTCTCATTGGTTCTCCCTATTCCTGTACATTTTCCGCAGAAATTGCAAACTGGGCCATACAGGAGGTTAAAGGCACTGACTCTCCAAGTGGGGAAAGTGTTAGTAAAGCGTCTGGAGTGTTGCACCCGAGTACCAGGGGACGAAAACTGAGACACATTTGAACACGTTTCCTGATCACACGGTGGATCATACTCTGTGTTCCACATGCATGTTTTAGCTGAAGGAAGAATCCCTTAAACTTGGAGAGTTGAGACCCATGGAATGGGTACCATGCAATATGACTTCAAAGGGTCTGCATTTGCTCACCGAACCTCACCAATCCTATCACTGCTGCGTTTATGCCGCTGTACACACGCTTGATTCTCTTTCGGAGACATATAAATCAGTAGGTTTTAATATTCTTACTAGTCAGGTATATTCTTAGGCGTTTAATATGGGGTGTTGAGTCCACTTCGTTGAGCAAGGAGTAGCTCTTGTCTATTACATATTTGGCTTATGGAACGGTATCTGTGCTAATTTCAATCTCTGGTTTCATGCAGCACCCCAACTCACCTTTCCCCTTAAGCAAGCATAAGTTGGTTTTCTACATTTGAGACCCTGTTCTGTTTTGTAATTCAGTTCTTGTGTAGCCAAGTTTACCTTCTGTGTAGTAGTGATATCTTATGGTGTTTCTTTTTCTGTGTGACTTATTTCACTTAGAATCATCATACCTGAATCCACTCATTATGCTGCTACGGGCCTGATGACATAGATTTCATTGCTGAGTGATATTGCATTGTACGTAAGTACCACAACTTCTTTATCCATTTTTCCCTTTCTGTGATATTGAACTTGTACCGTAAACGAGGTTCTTGTAAACAGAGCCGTCCCAAACTTTGGGGTGACCGTGTCTTTTTGATTTTAATTTCCCTAAGTTATAGGACCATAAGTGGAAGTGCCCTAGGCTCTGTTGCTTTGTTTTTTAGATGTTTCAGGAAACACCATACACTTCTCC
This sequence comes from Leucopleurus acutus, assembly GCF_964270905.1. Taxonomy (NCBI): domain Eukaryota; kingdom Metazoa; phylum Chordata; class Mammalia; order Artiodactyla; family Delphinidae; genus Leucopleurus; species Leucopleurus acutus. The sequence continues at coordinate 195,149 of NW_028139059.1, read as the reverse complement.
AGAGTGGCTGTTGGCAATTTACATCCCGCCCACCGGCATAAAAAAACTCCCAGTTCTCCATGGCCTGTCCTGCCTTTCTGGATTTTACACTTTTTTCAGATGGCCCTTTTGACCGGGGGGCAGTGAGACTTCATTGTAGTGCACATTTCCTTTGCAAGCTTGCTTGGTTGGCCAAAAAGGGCGTATGCGTTTTTTCCTGAATATATTCAGGAAAAAAAGCATATGCCCTTTTAGGCCAAGTGCATCATTGTGGACGTTCTGCCTCTTTTCCTATGCTTTACATGCAATTCCAGTGTACCTCCTGAAATCGATTTCCTGCAATTCTGCCCCGCTTTCAAGTCCTCTTGGCAGCCTTACTTCAATATATTTTTGGACGATAGCTGTCATTTATAACTCTGCAGGTTTGTGAATTACAGTGCCCCAGAGCTCGTTTCTTCAACTCGCTTTCTTGTGAGCTGGCCGCAACACCGCAGGATTGCTTCAGGCCCTAGTGTAGTTCCGGCACGGCACGCTGAGCCTTTGGTTAATTCCTCTTCCTGGTGGGAAACGAGAGTTAAATTTGCCCGTCCAGACACCTCTAGCTAGTCTCTCTTTCGTTCTCCCTATTCCTGTTCATTTTCCACAGAAATTACAAACTGGGCCAAACAGGAGGTTAAAGGCACTGACTCTCCAAGTGGGGAGAGTGTTAGTAAAGCATCTGGAATGTTGCACCCGAGTACCAGGGATGAAAACGAAACACATTTGAACACGTTTCCCGATCACACGGTGGATCATACTCTGGGTTCCACATGCATGTTTCAGCTGAAGGAAGAATCCCTTAAACCTGGAGAGTTGAGACCCATGGAATGGGTACCATGCAATATGACTTCAAAGGGTCTGCATTTGCTCACCGAACCTCACCAATCCTATCACTGCTGCGTTTATGCCGCTGTACACACGCTTGATTCTCTTTCGGAGACATATAAATCCGTAGGTTTTAAGATTATTTCTAGTCAGGTATATTCTTAGGCGTTTAATATGGGGTGTTGAGTCCACTTCGTTGAGCAAGGAGTAGCTCTTGTCTATTGCATATTTGGCTTATGGAATGGTATCTGTGCTAATTTCAATCTCTGGTTTCATGCAGCACCCCAACTCACCTTTCCCCTTAAGCAAGCATAAGTTGGTTTTCTACATTTGAGACCCTGTTCTGTTTTGTAATTCAGTTCCTGTGTAGCCAAGTTTACATTCCGTGTAGTAGTGATATCTTATGATGTTTCTTTTTCTGTGTGACTTATTTCACTTAGACTCATCATACCTGCATCCACTCATTATGCTGCTACGGGCCTGATGACATAGATTTCATTGCTGAGTGATATTGCATTGTACATAAGTACCACAACTTCTTTATCCATTTTTTGCTTTCTGTGATATTGAACTTGTACCGTAAACGAGGTTCTTGTAAACAGAGCCGTCCCAAACTTTGGGGTGGCTGTGTCTTTTTGATTTTCATTTCCCTAAGCTATAGGACCATAAGTGGAAGTGCCCTAGGCTCTGTTGCTTTGTTTTTTAGATGTTTCAGGAAACACCATACACTTCTCCAGAGTGGCTGTTGGCAATTTACATCCCGCCCACCAGCATAACAAGGCTCCCAGTTCTCCATGGCCTGTCCTGCCTTTCTGGATTTTACACTTTTTTCAGATGGCCCTTTTGACCGGGGGGCAGTGAGACTTCATTGTAGTGCAGATTTCCTTTGCAAGCTTGCTTGGTTGGCCAAAAAGGGCGTATGCGTTTTTTCCTGAATATATTCAGGAAAAAACGCATACGCCCTTTTTGGCCAAGTGCATCATTGTGGACGTTCTGCCTCTTTTCCTATGCTTTACATGCAATTCCCGTCTACCTCCTGAAATCGGTTTCCTGCAATTCTGCCCCGCTTTCAAGTCCTCTTGGCAGCCTTACTTCAATATATTTTTGGACGATAGCTGTCATTTATAACTCTGCAGGTTTGTGAATTACAGTGCCCCTGAGCTCCTTTCTTCAACTCGCTTTCTTGTGAGCTGGCCGCAACACCGCAGGATTGCTTCAGGCCCTAGTGTGGTTCTGGCACGGCACGCTGAGCCTTTGGTTAATTCCTCTTCCTGGTGGGAAATGAGAGTTAAATTTGCCCGTCCAGACACCTCCAGCTAGTCTCTCATTGGTTCTCCCTATTCCTGTACATTTTCCGCAGAAATTGCAAACTGGGCCAAACAGGAGTTTAAAGGCACTGACTCTCCAAGTGGGGAGAGTGTTAGTAAAGCGTCTTGAATGTTGCACCCGAGTACCAGGGGACGAAAACTGAGAAACATTTGAACACGTTTCCTGATCACACGGTGGATCATACACTGTGTTCCACATGCATGTTTCAGCTGAAGGAAGAATCCCTTAAACCTGGAGAGTTGAGACCCATGGAATGGGTACCATGCAGTATGACTTCAAAGGGTCTGCATTTGCTCACTGAACCTCACCAATCCTATCACTGCTGCGTTTATGCCGCCGTACACACGCTTGATTCTCTTTCGGAGACATATAAATCCATAGGTTTTAAGATTATTTCTAGTCAGGTATATTCTTAGGCGTTTAATATGGGGTGTTGAGTCCACTGCGTTGAGCAAGGAGTAGCTCTTGTCTATTACATATTTGGCTTATGGAACGGTATCTGTGCTAATTTCAATCTCTGGTTTTATGCAGCACCCCAACTCACCTTTCCCCTTAAGCAAGCATAAGTTGGTTTTCTACATTTGAGACCCTGTTCTGTTTTGTAATTCAGTTCCTGTGTAGCCAAGTTTACATTCCGTGTAGTAGTGATACCTTATGATGTTTCTTTTTCTGTGTGACTTATTTCACTTAGAATCATCATACCTGAATCCACTCATTATGCTGCTACGGGCCTGATGACATAGATTTCATTGCTGAGTGATATTGCATTGTACGTAAGTACCACAACTTCTTTATCCATTTTTCCCTTTCTGTGATATTGAACTTGTACCGTAAACGAGGTTCTTGTAAACAGAGCCGTCCCAAACTTTGGGGTGACCGTGTCTTTTTGATTTTAATTTCCCTAAGTTATAGGACCATAAGTGGAAGTGCCCTAGGCTCTGTTGCTTTGTTTTTTAGATGTTTCAGGAAACACCATACACTTCTCCAGAGTGGCTGTTGGCAATTTACATCCCGCCCACCGGCATAAAAAAACTCCCAGTTCTCCATGGCCTGTCCTGCCTTTCTGGATTTTACACTTTTTTCAGATGGCCCTTCTGACCGGGGGGCAGTGAGACTTCATTGTAGTGCAGATTTCCTTTGCAAGCTTGCTTGGTTGGCCAAAAAGGGCGTATGCGTTTTTTCCTGAATATATTCAGGAAAAAAAGCATATGCCCTTTTAGGCCAAGTGCATCATTGTGGACGTTCTGCCTCTTTTCCTATGCTTTACATGCAATTCCAGTGTACCTCCTGAAATCGATTTCCTGCAATTCTGCCCCGCTTTCAAGTCCTCTTGGCAGCCTTACTTCAATATATTTTTGGACGATAGCTGTCATTTATAACTCTGCAGGTTTGTGAATTACAGTGCCCCAGAGCTCGTTTCTTCAACTCGCTTTCTTGTGAGCTGGCCGCAACACCGCAGGATTGCTTCAGGCCCTAGTGTAGTTCCGGCACGGCACGATGAGCCTTTGGTTAATTCCTCTTCCTGGTGGGAAACGAGAGTTAAATTTGCCCGTCCAGACACCTCTAGCTAGTCTCTCTTTCGTTCTCCCTATTCCTGTTCATTTTCCACAGAAATTACAAACTGGGCCAAACAGGAGGTTAAAGGCACTGACTCTCCAAGTGGGGAGAGTGTTAGTAAAGCATCTGGAATGTTGCACCCGAGTACCAGGGATGAAAACGAAACACATTTGAACACGTTTCCCGATCACACGGTGGATCATACTCTGGGTTCCACATGCATGTTTCAGCTGAAGGAAGAATCCCTTAAACCTGGAGAGTTGAGACCCATGGAATGGGTACCATGCAATATGACTTCAAAGGGTCTGCATTTGCTCACCGAACCTCACCAATCCTATCACTGCTGCGTTTATGCCGCTGTACACACGCTTGATTCTCTTTCGGAGACATATAAATCCGTAGGTTTTAAGATTATTTCTAGTCAGGTATATTCTTAGGCGTTTAATATGGGGTGTTGAGTCCACTGCGTTGAGCAAGGAGTAGCTCTTGTCTATTGCATATTTGGCTTATGGAACGGTATCTGTGCTAATTTCAATCTCTGGTTTCATGCAGCACCCCAACTCACCTTTCCCCTTAAGCAAGCATAAGTTGGTTTTCTACATTTGAGACCCTGTTCTGTTTTGTAATTCAGTTCCTGTGTAGCCAAGTTTACATTCCGTGTAGTAGTGATATCTTATGATGTTTCTTTTTCTGTGTGACTTATTTCACTTAGACTCATCATACCTGCATCCACTCATTATGCTGCTACGGGCCTGATGACATAGATTTCATTGCTGAGTGATATTGCATTGTACATAAGTACCACAACTTCTTTATCCATTTTTTGCTTTCTGTGATATTGAACTTGTACTGTAAACGAGGTTCTTGTAAACAGAGCCGTCCCAAACTTTGGGGTGGCTGTGTCTTTTTGATTTTCATTTCCCTAAGCTATAGGACCATAAGTGGAAGTGCCCTAGGCTCTGTTGCTTTGTTTTTTAGATGTTTCAGGAAACACCATACACTTCTCCAGAGTGGCTGTTGGCAATTTACATCCCGCCCACCAGCATAACAAGGCTCCCAGTTCTCCATGGCCTGTCCTGCCTTTCTGGATTTTACACTTTTTTCAGATGGCCCTTTTGACCGGGGGGCAGTGAGACTTCATTGTAGTGCAGATTTCCTTTGCAAGCTTGCTTGGTTGGCCAAAAAGGGCGTATGCGTTTTTTCCTGAATATATTCAGGAAAAAACGCATACGCCCTTTTTGGTCAAGTGCATCATTGTGGACGTTCTGCCTCTTTTCCTATGCTTTACATGCAATTCCCGTCTACCTCCTGAAATCGGTTTCCTGCAATTCTGCCCCGCTTTCAAGTCCTCTTGGCAGCCTTACTTCAATATATTTTTGGACGATAGCTGTCATTTATAACTCTGCAGGTTTGTGAATTACAGTGCCCCTGAGCTCCTTTCTTCAACTCGCTTTCTTGTGAGCTGGCCGCAACACCGCAGGATTGCTTCAGGCCCTAGTGTGGTTCTGGCACGGCACGCTGAGCCTTTGGTTAATTCCTCTTCCTGGTGGGAAATGAGAGTTAAATTTGCCCGTCCACACACCTACAGCTAGTCTCTCATTGGTTCTCCCTATTCCTGTACATTTTCCGCAGAAATTGCAAACTGGGCCAAACAGGAGTTTAAAGGCACTGACTCTCCAAGTGGGGAGAGTGTTAGTAAAGCGTCTTGAATGTTGCACCCGAGTACCAGGGGACGAAAACTGAGAAACATTTGAACACGTTTCCTGATCACACGGTGGATCATACACTGTGTTCCACATGCATGTTTCAGCTGAAGGAAGAATCCCTTAAACCTGGAGAGTTGAGACCCATGGAATGGGTACCATGCAGTATGACTTCAAAGGGTCTGCATTTGCTCACTGAACCTCACCAATCCTATCACTGCTGCGTTTATGCCGCCGTACACACGCTTGATTCTCTTTCGGAGACATATAAATCCATAGGTTTTAAGATTATTTCTAGTCAGGTATATTCTTAGGCGTTTAATATGGGGTGTTGAGTCCACTGCGTTGAGCAAGGAGTAGCTCTTGTCTATTACATATTTGGCTTATGGAACGGTATCTGTGCTAATTTCAATCTCTGGTTTTATGCAGCACCCCAACTCACCTTTCCCCTTAAGCAAGCATAAGTTGGTTTTCTACATTTGAGACCCTGTTCTGTTTTGTAATTCAGTTCCTGTGTAGCCAAGTTTACATTCCGTGTAGTAGTGATACCTTATGATGTTTCTTTTTCTGTGTGACTTATTTCACTTAGAATCATCGTACCTGCATCCACTCATTATGCTGCTACGGGCCTGATGACATAGATTTCATTGCTGAGTGATATTGCATTGTACGTAAGTACCACAACTTCTTTATCCATTTTTCGCTTTCTGTGATATTGAACTTGTACCGTAAACGAGGTTCTTGTAAACAGAGCCAGCCCAAACTTTGGGGTGGCTTTGTCTTTTTGATTTTAATTTCCCTAAGCTATAGGACCATAAGTGGAAGTGCCCTAGGCTCTGTTGCTTTGTTTTTTAGATGTTTCACGAAACACCATACACTTCTCCAGAGTGGCTGTTGGCAGTTTACATCCCGCCCACCAGCATAACAAGGCTCCCAGTTCTCCATGGCCTGTCCTGCCTTTCTGGATTTTACACTTTTTTCAGATGGCCCTTTTGACCGGGGGGCAGTGAGACTTCATTGTAGTGCAGATTTCCTTTGCAAGCTTGCTTGGTTGGCCAAAAAGGGCGTATGCGTTTTTTCCTGAATATATTCAGGAAAAAACGCATACGCCCTTTTTGTCCAAGTGCATCATTGTGGACGTTCTGCCTCTTTTCCTATTTTTTACATGCAATTCCTGTCTACCTCCTGAAATCGGTTTCCTGCAATTCTGCCCCGCTTTCAAGTCCTCTTGGCAGCCTTACTTCAATATATTTTTGGACGATAGCTGTCATTTATAACTCTGCAGGTTTGTGAATTACAGTGCCCCTGAGCTCCTTTCTTCAACTCGCTTTCTTGTGAGCTGGCCGCAACACCGCAGGATTGCTTCAGGCCCTAGTGTGGTTCTGGCACGGCATGCTGAGCCTTTGGTTAATTCCTCTTCCTGGTGGGAAATGAGAGTTAAATTTGCCCGTCCACACACCTCCAGCTAGTCTCTCATTGGTTCTCCCTATTCCTGTACATTTTCCGCAGAAATTGCAAACTGGGCCAAACAGGAGTTTAAAGGCACTGACTCTCCAAGTGGGGAGAGTGTTAGTAAAGCGTCTTGAATGTTGCACCCGAGTACCAGGGGACGAAAACTGAGACACATTTGAACACGTTTCCTGATCACACGGTGGATCATACTCTGTGTTCCACATGCATGTTTCAGCTGAAGGAAGAATCCCTTAAACCTGCAGAGTTGAGACCCATGGAATGGGTACCATGCAGTATGACTTCAAAGGGTCTGCATTTGCTCACCGAACCTCACCAATCCTATCACTGCTGCGTTTAAGCAGCCGTACACTGGCTTGATTCTCTTTCGGAGACATAAATACGTAGGTTTTAAGATTATTTCTAGTCAGGTATATTCTTAGGCGTTTAATATGGGGTGTTGAGTCCACTGCATTGAGCAAGGAGTAGCTCTTGTCTATTACATATTTGGCTTATGGAACGGTATCTGTGCTAATTTCAATCTCTGGTTTCATGCAGCACCCCAACTCACCTTTCCCCTCAATCAAGCATAAGTTGGTTTTCTACATTTGAGACCCTGTTCTGTTTTGTAATTCAGTTCTTGTGTAGCCAAGTTTACCTTCCGTGTAGTAGTAATATCTTCTGGTGTTTCTTTTTCTGTGTGACTTATTTCACTTAGAATCATCATACCTGAATCCACTCATTATCTGCTACGGGCCTGATGACATAGATTTCATTGCTGAGTGATATTGCATTGTACGTAAGTACCACAACTTCTTTATCCATTTTTTGCTTTCTGTGATATTGAACTTGTACCGTAAACGAGGTTCTTGTAAACAGAGCCGTCCCAAACTTTGGGGTGGCTTTGTCTTTTTGATTTTAATTTCCCTAAGCTATAGGACCATAAGTGGAAGTGCCCTAGGCTCTGTTGCTTTGTTTTTTAGATGTTTCAGGAAACACCATACACTTCTCCAGAGTGGCTGTTGGCAATTTACATCCCGCCCACCAGCATAACAAGACTCCCAGTTCTCCATGGCCTGTCATGCCTTTCTGGATTTTACACTTTTTTCAGATGGCCCTTTTGACCGGGGGGCAGTGAGACTTCATTTTAGTGCAGATTTCCTTTGCAAGCTTGCTTGGTTGGCCAAAAAGGGGGTATGCGTTTTTTCCTGAATATATTCAGGAAAAAACGCATACGCCCTTTTTGGCCAAGTGCATCATTGTGGACGTTCTGCCTCTTTTCCTATGCTTTACATGCAATTCCCGTCTACCTCCTGAAATCGGTTTCCTGCAATTCTGCCCCGCTTTCAAGTTCTCTTGGCAGCCTTACTTCAATATATTTTTGGACGATAGCTGTCATTTATAACTCTGCAGGTTTGTGAATTACAGTGCCCCTGAGCTCCTTTCTTCAACTCGCTTTCTTGTGAGCTGGCCGCAACACCGCAGGATTGCTTCAGGCCCTAGTGTGGTTCCGGCACGGCACGCTGAACCTTTGGTTAATTCCTCTTCCTGGTGGGAAATGAGAGTTAAATTTGCCCGTCCAGACACCTCCAGCTAGTCTCTCATTGGTTCTCCCTATTCCTGTACATTTTCCGCAGAAATTGCAAACTGGGCCAAACAGGAGTTTAAAGGCACTGACTCTCCAAGTGGGGAGAGTGTTAGTAAAGCGTCTTGAATGTTGCACCCGAGTACCAGGGGACGAAAACTGAGACACATTTGAACACATTTCCCGATCACACGGTGGATCATACTCTGGGTTCCACATGCATGTTTTAGCTGAAGGAAGAATCCCTTAAACCTGGAGAGTTGAGACCCATGGAATGGGTACCATGCAATATGACTTCAAAGGGTCTGCATTTGCTCACCGAACCTCACCAATCCTATCACTGCTGCGTTTATGCCGCCGTACACACGTTTGATTCTCTTTCGGAGACATATAAATCCACAGGTTTTAAGATTCTTACTAGTCAGGTGTATTCTTAGGCGTTTAATATGGGGTGTTGAGTACACTTCGTTTAGCAAGGAGTAGCTCTTGTCTATTACATATTTGGCTTATGGCACGGTATCTCTGCTAATTTCAATCTCTGGTTTCATGCAGCACCCCAACTCACCTTTCCCCTTAAGCAAGCATAAGTTGGTTTTCTACATTTGAGACCCTGTTCTGTTTTGTAATTCAGTTCCTGTGTAGCCAAGTTTACATTCCGTGTAGTAGTGATATCTTATGATCTTTCTTTTCCTGTGTGACTTATTTCACTTAGAATCATCGTACCTAAATCCACTCATTATGCTGCGACGGGCCTGATGACATAGATTTCATTGCTGAGTGATATTGCATTGTACGTAAGTACCACAACTTCTTTATCCATTTTTCGCTTTCTGTGATATTGAACTTGTACCGTAAACGAGGTTCTTGTAAACAGAGCCGGCCCAAACTTTGGGGTGGCTGTGTCTTTCTGATTTTAATTTCCCTAAGCTATAGGACCATAAGTGGAAGTGCCCTAGGCTCTGTTGCTTTGTTTTTTAGATGTTTCAGGAAACACCATACACTTCTCCAGAGTGGCTGTTGGCAATTTACATCCCGCCCACCGGCATAACAAGGCTCCCAGTTCTCCATGGCCTGTCCTGCCTTTCTTGATTTTACACTTTTTTCAGATGGCCCTTTTGACCGTGGGGCAGTGAGACTTCATTGTAGTGCAGATTTCCTTTGCAAGCTTGCTTGGTTGGCTAAAAAGGGCGTATGCGTTTTTTCCTGAATATATTCAGGAAAAAACGCATACGCCCTTTTTGGCCAAGTGCATCATTGTGGACGTTCTGCCTCTTTTCCTATGCTGTACATGCAATTCCCGTCTACCTCCTGAAATCGGTTTCCTGCAATTCTGCCCCGCTTTCAAGTCCTCTTGGCAGCCTTACTTCAATATATTTTTGGACGATAGCTGTCCTTTATAACTCTGCAGGTTTGTGAATTACAGTGCCCCTGAGCTCCTTTCTTCAACTTGCTTTCTTGTGAGCTGGCCGCAACACCGCAGGATTGCTTCAGGCCCTAGTGTGGTTCCGGCACGGCACGCTGAGCCTTTGGTTAATTCCTCTTCCTGGTGGGAAATGAGAGTTAAATTTGCCCGTCCAGACACCTCCAGCTAGTCTCTCTTTGGTTCTCCCTATTCCTGTACATTTTCCGCAGAAATTGCAAACTGGGCCAAACAGGAGTTTAAAGACACTGACTCTCCAAGTGGGGAGAGTGTTAGTAAAGCGTCTTGAATGTTGCACCCGAGTACCAGGGGACGAAAACTGAGACACATTTGAACACGTTTCCCGATCACACGGTGGATCATACTCTGGGTTCCACATGCATGTTTCAGCTGAAGGAAGAATCCCTTAAACCTGGAGAGTTGAGACCCATGGAATGGGGACCATGCAGTATGACTTCAAAGGGTCTGCATTTGCTCACCGAACCTCACCAATCCTATCACTGCTGCATTTATGCAGCCGTACACACGCTTGATTCTCTTTCGGAGACATATAAATCCGTAGGTTTTAAGATTATTTCTAGTCAGGTATATTCTTAGGCGTTTAATATGGTGTGTTGAGTCCACTGCGTTGAGCAAGGAGTAGCTCTTGTCTATTACATATTTGGCTTATGGAACGGTATCTGTGCTAATTTCAATCTCTGGTTTCATGCAGCACCCCAACTCACCTTTCCCCTCAAGCAAGCATAAGTTGGTTTTCTACATTTGAGACCCTGTTCTGTTTTGTAATTCAGTTCTTGTGTAGCCAAGTTTACCTTCCGTGTAGTAGTGATATCTTATGGTGTTTCTTTTTCTGTGTGACTTATTTCACTTAGAATCATCATACCTGAATCCACTCATTATGCTGCGACGGGCCTGATGACATAGATTTCATTGCTGAGTGATATTGCATTGTACGTAAGTACCACAACTTCTTTATCCATTTTTCGCTTTCTGTGATATTGAACTTGTACCGTAAACGAGGTACTTGTAAACAGAGCCGTCCCAACCTTTGGGGTGGCTGTGTCTTTTTGATTTTAATTTCCCTAAGCTATAGGACCATAAGTGGAAGTGCCCTAGGCTCTGTTGCTTTGTTTTTTAGATGTTTCAGGAAACACCATACACTTCTCCAGAGTGGCTGTTGGCAATTTACATCCCGCCCACCAGCATAACAAGGCTCCCAGTTCTCCATGGCCTGTCCTGCCTTTCTGGATTTTACACTTTTTTCAGATGGCCCTTTTGACCGGGGGGCAGTGAGACTTCATTGTAGTGCAGATTTCCTTTGCAAGCTTGCTTGGTTGGCCAAAAAGGGCGTATGCGTTTTTTCCTGAATATATTCAGGAAAAAACGCATACGCCCTTTTTGGCCAAGTGCATCATTGTGGACGTTCTGCCTCTTTTCCTATGCTTTACATGCAATTCCCGTCTACCTCCTGAAATCGGTTTCCTGCAATTCTGCCCCGCTTTCAAGTTCTCTTGGCAGCCTTACTTCAATATATTTTTGGACGATAGCTGTCATTTATAACTCTGCAGGTTTGTGAATTACAGTGCCCCTGAGCTCCTTTCTTCAACTCGCTTTCTTGTGAGCTGGCCGCAACACCGCAGGATTGCTTCAGGCCCTAGTGTGGTTCCGGCACGGCACGCTGAACCTTTGGTTAATTCCTCTTCCTGGTGGGAAATGAGAGTTAAATTTGCCCGTCCAGACACCTCCAGCTAGTCTCTCATTGGTTCTCCCTATTCCTGTACATTTTCCGCAGAAATTGCAAACTGGGCCAAACAGGAGTTTAAAGGCACTGACTCTCCAAGTGGGGAGAGTGTTAGTAAAGCGTCTTGAATGTTGCACCCGAGTACCAGGGGACGAAAACTGAGACACATTTGAACACATTTCCCGATCACACGGTGGATCATACTCTGGGTTCCACATGCATGTTTTAGCTGAAGGAAGAATCCCTTAAACCTGGAGAGTTGAGACCCATGGAATGGGTACCATGCAATATGACTTCAAAGGGTCTGCATTTGCTCACCGAACCTCACCAATCCTATCACTGCTGCGTTTATGCCGCTGTACACACACTTGATTCTCTTTCGGAGACATATAAATCCGTAGTTTTTAAGATTATTTCTAGTCAGGTGTATTCTTAAGCGTTTAATATGGGGTGTTGAGTCCACTTCGTTGAGCAAGGAGTAGCTCTTGTCTATTACATATTTGGCTTATGGAACGGTATCTGTGCTAATTTCAATCTCTGGTTTCATGCAGCACCCCAACTCACCTTTCCCCTTAAGCAAGCATAAGTTGGTTTTCTATATTTGAGACCCTGTTCTGTTTTGTAATTCAGTTCTTGTGTAGCCAAGTTTACCTTCCGTGTAGTAGTGATATCTTATGGTGTTTCTTTTCCTGTGTGACTTATTTCACTTAGAATCATCATACCTGAATCCACTCATTATGCTGCTACGGGCCTGATGACATAGATTTCATTGCTGAGTGATATTGCATTGTACGTAAGTACCACAACTTCTTTATCCATTTTTCGCTTTCTGTGATATTGAACTTGTACCGTAAACGAGGTTCTTGTAAACAGAGCCGTCCCAAACTTTGGGGTGGCTGTGTCTTTTTGATTTTAATTTCCCTAAGCTATAGGACCATAAGTGGAAGTGCCCTAGGCTCTGTTGCTTTGTTTTTTAGATGTTTCAGGAAACACCGTACACTTCTCCAGAGTGGCTGTTGGCAATTTACATCCCGCCCACCAGCATAACAAGGCTCCCAGTTCTCCATGGCCTGTCCTACCTTTCTGGATTTTACACTTTTTTCAGATAGCCCTTGTGACCGGGGGGCAGTGAGACTTCATTGTAGTGCAGATTTCCTTTGCAAGCTTGCTTGGTTGGCCAAAAAGGGCGTATGCGTTTTTTCCTGAATATATTCAGGAAAAAACGCATACGCCCTTTTTGGCCAAGTGCATCATTGTGGACGTTCTGCCTCTTTTCCTATGCTTTACATGCAATTCCAGTGTACCCCCTGAAATCGATTTCCTGCAATTCTGCCCCGTTTTCAAGTCCTCTTGGCAGCCTTACTTCAATATATTTTTGGACGATAGCTGTCATTTATAACTCTGCAGGTTTGTGAATTACAGTGCCCCTGAGCTCGTTTCTTCAACTCTCTTTCTTGTGAGCTGGCCGCAACACCGCAGGATTGCTTCAGGCCCTAGTGTAGTTCCGGCACGGCACGCTGAGCCTTTGGTTAATTCCTCTTCCTGGTGGGAAATGAGAGTTAAATTTGCCCGTCCAGACACCTCCAGATAGTCTCTCTTTCGTTCTCCCTATTCCTGTTCATTTTTCACAGAAATTACAAACTGGGCCAAACAGGAGGTTAAAGGCACTGACTCTCCAAGTGGGGAGAGTGTTAGTAAAGCATGTGGATTGTTGCACCCGAGTACCAGGGACGAAAACGAGACACATTTGAACACGTTTCCCGATCACACGGTGGATCATACTCTGGGTTCCACATGGATGTTTTAGCTGAAGGAAGAATCCCTTAAACCTGGAGAGTTGAGACCCATGGAATGGGTACCATGCAATATGACTTCAAAGGGTCTGCATTTGCTCACTGAACCTCACCAATCCTATCACTGCTGCGTTTATGCCGCTGTACACACGCTTGATTCTCTTTCAGAGATATATAAATCCGTAGGTTTTAAGATTATTTCTAGTCAGGTATATTCTTAGGCGTTTAATATGGGGTGTTGAGTCCACTTCGTTCAGCAAGGAGTAGCTCTTGTCTATTGCATATTTGGCTTATGGATCGGTATCTGTGCTAATTTCAATCTCTGGTTTCATGCAGCACCCCAACTCACCTTTCCCCTTAAGCAAGCATAAGTTGGTTTTCTACATTTGACACCCTGTTCTGTTTTGTAATTCAGTTCCTGTGTAGCCAAGTTTACATTCCGTGTAGTAGTGATATCTTATGATGTTTCTTTTTCTGTGTGACTTATTTCACTTAGAATCATCATACCTGAATCCACTCATTATGCTGCTACGGGCCTGATGACATAGATTTCATTGCTGAGTGATATTGCATTGTACGTAAGTACCACAACTTCTGTATCCATTTTTCGCTTTCTGTGATATTGAACTTGTACAGTAAACGAGGTTCTTGTAAACAGAGCCATCCCAAAGTTTGGGGAGGCTGTGTCTTTTTTATTTTAATTTCCCTAAGCTATAGGACCATAAGTGGAAGTGCCCTAGGCTCTGTTGCTTTGTTTTTTAGATGTTTCAGGAAACACCATACACTTCTCCAGAGTGGCTGTTGGCAATTTACATCCCGCCCATCAGCATAACAAGGCTCCCAGTTCTCCATGCCAAGTCCTGCCTTTCTGGATATTACACTTTCTTCAGATGGCCCTTTTGACCGGGGGGCAGTGAGACTTCATTGTAGTGTAGATTTCCTTTGCAAGCCTGCTTGGTTGGCCAAAAAGGGCGTATGCGTTTTTTCCTGAATATATTCAGGAAAGAACACATACGCCCTTTTTGGCCAAGAGCATCATTGTGGACGTTCTGCCTCTTTTCCTATGCTTTACATGCAATTCCTGTCTACCTCCTGAAATCGGTTTCCTGCAATTCTGCCCCGCTTTCAAGTCCTCTTGGCAGCCTTACTTCAATATATTTTTGGACGATAGCTGTCATTTATAACTCTGCAGGTTTGTGAATTACAGTGCCCCTGAGCTCCTTTCTTCAACTCGCTTTCTTGTGAGCTGGCCGCAACACCGCAGGATTGCTTCAGGCCCTAGTGTGGTTCCGGCACGGCATGCTGAGCCTTTGGTTAATTCCTCTTCCTGGTGGGAAATGAGAGTTAAATTTGCCCGTCCAGACACCTCCAGCTAGTCTCTCTTTGGTTCTCCCTATTCCTGTACATTTTCCGCAGAAATTGCAAACTGGGCCAAACAGGAGTTTAAAGACACTGACTCTCCAAGTGGGGAGACTGTTAGTAAAGCGTCTTGAATGTTGCACCCGAGTACCAGGGGACGAAAACTGAGACACATTTGAACACGTTTCCCGATCACACGGTGGATCATACTCTGTGTTCCACATGCATGTTTCAGCTGAAGGAAGAATCCCTTAAACCTGGAGAGTTGAGACCCATGGAATGGGGACCATGCAGTATGACTACAAAGGGTCTGCATTTGCTCACCGAACCTCACCAATCCTATCACTGCTGCGTTTATGCCGCTGTACACACGCTTGATTCTCTTTCGGAGACATATAAATCCGTAGGTTTTAAGATTATTTCTAGTCAGGTATATTCTTAGGCGTTTAATATGGGGTGTTGAGTCCACTTCGTTGAGCAAGGAGTAGCTCTTGTCTATTACATATTTGGCTTATGGAACGGTATCTGTGCTAATTTCAATCTCTGGTTTCATGCAGCACCCCAACTCACCTTTACCCTCAAGCAAGCATAAGTTGGTTTTCTACATTTGAGACCCTGTTCTGTTTTGTAATTCAGTTCTTGTGTAGCCAAGTTTACCTTCCGTGTAGTAGTGATATCTTATGGTGTTTCTTTTTCTGTGTGACTTATTTCACTTAGAATCATCATACCTGAATCCACTCATTATGCTGCTACGGGCCTGATGACATAGATTTCATTGCTGAGTGATATTGCATTGTACGTAAGTACCACAACTTCTTTATCCATTTTTCGCTTTCTGTGATATTGAACTTGTACCGTAAACGAGGTTCTTGTAAACAGAGCCGTCCCAAACTTTGGGGTGGCTGTGTCTTTTTGATTTTAATTTCCCTAAGCTATAGGACCATAAGTGGAAGTGCCCTAGGCTCTGTTGCTTTGTTTTTTAGATGTTTCAGGAAACACCATACACTTCTCCAGAGTGGCTGTTGGCAATTTACATCCCGCCCACCAGCATAACAAGGCTCCCAGTTCTCCATGGCCTGTCCTGCCTTTCTGGATTTTACACTTTTTTCAGATGGCCCTTTTGACCGGGGGGCAGTGAGACTTCATTGTAGTGCAGATTTCCTTTGCAAGCTTTCTTGGTTGGCCAAAAAGGGCGTATGCGTTTTTTCCTGAATATATTCAGGAAAAAACGCATACGCCCTTTTTGGCCAAGTGCATCATTGTGGACGTTCTGCCTCTTTTCCTATGCTTTACATGCAATTCCTGTCTACCTCCTGAAATCGGTTTCCTGCAATTCTGCCCCGCTTTCAAGTCCTCTTGGCAGCCTTACTTCAATATATTTTTGGACGATAGCTGTCATTTATAACCCTGCAGGTTTGTGAATTACAGTGCCCCTGAGCTCCTTTCTTCAACTCGCTTTCTTGTGAGCTGGCCGCAACACTGCAGGATTGCTTCAGGCCCTAGTGTGGTTCCGGCACGGCACGCTGAGCCTTTGGTTAATTCCTCTTTCTGGTGGGAAATGAGAGTTAAATTTCCCGTCCAGACACCTCCGCTAGTTTCTCATTGGTTCTCCCTATTCCTGTACATTTTCCGCAGAAATTGCAAACTGGGCCATACAGGAGGTTAAAGGCACTGACTCTCCAAGTGGGGAGAGTGTTAGTAAAGCGTCTGGAGTGTTGCACCCGAGTACGAGGGGACGAAAACTGAGACACATTTGAACACGTTTCCTGATCACACGGTGGATCATAATCTGTGTTCCACATGCATGTTTTAGCTGAAGGAAGAATCCCTTAAACTTGGAGAGTTGAGACCCATGGAATGGGTACCATGCAATATGACTTCAAAGGGTCTGCATTTGCTCACCGAACCTCACCAATCCTATCACTGCTGCGTTTATGCCGCTGTACACACGCTTGATTCTCTTTCGGAGACATATAAATCCGTAGTTTTTAAGATTATTTCTAGTCAGGTGTATTCTTAAGCGTTTAATATGGGGTGTTGAGTCCACTTCGTTGAGCAAGGAGTAGCTCTTGTCTATTACATATTTGGCTTATGGAACGGTATCTGTGCTAATTTCAATCTCTGGTTTCATGCAGCACCCCAACTCACCTTTCCCCTTAAGCAAGCATAAGTTGGTTTTCTACATTTGAGACCCTGTTCTGTTTTGTAATTCAGTTCTTGTGTAGCCAAGTTTACCTTCCGTGTAGTAGTGATATCTTATGGTGTTTCTTTTTCTGTGTGACTTATTTCACTTAGAATCATCATACCTGAATCCACTCATTATGCTGCTACGGGCCTGATGACATAGATTTCATTGCTGAGTGATATTGCATTGTACTTAAGTACCACAACTTCTTTATCCATTTTTCGCTTTCTGTGATATTGAACTTGTACCGTAAACGAGGTTCTTGTAAACAGAGCCGTCCCAAACTTTGGGGTGGCTGTGTCTTTTTGATTTTAATTTCCCTAAGCTATAGGACCATAAGTGGAAGTGCCCTAGGCTCTGTTGCTTTGTTTTTTAGATGTTTCAGGAAACACCATACACTTCTCCAGAGTGGCTGTTGGCAATTTACATCCCGCCCACCAGCATAACAAGGCTCCCAGTTCTCCATGGCCTGTCCTGCCTTTCTGGATTTTACACTTTTTTCAAATGGCCCTTTTGACCGGGGGGCAGTGAGACTTCATTGTAGTGCAGATTTCCTTTGCAAGCTTGCTTGGTTGGCCAAAAAGGGCGTATGCGTTTTTTCCTGAATATATTCAGGAAAAAACGCATACGCCCTTTTTGGCCAAGTGCATCATTGTGGACGTTTTGCCTCTTTTCCTATGCTTTACATGCAATTCCCGTCTACCTCCTGAAATCGGTTTCCTGCAATTCTGCCCCGCTTTCAAGTCCTCTTGGCAGCCTTACTTCAATATATTTTTGGACGATAGCTGTCATTTATAACTCTGTAGGTTTCTGAATTACAGTGCCCCTGAGCTCGTTTCTTCAACTCGCTTTCTTGTGAGCTGTCCGCAACACCGCAGGATTGCTTCAGGCCCTAGTGTACTTCCAGCACGGCACGCTGAGCCTTTGGTTAATTCCTCTTCCTGGTGGGAAATGAGAGTTAAATTTGCCCGTCCAGACACCTCCAGCTAGTCTCTCTTTCGTTCTCCCTATTCCTGTTCATTTTCCACAGAAATTACAAACTGGGCGAAACAGGAGGTTAAAGGCACTGACTCTCCAAGTGGGGAGAGTGTTAGTAAAGCATCTGGAATGTTGCACCCGAGTACCAGGGACGAAAACGAGACACATTTGAACACGTTTCCCGATCACACGGTGGATCATACTCTGGGTTCCACATGCATGTTTTAGCTGAAGGAAGAATCCCTTAAACCTGGAGAGTTGAGACCCATGGAATGGGTACCATGCAATATGACTTCAAAGGGTCTGCATTTGCTCACCGAACCTCACCAATCCTATCACTGCTGCGTTTATGCCGCTGTACACACGCTTGATTCTCTTTCGGAGACATATAAATCCGTAGGTTTTAAGATTATTTCTAGTCAGGTATATTCTTAGGCGTTTAATATGGGGTGTTGAGTCCACTTCGTTGAGCAAGGAGTAGCTCTTGTCTATTGCATATTTGGCTTATGGAACGGTATCTGTGCTAATTTCAATCTCTGGTTTCATGCAGCACCCCAACTCACCTTTTCCCTGAAGCAAGCATAAGTTGGTTTTCTACATTTGAGACCCTGTTCTGTTTTGTAATTCAGTTCTTGTGTAGCCAAGTTTTCCTTCCGTGTAGTAGTGATATCTTATGGTGTTTCTTTTCCTGTGTGACTTATTTCACTTAGAATTATCATACCTGAATTCACTCATTATGCTGCTACGGGCCTGATGACATAAATTTCATTGCTGAGTGATATTGCATTGTACGTAAGTACCACAACTTCTGTATCCATTTTTCACTTTCTGTGATATTGAACTTGTACAGTAAACGAGGTTCTTGTAAACAGAGCCGTCCCAACCTTTGGGGTGGCTGTGTCTTTTTGATTTTAATTTCCCTAAGCTATAGGACCATAAGTGGAAGTGCCCTAGGCTCTGTTGCTTTGTTTTTTAGATGTTTCAGGAAACACCATACACTTCTCCAGAGTGGCTGTTGGCAATTTACATCCCGCCCATCAGCATAACAAGGCTCCCAGTTCTCCATGCCAAGTCCTGCCTTTCTGGATATTACACTTTCTTCAGATGGCCCTTTTGACCGGGGGGCAGTGAGACTTCATTGTAGTGTAGATTTCCTTTGCAAGCCTGCTTGGTTGGCGAAAAAGGGCGTATGCGTTTTTTCCTGAATATATTCAGGAAAGAACACATACGACCTTTTTGGCCAAGTGCATCATTGTGGACGTTCTGCCTCTTTTCCTATGCTTTACATGCAATTCCCGTCTACCTCCTGAAATCGGTTTCCTGCAATTCTGCCCCGCTTTCAAGTCCTCTTGGCAGCCTTACTTCAATATATTTTTGGACGATAGCTGTCATTTATAACTCTGCAGGTTTGTGAATTACAGTGCCCCTGAGCTCCTTTCTTCAACTCGCTTTCTTGTGAGCTGGCCGCAACACCGCAGGATTGCTTCAGGCCCTAGTGTGGTTCCGGCACGGCATGCTGAGCCTTTGGTTAATTCCTCTTTCTGGTGGGAAATGAGAGTTAAATTTGCCCGTCCAGACACCTCCAGCTAGTTTCTCATTGGTTCTCCCTATTCCTGTACATTTTCCGCAGAAATTGCAAACTTGGCCAAACAGTAGTTTAAAGACACTGACTCTCCAAGTGGGGAGAGTGTTAGTAAAGCGTCTTGAATGTTGCACCCGAGTACGAGGGGATGAAAACTGAGACACATTTGAACACGTTTCCTGATCACACGGTGGATCATACTCTGTGTTCCACATGCATGTTTCAGCTGAAGGAAGAATCCCTTAAACCTGGAGATTTGAGACCCATGGAATGGGTACCATGCAGTATGACTTCAAAGGGTCTGCATTTGCTCACCGAACCTCACCAATCCTATCACTGCTGCGTTTATGCCGCTGTACACACGCTTGATTCTCTTTCGGAGACATATAAATCCGTAGGTTTTAAGATTATTTCTAGTCAGGTATATTCTTAGGCGTTTAATATGGGGTGTTGAGTCCACTGCGTTGAGCAAGGAGTAGCTCTTGTCTATTACATATTTGGCTTATGGAACGGTATCTGTGCTAATTTCAATCTCTGGTTTTATGCAGCACCCCAACTCACCTTTCCCCTTAAGCAAGCATAAGTTGGTTTTCTACATTTGAGACCCTGTTCTGTTTTGTAATTCAGTTCTTGTGTAGCTAAGTTTACATTCCGTGTAGTAGTGATATCTTATGGTGTTTCTTTTTCTGTGTGACTTATTTCACTTAGAATCATCATACCTGAATCCACTCATTATGCTGCTACGGGCCTGATGACATAGATTTCATTACTGAGTGATATTGCATTGTACGTAAGTACCACAACTTCTTTATCCATTTTTCGCTTTCTGTGATATTGAACTTGTACCGTAAACGAGGTTCTTGTAAACAGAGCCGTCCCAAATTTGGGGTGACTGTGTCTTTTTGAATTTAATTTCCCTAAGCTATAGGACCATAAGTGGAAGTGCCCTAGGCTCTGTTGCTTTGTTTTTTAGATGTTTCAGGAAACACCATACACTTCTCCAGAGTGGCTGTTGGCAATTTACATCCCGCCCATCAGCATAACAATGCTCCCAGTTCTCCATGACCTGTCCTGCCTTTCTGTATTTTACACTTTTTTCAGATGGCCCTTTTGACCGGGGGACAGTGAGACTTCATTGTAGTGCAGATATCCTTTGCAAGCTTGCTTGGTTGGCCAAAAAGGGCGTATGCGTTTTTTCCTGAATATATTCAGGAAAAAACGCATACGCCCTTTTTGGCCAAGTGCATCATTGTGGACGTTCTGCCTCTTTTCCTATGCTTTACATGCAATTCCAGTCTACCTCCTGAAATCGATTTCCTGCAATTCTGCCCCGCTTTCAAGTCCTCTTGGCAGCCTTACTTCAATATATTTTTGGACGATAGCTGTCATTTATAACTCTGCAGGTTTGTGAATTACAGTGACCCTGAGCTCCTTTCTTCAACTCGCTTTCTTGTGAGCTGGCCGCAACACCGCAGGATTGCTTCAGGCCCTAGTGTGGTTCCGGCACGGCACGATGAGCCTTTGGTTAATTCCTCTTCCTGGTGGGAAATGAGAGTTAAATTTGCCCGTCCAGACACCTCCAGCTAGTCTCTCTTTCGTTCTCCCTATTCCTGTTCATTTTCCACAGAAATTACAAACTGGGCCAAACAGGAGGTTAAAGGCACTGACTCTCCAAGTGGGGAGAGTGTTAGTAAAGCATCTGGAATGTTGCACCCGAGTACCAGGGGACGAAAACGAGACACATTTGAACACGTTTCCCGATCACACGGTGGATCATACTCTGGGTTCCACATGCATGTTTTAGCTGAAGGAAGAATCCCTTAAACCTGGAGAGTTGAGACCCATGGAATGGGTACCATGCAATATGACTTCAAAGGGTCTGCATTTGCTCACCGAACCTCACCAATCCTATCACTGCTGCGTTTATGCCGCTGTACACACGCTTGATTCTCTTTCGGAGACAAATAAATCCGTAGGTTTTAAGATTATTTCTAGTCAGGTATATTCTTAGGCGTTTAATATGGGGTGTTGAGTCCACTTCGTTCAGCAAGGAGTAGCTCTTGTCTATTGCATATTTGGCTTATGGAACGGTATCTGTGCTAATTTCAATCTCTGGTTTCATGCAGCACCCCAACTCACCTTTCCCCTTAAGCAAGCATAAGTTGGTTTTCTACATTTGAGACCCTGTTCTGTTTTGTAATTCAGTTCCTTTGTAGCCAAGTTTACATTCCGTGTATTGGTGATATCTTATGATGTTTCTTTTTCTGTGTGACTTATTTCACTTAGAATCATCGTACCTGAATCCACTCATTATGCTGCTACGGGCCTGATGACATAAATTTCATTGCTGAGTGATATTGCATTGTACGTAAGTACCACAACTTCTTTATCCATTTTTCGCTTTCTGTGATAATGAACTTGTACCATTAACGAGGTTCTTGTAAACAGAGCCGTCCCAAACTTTGGGGTGGCTGTGTCTTTTTGATTTTAATTTCCCTAAGCTATAGGACCATAAGTGGAAGTGCCCTAGGCTCTGTTGCTTTGTTTTTTAGATGTTTCAGGAAACACCATACACTTCTCCAGAGTGGCTGCTGGCAATTTACATCCCGCCCATCAGCATAACAAGGCTCCCAGTTCTCCATGGCCTGTCCTGCCTTTCTGGATTTTACACTTTTTTCAGATGGCCCTTTGACCGGGGTGAAGTGAGACTTCATTGTAGTGCAGATTTCCTTTGAGAGCTTGCTTGGTTGGCCAGAAAGGGCGTATGCGTTTCTTCCTGAATATATTCAGGAAAAAACGCATACGCCCTTTTTGGCCAAGTGCATCATTGTCGACGTTCTGAGTGTTTTCATATGTTTTCAGTGCAATTCCTGTCTACCTCCTGAAATCGGTTTCCTGCAGTTCTGCCTTGCTCTCAGTGCCTCTTCATAGCCTTACCTCAATATACTTTTGGAGAATAGTTGGCCTTTATAACTCTGCAGGTTTTTGAATTGCAGTGGCCCTTAGCTCCATTTTTCAGCTCTTATTTTTGTGATCTTGCCTCATATCCACAGGATTTCTTCAGGCCCTATTCTTCTTCTGGGGTGCCTTGCTCTGCCTTTGGTTAATTCTTCTTCCTGATGTGAAATTAGAGTGACATGTGCCCATTGAAACCGCTACAGCTATTTTCTCACTGGTTCCCCCTATTCCCATTCATCCTCCGCACTAACTGCAGACTGTGCGATACCGGAACTTAAAGGCATTGACTCTCCATGTGGAGATGTTTTTAGTAAAGTGGCTGGAATGTTGATCCGGAGCCCCAGGAGAGGAAAATGAGGTGCATTTTAGAAACCTTTCCCGATCATATGGTATACCATCCGCTGGATTTCCCATGCATGGTTTAGCTGTAGGAAGATTCCCTTCAACTTGGAGTGTTGGGACCCTTGGAATAAGTAGCATGAAGTATTGCATTAAACTTTCGGCAGTTGCTCACCAAAGCTCTCCAATCCTTTCAGCCCCAAGTGTCCAGCCTTATGTCTTATCCAGCTGTGGGTTTATATGTGGTCATTCCAGGTTGCATCACAGCCCCTGAGCGAATTTTGTAAGAATTTTTCTCTCTTTCATTGTTTCTGCGTTTTGGTTTTAAAATTTATTTCTATAATGGGGTTTAGCTCATTTTCACTGCTGTGTTTGTGCCGCTCTGCGCACACTTGATTCCCTTATGGAGATATATCAATACATGGGTTTTAAGATTCTTATTACTCAGATATATTTCTCTGCGGTGTATAGGGTGTGTTGAGGCCAGTTCATTGAGCGAGGTGTAGATCTTGTCTGATACCTATTTGGTTTATTGAACGGTATCTGTGCTAATTTCAAACTCTGGTTTTATGCATCACCCCACCTCTCCTTTCCCCTTAAGCTGACATAAGTGTGTTTTCTAAATGTGAGACACTGTTCTGTTTTGTAATTCATTTTTTGTGCAGCCATATTTATCCTCCCTCTATAAGTGATATCTTATGATATGTTTCTTTTTCTGTTTGACTTATTTCAAGTAGTATTATCGGACCTCAATCCACTCTTTATCCTTCTACTAGCCTTATTACATTGATTTCATGGTGAAGAGATATTCCATTGTACATAAGTACCACATTTTCTTTATCCATTGTTCTCTTTCCTGGGATATTTAAGGTGTACTGAAGTTGAGGTTCTTGTAAACAGAGTAGCCCTAAACTGTGGTGTGCTTGTGTCTTGTTGATTTTTAGACTTCCCTAGATATACTCCCGTGATTGGAAGTGCCCTATGCTCTGTCGCTCTGTTTTTTAGATGATTTAGGAACCACCATACACTTCTCCAGAGTGGCTCTCGGCAGTTCACACACTGTCCATCAGCGTATAAAGGCTCCCTGTTCTCCATGGCCTGTCCTGCATTTCTGGTGTTTACAATTTTTTCGGATGGCCCTTTTGACCGGTGGGAAATGAGACTTCTTTGTTGTGCACATTTGCATTGCTTGCTTGCTTGGTTGCCCATAAAGTGCGTATGTGTTTTTTCCTGGATATATTCAGGAAAAAACGCATACTCCCTTTTGGGCCAACTGCATCATTGTCGAAATTCTGCCGCTTTTCATGTGCTTTAAAGGCGAGTCCAATCTATCTCTTGAAATCTGTTTCTTGCAATTCTGTCTTGCATTCAGATCCTCTTCTTTGCCTTACCTCAACATATTTTTGGACGTTAGTTTTCATTTATAACTCTGCAGGTTTGTGAATTGCAGTGACCCTGAGCTCCATTTTTTAAGTTGCTCTTTTGTGAGCTGGCCTCAAAACCGCAGGATTGCTTCAGGCCCTATTTTGGCTCCGGCGAGGCGGGCTGAGCCTTTTTTTAATTCTTATTCTTAATGGGAAATTAGAGTGACATGTGCCCGTCCAAACCCCTACAACTATTCTCTCATTGTTTCCCCCTCTTCCCGTTCATCCTCCTCACAATTTGCAAAATGTGTGAAACAGAAGTTTAAATGTGCTGATTCTCTAAGTGGGGAGATTCTAAGTAACGTGGCTGGAATGATGAACAGGAGCACCAGGAGAGGATAAATGAGGTGCATTTTAGACACATCTCCCGATCACATGGTGTACAGTCCTCTGGGTTTTCCATGCATGTTTTAGCTGTAGGAAGATTCCTTGAACCTGCAGATTTGGGACCCATTGAATGGGTACCAGGTAGTATTACTTTAAAGGGTGTGCATTTCCTCACCCAACCTCACATTTCTCTTAGCGCGAACAGTTTCCAGCCTTATGTCTCATCCTGCTGTGGGTCTAGATGTGTTCAATCCATGTTGCATCACCGTCCCTGAGGAAAAGTTGTAAGAGGTTTTCTCTGTCTCTCTGTCGTTTATTTTTTTCAATTTATTACTATATTGGTTACAGCTGATTTTCAAAGCTCTGTTTCTTGCTGCTGTACATCCACTTGATTCACGTACAGAGAGACATCAATAAATTCTTTTTCAGATTCTTACCAGTCATAGATATTCTTTTCCGGTGACTTGAGTGTGCTGAGTGCAGTTCTTTTAGCTACCGTGTAGGCCTTGTTGATTATCAGTTTGGTATTTGGAATGGTATCTTTGCTAATTTCAACCTCCTGGATGATGCCTCACCCCTCCCCACCTTTCCCGTTTAGCAGCCTTACGCGTGTTTTCTACATATTTGACTATGTTTTTGTTTTGTAATTTATTTCATGTGTAGCCATTTTGGATTCCACCTTTAAGTGATATCTTATGATATGTGTCTTTTTCTTTTTGAATTATGTCACTTAGAATGATCATACGTAACTCCTCCGGAGTTGTTACAACTGGCCATATTTCATTGATTTCCAGGCTGAGTAATATTCCACTCTACATAAGTACCACATCTCTATCCATTTTTTCCCTCCAGAGACATTTAAGTTATATCCTAGTCGAGGATCTTTTAAACAGAGAGGCAGTAAACATTGGGGTGCCTGTGTCCTCTCGATTTTTGTTTTTCCCAAGATATACGCCCATGAGTGCAAGTGCCCTATGCTCTGTAGCTCATTTTTTAGATGCTTTAGTAAACACAATACACTTCTCCAGAATGGCCGTTGGCAATATACATTTCCACTATAAGCCTCACAGGGCTCCCTCTTCTCCTTGCCCTGTCCTGCATTTCTGGCGTTTACACTTTATGAGGATGGCTCTTCTGACTGATGCGAAGTGATATCTTTTGTAGTATTGATTTCCAGTGCCCACCTGTTTGGTTGGCTAAAAAAGTGTATGCCCTTTTCTTGAATATATACAGAAAAAAACGCATACAGCCTTTTTGGCCAACTGCAATGTCGGAAATGTTCAGCCCCTTTTCTTGTGCTTAATGGCGAATCCTTTCTACCTCCTCAAATCCCTTTCTTGCCATTCTCCCTTGCTTGCCAATCCTTTTCTTTGACTTTCCTCAAGACATTTTTCAGTGATAGATATTTTCAACTCTGCAGTTTCGTGAATTTTACTGCCCCTGAGTTCCATTGTTCAACTTGTGTTTATGGGAACTGGCCACAAAGCAGTGGGATTTCCTCAAGCCCTATACTGTTTCCATGGGCAACCCTAGCCTTTGGTCAATTCATCTTCCTGATTGGAAATTAGAGTGACATGTGCCTGTCTGAACACCTAGGACTTGTCTCTCATTGTTCCTCATCCTTCCGCTTCATCCTCTGGACAAATTCCAAACTGTACGCAACAGGATGTTGACAGTGTTGACATCTCCAAGTGGGGAGACTGTTAGTAAAGACGCTGGAGGGGTGAACCCGAGCACCAGGAGATGAGGAGATGAGATGCCTTTTCCAAACTCTTCCCGATCAGACGGTATACCATCCTCTGGGTGTGACAGACATGTTTTAGCAGTAGGAAGAGTCCCATTCATGTAAGGAGAACACCAGGGCTTTTTCAAAATCAGTGTCTCCCCGAAACCCAAACTGGGGAGTTTTTTAAGCTACGGCTACACATATGTTCATTAAGGGCCTTGGGAAGTAGGCAGAGTCCAAACTTTAGATGACTGAAGTCTTCAGGGTCAGAAGCACTCACCACCGGCTTCCCTTAGGTTACACTTTAACTGTCATTGATAGATGATGTCAATAAAAATATCTATTCTTTTTCCGATTATTTCCCCTTATAGGTTATTGCACAATATTGAGTGTAGTTCCCTGTGCTATACAGTAGTTCCTTGTTGATGATCTATTTTATACATAGCAGTGTGTATGTGTTAATTCCAAACTGTTAATTTATCCCTCCTCCCACCTTTCCCCTTTGGTAATAATAAATTATAAGATTTTATACTTCTCAGAAATGGGGGAGCTGAAAGAGAGGTATCATTTTCAATGGAAAAGCATTTAAAACAAGATTGAAGCTTTAACCAAGATTATTAGATGTACATCCTTGGAAAGAAATCACTTCATTTCTCTAATATTGACCTGACAAATAAGACAAACCTTTTCACTGAACTTGCTTATAATAAAGTGATGGAAATATCAAATGGAAGTGTTAGAAACATCTTATTTTACCCGAGCCTTATAAACTGTTCTATGTTAACTACAGTTTGGCTCACACATCTGTTCATTGAAGTTACAATAGTCTCAATTTCTGTTACTGATCCTCCAGAGTGGACCCCAACAAGGGTCCCCCTGCCCAGTGTCATTGGGGCCAACAGATAGAGACTGAGTTTGGTTCCCAAGCAAAGGAAACTTTATATTTTCATCAGAGAATGGAGAGGTGAGAGCATGCACTACCCCGTGGGCTGTGGGCTGGGCTGCTGTGTAGAGATCCTGTCAGAGTCAGTGAGAGGGAGGGGGCGGAGCTCTCAAGGGCCGGGTTGGCTGCAGCTCAGGCTCTATATCTCGGAGTCTGCACTGGGCCCCAGGAGCTGAGGTGTCGACCCAGCCATTCTGCACCAGGAAATCTGGTCTGAAGTGCCGGGTGTGGAACCTCTGCATGTGGGACCCTAGGAGCACGTGAAATTAGACAAAGCACAAAGGATAAAAAAGGTCAGACTTGACTTTATTGCCCACATTCTATTTTTATCTCCCAGGGATTTTTAATGGGCTTTGCTGGGGACAAACCCCTCCTCTGCCTTTTGTCCCGTTCCTCATTCTTGGAGTGCTGAGGGTGCAGACCCTTCTTCTGTAACTGCTGAGTGCTGAGTTGGGAGCCCTCATACCAGGGGACGAGGGTCAGAACTTCTCCCCAGCAGCCTCCAGGTGACGTTGATTGGCCCCAGGACCCCTGCCTCCCTGCTCGTCCGCCTGAGCACCAGCATTGGAAGTGTTATAGATTCTAATGACCTTTAAGGGTCCAGGAAAGAGATGTGCAGAGACGCTGTGGGGGCCGGTTTCACCCCACCCCACATTTGTTCGGCCACCTTAGGCTGACCGTTTCTGCCAGCCTAGATGCTCTGACCAGTAGTCTGCTCTTTCTTCAATTAGGCCCCTGAATTAACGTAAAAACAGCACCAGGTGTCAGAGCCCTGCCCGCTCAACTCCCAGACAGTCCAGGGTCAGTGGTGATCAAGGACCATGATGGCCACTGAGTCAACAGCCTTTTGAAGTAAACAGGAGTCCAGCCGGTCTTATTGGCCACCATCATCACGGTGTCTGTAGGCTTTTCTATGGTGACAGTGTGATATACGGTTCCCCCGCCAAGATTATTAGCTCCCCTCCGGGTGCAGGAAGTCCTGCAAGCAGTAGTCTACTCCTTCGGGACACACTATTGTTGTTTTATGAGAGAAACTCCAGGTCAAGTGATGTTCACACGAGTCGTCATGGTGCCCTGTTGCCCCCGGTTATCTCTCTGGATGTTGGAGTTGGAGGGCCTCCTCACTCGAGGTCGGTGTGCCCACGGAGCGAACCCTGCAACTTCAGGGCATGGTTGGTGATTAGGATCACCACGTGGGGTCCTTTTCCCTTAGGAGGGAGGTGGCCTTTTGGGCTGCTGATTTCCAGGTTTTTAGATACCGCCAGTATCTTGGCCAGATGTGGCAGTGGGCCAAGCCCCTTGGTGACTGTAGTTTATCCTACCTGGATGGCATTCTTGCGTTGTTCCATTTCAAGTGGTCCCAGTTTTTGCACTAATTCTCCAATGGCGATTCACCTTTCACCGGGAATGGAAAGGTCAAAGGGTTTAGCTCAATTAGGGAGTTCCAGGGCAAGGGTCTGAATTGACTGCTCTTTCCATTCTTGAAAGGCC
Source organism: Leucopleurus acutus (assembly GCF_964270905.1). Lineage (NCBI taxonomy): Eukaryota > Metazoa > Chordata > Mammalia > Artiodactyla > Delphinidae > Leucopleurus > Leucopleurus acutus. The sequence goes on along the minus strand of NW_028139059.1, from coordinate 166,417 downwards.
ACTTCTGGATTCTGTTCAAAAGGATCATCATCTTTTCCTTTCAGTGTTTCATATAGAGGCCCAGCTAGTAGACTGTAGTTAGGGATCCAGAAGCAGCAAACCCTGGCCTCCTCAGGAACCCCTAAGCTGTCTTCTAGTTTTAGAAAGGGGTAAGGCTGCAAATGGTTTCTTCCCTTTCCTGGGATGGGCTTCTCTGACCTTGTGTGAGAATGAAGCCCAGGCAGGTCACTGCAGTCTGTGATATTTGAGCTTTTTCTTGGACAACTTCTATCCTTTATTGGCTTGGTAGTTCAGAGGCCTCCTTAGTAGGGCTGGCGATCAGAATGTCGTCTGCATATTGAAGGAGGGTTTCCTTTTCCAGAGGTAGAACTTTTCGGTCTTTAGCTAAGCTTTCCCCAAAGATGGTGTGGGAATTTTTGAACCCTTGGGGCAAGACGGCCCGGAAGTATTGTTTTAGTTGTATGTTGAGTCCTGCCACTCACAAGCCAAAATTTCTTGTGACTCTGGGACTAATGGAATACAAAAGAAGGCATCATTGAAGACTAATACAGAATACCATGTCCTGGTGGTTGGTAGAATGACCAGCAGGGTGTAGGAATCAGGAGCAACTGGAGGTATATCCTCGGTGGCTTCACTGACTGTCCTGACATCCTTTACCAGGTCCCCAGCAGCCCATGGGGCTCTCGTGGTCAGGCCAATCCCAGGATATGGAGCTCTCCTGGGCAGGTACCCCACCCCCAACCCAGCCCACGGGGCTCTCATGGTCAGGCCCCTCCCAGGATACAGAGCTACCCTTGCAGGTACCGTGGCAGGGCTGGGCACACAGGAACCGTGCACATAGCCCTCATTGAAGAGCACCCCCAGCTCACCTGTCGCTCAGAGCTGACACAGAGCACCTCAGAGCAGGACTTGAACTAACAAACAGCAGCTCCGACAGGTCTGTGACCCTGGGCATCACTCTGTGTGGCCTCCCTCCACCTGGTCTTCCAGAGACTTCCACTGCACCCAGGGCACCAGGCCTCTGTCTCCAACCACCACCCACCCCTCCTCTCCCTGACTCCTGGGTTCCTCTCATTAGGAGAGGGTTTTCTTGAAGTTGTCTCCCACTCATGGGCCAGATAAAATGATTAGAAAACAAGCCAAAGCTGCAGCCCCTTGTCTATCCTGACTCTCAGGAGCCCACACCTGTTCCTTGGACCTGGCCGGTTCAGCAAGTTCCATTTTCTGCAACTGTGAGCCCCTGAGGGGTGATGATTGGCTGACCTGGGCAACCTTACCATGCCGGCCAGCCCTCCCCAGGTGTGCCTGGGTTGAGATCAATATAAATACCACTCCAGGCAGCAAAAGCCCCTGCAGCTGTGCCTGACGCCATTTTCTCTGCCCTGTCAGCAGTCTCGGGGCTGGGCTGGTGGGAGGGAGTGAGAGGCCACGGCTTTGTGGGTGGCCCAGTGTGAGTGGGGCTCTGCTGGACTTTCTGCAGCAGTTGCCAGGCTGCCACCTGCTAAAGAAGAGGATGTGTCACCCATACCTGCTGCTGGAATTTCTCCCTGGGCAGAGGTGAGGAAGGAAAAAAGCAGTGGGGGCAGGGACAGGACGGGTATCTCAGGCAGGGAAATGGAAATCTTCCAGAAGAGCACCCAGGGCCAGGACCATCCTGGCTGGCCTGCAGGCACCAAGTCAGCTGGCATGCTGTCACTCGTGTGGCTCCATGGCCCTTCCTCTAGGCTTTCAAGTCCTTGTATATATTCAGGTGTTTTACCTGGGAAGGGCGGGAACAGTTCAGCAGCAACTGGCCTGGGGCTCAGCTCACGTTTACTCACAGATGCCTCGGCACGGTGCCCCAGCTTTGCAATGAGGACGCTTGTTGTGTGGGGGCTGCTGGCTGAATGGGAGACGATTCCCCACCACTGACCAACTTCAGAATTGTTTACAACTGGAGCAAGTGCCCTGATACGGTTTTCCTCTGAGTAACTGGTGGGTTCTGTTTTTTTTTTTCTCTTTTTCGTTTTTGGTTCAAGGTAGATTTTATTCCTCTTTTTTGTATTTACAGATATAAGCATGGAAATAATTTATTCATATAAATGTATGTGAAGGGAATAATTGTTTTTTCTGTTTTATTTTTTAAATTTTATTTCTTTTTAATTTTGAATTTTATTTTATATTTTTATACAGCAGGTTCTCATTGGTTATCTATTTTATACATATAAATGTTTACATGCCAATCCCAATCTCTCAACTCCTCCCACCACCACCCCTCCAAGAGCTTTCCCCCCTTGTTGTCCATACGATTGTTGTCTACATCTGTTGCTCTATTTATGCCTTGCAAAACGGTTAATCTGTACAGTTTTTCTAGGTTCCACATATATGCATGAATATACAAGATTTGTTTTTCTCTTTCTGACTTACTTCACTCTGTATGACAGTCTCTAGATCCATCGACGTCTCTACAAATGACCCAATTTCATTCCTTTCATGGCTTAGTAATATTCCATTTTATATATGTACCACATCTTTATGCATTCGTCTGTCTGTGGGCATTTAGGTTGCTTCCATTACCTCGATATTGTAAATAGTGATGCAATGAACATTGCGGTGAATGTCTCTTTTTGATTTATGGTTTTGTCTGGGTATATGTCCAGTCCTGGGATCGCTGTATCATATGGTAATTCTATTATTAGTTTCTTAAGAAACTCCATATTGTTCTCCATAGTGACTGTATCAACTTATATTCCCAACAATAGTGGAAGAGGGTTCCTTTTCTCCACACCTTTTCCAGCATTTGTTGTTTGTAGATTTTCAGATGATGCCCATTCTAACAGGTGTGAGGTGATACCTCATTGTTGAGTCCATTTCGTTGAGCAGGGGGTAGGTCTTGTCTATTACATATTTGGCTTATGGAACGGTATCTGTGCTAATTTCAATCTCTGGTTTTATGCAGCACCCCCTTAACTCACCTTTCCCTTTAAGCAAGCATAAGTTGGTTTTCTAATCTTGAGACCCTGTTCTGTTTTGTAATTCAGTTCATGTGTAGCCAAGTTTACATTCCGTGCATTAGTGATACCTTATGATGTTTCTTTTTCTGTGTGACTTATTTCACTTAGAATCATCATGCCTCAATCCACTCATTATGCTGGTACAGGCCTGGTGACACAGATTTCATTGCTGAGTGGTATTCTGTTGTACATAAGTACTGCAACTTCTTTATCAATTATTTGTTCTCTGGGATATTTAACTCGTACTGTAGAAGAGGTTCCTGTAAACAGAGCCGTCCCAAATTTTGGGGTGGCTGTGTCTTTTTGATTTTAATTTCCCTAAGCTATAGGACCATAAGTGGAAATGCCCTAGACTCTGTTGCTTTGTTTTTCAGATGTATCAGGAAACACCATACACTTCTCCAGAGTGGCTGTTGGCAATTTACATCCCGCCCATCAGCATAACAAGGCTCCTTTTTCCCCATGGCCTGTCTTGCCTTTCTGGATTTTACACTTTTCTCAGATGGCCCTTTAGACCGGGGGGAAGTGACACTTCATAGTAGTTCGGATTTCCATTGCAAGCTTGCTTGGTTTGCCAAAAAGGGCATATGTGTTTTTTCCTGAATATATTCAGGAACAAACTCATACGCCCTTTGTTGCCAAGTGCATCATTGTCGATGTTCTGCCTCTTTTCCTATGCTTTAAATGCAATTCCAGTCTACCTCCTGAAATCGGTTTCCTGAAATTCTGCCCCGCTTTCAAGTCCTTTTCGCAGCCTTACTTCAATATATTTTTGGACGTTATCTGTTATTTATAACTCTCCAGGTTTGTGAATTACAGGGCCCCTGAGCTCCTTTCTTCAACTCGCTTTCTTGTGAGCTGGCCGCAAACCCGCAAGACTGCTTCAGGCCCTAATCTGCTTCTGGCAGGGCACGCTGAGCCTTTGGTTAATTTCTCTTCCTGGTGGGAAATGAGTGTTAAATATACCCGTCCAGACACCTACCTCACTCTCAACCCCTTGGTGATGTGGGTCCTCTGGTTTGTGGCCACCTTTGCTGGGTTCCTCACCTTTCGATGATGTGGCCCCACTAGTGTGAGGACACTCCTGCTTGGTTCTCATCCACGTGGTTATGTGGACCCCCTGGTGAGAGTCTGTTCCTGGCTTTGTTCCTCACCCACCTGTGAGGGAGACCCTCTGCTGATAGGTCACTCCTGCATGGCTGGCACACATTGCCTTGGTGAAGTCAGCCGTGTGGTGGCAGTTGGAGCGTGCTGGGAATCTCCTCCCCCCGGTGATGAGGACCCTCTTGCGTCAGGCCCTAACTGCTGGACTCACCAACTTTTCTTAGGGAGCCTGGTGATGCTTTGGCACTCCTCTTAGGATCCCATCTCCATGGGGTTGTGGGCCTTCTGCTCTGAGGTCCCAACGGCTGGGTTGTTCACATTTTCATGATGTGGGCTCTCTGGTGTTCACAGAAGCCTGGATCCCATAGCCTCTGTGCTCTTGGCCGCCTGCTGGGAGGTTCCAACTGCTGGATTCCTCACTTTTTTAATTTTTTGGGCCCTCTGTTGTGAGGATCCTCCTGCCTGCCTCACTCCCATCCCCTTCGTGATGTGTGTCGTCTGGTTTGAGGCCACATGTGCTGGGTTCCTCACCTTTCGATGATGTGGGACCAATGGTCTTAGGAGACTCCTGCCTGGTTCACATCCCCTTGGTGATGTGGGCCCTCTGTTGAGAGTCTGATCCTGGCTGGGTTCCTCACCCATCTGTGAGGTGGGCCGTCTGATGTGAGGTCACTCCTGCCTGGCTTGCTCACCTCGCCTTGTGGACATGAGCCCTCTGGTGGCACTTGGAGCCTGCTGGGAGCCTCCTCTCCTCGGTGATGAGGGCCCTCTGGCATCAGGCCTTAACTGCTGGGCTCCCCACATTTTGTGATGTGCGCCCAGTGGTGCGAGGACACTCCAGCCAGGTTCACATCCCCATTGGGGTGTGGGCCTTCTGCTCTGAGGTCCCAAAGCCTGGGTTGTTCACAGTTTTATGATGTGGGCTCTCTGGTATTAGTTCACTCCTGCCTGCATCCCATAGCTTCTGTGCTCTGGACCGCCTGCTGGGAGGTTCCAAATGCTGGATTCCTCACCTTTCTTATTCTTTGGGCCCTCTGATTTTAGGCTACTCCTGCCTGCCTCACTCCCATTCCCTTTGTGATATGTGTCCTCTGATTTGAGGCCACATGTGCTGGGTTCCGCACCTTTCGATGATGTGACCCCACTGGAGGGAAGACAGTCCTGACTGGTTCCCATCCCCTTGCTGATGTGGGCCCTCAGGTGAGAGTCTGATCCTGGCTGGGTTCCTCACCCATCTGTGAGGTGGGCCCTCTACTATCAGGTAACTCTTGCCTGGGTTGCTCACCTCGCCTTGTTGACATGAGCCCTCTGGTGGCAATTGGACCCTGCTGGGAGCCTCCTCAGCTCTGTGATGAGGGCCCTCTGACGTCAGGCCCTAACTGCTGGGCTCCCCAACTTTTCTTGGTGAGCCCAGTGTTGCTCAAGCACTCCTCTTAGGTTCCCATCCCCATGGGGATGTGGGCCTTCTGCTCTGAGGTTCCAACGGCTGGGTTGATCACAATTTCATGATGTGGGCTCTCTGGTGTTAGTTCACTGTGGCCTGGATCCCATAGCCTCTGTGGTCTTGGCTGCCTGCTGGGAGGTTCCAACTGCTCGATTCCTCAACTTTTGTATTCTATGGGTCCTGTGTTGTGATGCTCCTCCTGCCTGCCTCACTTGCAACCCCTTCGTGATGTGGGTCTTCTGGTTTGAGGCCACATGTGCTGGGTTAGGCAACTTTCAATGATGTGGCCCCACTGGTGTGAGGACACTCCTGCCTGGTTCCCATCCCCTTGGTGATGTGGGCCTTCTGGTGACAGTCTTATCCTGGCTGGGTTCCTCACTCTTCTGTGAGGTAGGCCCTCTGCTGTGAGGTCAATCCTGCCTGACTTGCACACATCACCTTGGCGACGTGGGCCCTCTGTTGGCACATGGAACCTGCTGGGAGCCTCCTCCCCTCGGTGATGATGGCCCTCTAGCATCAGGCTCTAACTGCTGGGCTCCCCACGTTTTCTGATGTGAGCCCAGTGATGCCAGGACACTCCTGTCAGGTTCCCATCCCCATGGGGATGTGGGCTTTCTGCTCTGAGGTCCCAATGCCTGGGTTGCTCACAGTTTCATGATGTGGGCTCTCTGGTGTTAGTTAACTCCTGCCTGCATCCCATAGCTTCTGTGCTCTCGGCCGCCTGCTGGGAGGTTCCAAATGCTGGATTCCTCACTTTTTTTATTCTTTGGGCCCTCTGTTTTTAGGTTACTCCTACCTGCCTCACTCCCATCCCCTTTGTGATGTATGTCCTCTGATATGAGGCCACATGTGCTGGGTTCCTCACCTTTCGATGATGTGGCCCCACTGGTGGGAGGACAGTCCTGACTGGTTCCCATCCCCTTGGTGTTGTGGGCCCTCTGGTGAGAGTCTCATCCTGCCTCGGTTCCTCACCCTTCTGTGAGATAGGCCCTCTGCTGTGAGGTCACTACTGCCTGGCTGGCGCATGCCACCTTGTAGACGTGGGCCCTCTGTTGGCAGTTGGAACCTGCTGGGAGTCTCCTCCCCTCAGTTATGAGGGCCCCCTGGCGTCAGGCCCTAACTGCTGGGCTCCTAACATTTTCTGATATGTGCTAAGTGGTGCAAAGCCACTCCTGCCAGGTTCCCATCCCAATGGGGATGTGGGCCTTCTGTTCTGAGGTCCCAACAGCTGGGCTGCTCACAGGTTCATGATGTGGGCCCTCTGCTGTGAGTTCACTGCGGCCTGGATCCCATAGCCTCGGTGCTCTGGGCCACTTGCTGGGAGGTTCCAACTGCTGGATTCCTCAACTTTTATATTCTATGGACCCTGTGTTGTGAGGCCAGTCCTGCCAGCCTCATTCCGAACCCCTTGGTGATGTGGTTCCTCTGGTTTGAGGACACATGTGCTGGGATCCTCACCTTTCGATGATGTTGTCCCACTGGTGTGGGGACACTCCTGCCTGGTTCCCATCCCCTTGGTGATGTGGGCCCTCTGGTGAGAGTCTGATCCTGGCTGTGTTCCTCACCCTTCTGTGAGGTGGGCCCTCTGCTGTGAGGTCACTCCTGCCAGACTGGCACACATCGCCTTGGCGACGTTGGCCCTCTGGTGGCAGCTGGAGCCTGCTGGGAGCCTCCTCCTCTCGGTGATGAGTGCCCTCTAGCGTCAGGCCCTAACTTCTGAGCACCCCACGTTTTCTGATGTGAGCCCAGTGATGCCAGGACACTCCTGTCATGTTCCCATCACCATGGGGATGTGGGCCTTCTGCTCTGAGGTCCCAATGTCTGGGTTGCTCACAGTTTCATGATGTGGGCTGTCTGGTGTTAGTTCACTCTGGCCTGGTTCCTCTAGCCTCTGTGCTCTGGGCCGCCTGCTGGGAGGTTCCAACTGCTGGATTCCTCACCTTTCTTATTTTTGGGCCCTCTGTTATGAGGCTCCTCCTGCCTGCCTCACTCCCAGCCCCTTGGTGATGGGTGTCCTATGGTTTGAAGCCACATGTTCTGGGTTCCTCACCTTTAGATGATGTGGCCCTACTCATGTGAGGACACTCCTGCCTGGTTCCAATCCATTTGGTGATGTGGGCCCTCTGGTGCGAGTCTGATCCTGACTGGGTTCGTCACACTTCTCTGAGGTGGGCCCTCTGCTGTGAGGTCATTCGTGCCTGGTTGGCACACATCGCCTTGGCGACGTCAGCCCTCTGGTGGCAGTTGGAGCCTGCTGGGAGCCTCCTTCCCTTGGTGATGAGGGTCCTCTGGCGTCAGGCCCTAACTGCTGGTCGCCCCAAATTTTCTGATACGTTCTCAGTGGTGCGAGGACACTCCTACCAGAATTCCATCCCCATGGGGATGTGGGCCTCCTGCTCTGAGGTCCCAATGGCTGGTTTGCTCAGTTTCATGACATGGGCCCTCTTCTGTGAGTTCACTGTGGCCTGGATCCCATAGCCTCGGTGCTCTGGGCCGCCTGCTGGGAGGTTCCAACTGCTGGATTCCTCACTTTTTTATTCTATGTGCCCAGTGTTGTGAGGTTACTCCTGCCTGCCTCACTCCGAGGTCCTTGGTGATGTGGGTCCTCTGGTTTGAGGACACATGTGCTGAGTACCTCAGCTTTTGATGATGTGGCCCCACTGATGTGAAGACACTCCTGCCTGGTTCCCATCCCCTTGGTGATGTGGGCCCTCTGGTGAGAGTCTGATGTTGGCTGGGTTTCTCACCCTTCTGTGAGGTGGGACCTCTGCTGTGAGGTAACTCCTGCCTGGCATGCTCACGTTGCCTTGGCAATGTGAGCCCTCAGGTGGCAGTTGGAGCCTGCTGGGAATCTCCTCCCCTCAGTTATGAGAGCTCTGGATAAAACACATATGCCCTTTTTTGCCAAGTGCATTATTTTCCAAGTTCTGTCTCTTTTCCTATGCTTTAAGAACTACTCCCGTGTACGTTCTGAAATCAGTTTCCAGCAATTCTGCCCGGCATTCAAGTCCTCATCGCAGCCTTACTTCAGTATAATTTTGGATGATAGCTGTCATTTATAACTCCGCAGGTTTCTGAATTACAGTGCCCCTGAGCTGCTTTCTTCAACTCGCTTTCTTGTGAGCTGGCCGCAACACCGCAGGATCTCCTCAGGCCCTAATCTAGTTCCAGCATGGCACGCAGAGCCTTTGGTTCATTTATCTTCCTGGTGGGAAATGAGAGTTAAATTTGCCCGTCCAGACACCTACAGATAGTCTCCCATTGCTTCTCCTTATTGCTGTTCATCTTCCGAAGAAATTGCAAACTGGGCCAAACAGGAGGTTAAAGGCACTGACTCTCCAAGTGGGGAGAGTGTTAGTAAAGTGTCTGGAATGTTGCACCCGAGTACCAGGGGACGAAAACTGAGACACATTTGAACACGTTTCCCGATCACACGGTGGATCATACTCTTGGTTCCACATGCATGTTTTAGCTGAAGGAAGAATCCCTTAAACATGGAGAGTTGAGACCCATGGAATGGGTACCATGCAATATGACTTCAAAGGGTCTGCATTTGCTCACCAAACCTCACCAATCCTATCACTGCTGCGTTTATGCCACTGTACACACGCTTCATTCTCTTCCGGAGACATATAAATCCATAGGTTTTAAGATTCTTACTAGTCAGGTATATTGTTAGGCGTTTAATATGGGGTGTTGAGTCCACTTCGTTGAGCAAGGAGTAGCTCTTGTCTATTACATATTTGGCTTATGGAACGGTATCTGTGCTAATTTCAATCTCTGGTTTTATGCAGCACCCCAACTCACCTTTCCCCTTAAGCAAGTATAAGTTGGTTTTCTACATTTGACACCCTGTTCTGTTTTGTAATTCAGTTCCTGTGTAGCCAAGTTTACATTCCATGTAGTAGTGATATCTTATGATGTTTCTTTTTCTGTGTGACTTATTTCACTTAGAATCATCGTACCTGAATCCACTCATTATGCTGCTACGGGCCTGATGACATAGATTTCATTGCTGAGTGATATTGCATTGTACGTAATTACCACAACTTCTTTATCCATTTTTCGCTTTCTGTGATATTGAACTTGTACCATAAACGAGGTTCTTGTAAACAGAGCCGGCCCAAACTTTGGGGTGGCTGTGTCTTTTTTATTTTAATTTCCCTAAGCTATAGGACCATAAGTGGACGTGCCCTAGGCTCTGTTGCTTTGTTTTTTAGATGTTTCAGGAAACACCATACACTTCTCCAGAGTGGCTGCTGGCAATTTACATCCCGCCCATCAGCATAACAAGGCTCCCAGTTCTCCATGACCTATCCTGCCTTTCTGGATTTTACACTTTTTTCAGATGGCCCTTTTGACTGGGGGGCAGTGAAACTTCATTGTAGTGCAGATTTCCTTTGCAAACTTGCTTGGTTGGCCAAAAAGTGCGTATGCGTTTTTTCCTGAATATATTCAGGAAAAAACGCATACGCCCTTTTTGGCCAAGTGCATCATTGTGGACGTTCTGCCTCTTTTCCTATGCTTTACATGCAATTCCAGTCTACCTCCTGAAATCGGTTTCCTGCAATTCTGCCCCGCTTTCAAGTCCTCTTGTCAGCCTTCCTTCAATATATTTTTGGACGATAGCTGTCATTTATAACTCTGCAGGTTTGTGAATTACAGTGCCCCTGAGCTCCTTTCTTCAACTCGCTTTCTTGTGAGCTGGCCGCAACACCGCAGGATTGCTTCAGGCCCTAGTTTGGTTCCGGCATCGCATGCTGAGCCTTTCGTTAATTCCTCTTCCTGGTGGGAAATGAGAGTTAAATTTGCCCGTCCTCACAGCTCCAGCTAGTCTCTCATTGGTTCTCCCTATTCCTGTTCATCTTACGCAGAAATTGCAAACTGGGCCAAACAGGAGTTTAAAGGCACTGACTCTCCAAGTGGGGAGAGTGTTAGTAAAGCGTCTTGAATGTTGCACCCGAGTACCAGGGGACGAAAACTGAGACACATTTGAACACGTTTCCTGATCACACGGTGGATCATACTCTGTGTTCCACATGCATGTTTCAGCTGAAGGAAGAATCCCTTAAACCTGGAGAGTTGAGACCCATGGAATGGGTACCATGCAGTATGACTTCAAAGGGTCTGCATTTGCTCACCGAACCTCACCAATCCTATCACTGCTGCGTTTAAGCAGCCGTACACAGGCTTGATTCTCTTTCGGAGACATAAATCTGTAGGTTTTAAGATTATTTCTAGTCAGGTATATTCTTAGGCGTTTAATATGGGATGTTGAGTCCACTGCGTTGAGCAAGGAGTAGCTCTTGTCTATTACATATTTGGCTTATGGAACGGTATCTGTGCTAATTTCAATCTCTGGTTTCATGCAGCACCCCAACTCACCTTTCCCCTCAATCAAGCATAAGTTGGTTTTCTACATTTGAGACCCTGTTCTGTTTTGTAATTCAGTTCTTGTGTAGCCAAGTTTACCTTCCGTGTAGTAGTGATATCTTCTGGTGTTTCTTTTTCTGTGTGACTTATTTCACTTAGAATCATCATACCTGAATCCACTCATTATCTGCTACGGGCCTGATGACATAGATTTCATTGCTGAGTGATATTGCATTGTACGTAAGTACCACAACTTCTTTATCCATTTTTTGCTTTCTGTGATATTGAACTTGTACCGTAAACGAGGTTCTTGTAAACAGAGCCGTCCCAAACTTTGGGGTGGCTTTGTGTTTTTGATTTTAATTGCCCTAATCTATAGGACCATAAGTGGAAGTGCCCTAGGCTCTGTTGCTTAGTTTTTTAGATGTTTCAGGAAACACCATACACTTCTCCAGAGTGGCTGTTGGCAATTTACATCCCGCCCACCAGCATAACAAGACTCCCAGTTCTCCATGGCCTGTCCTGCCTTTCTGGATTTTACACTTTTTTCAGATGGCCCTTTTGACCGGGGGGCAGTGAGACTTCATTGTAGTGCAGATTTCCTTTGCAAGCTTGCTTGGTTGGCCAAAAAGGGCGTATGCGTTTTTTCCTGAATATATTCAGGAAAAAACGCATACGCCCTTTTTGGCCAAGTGCATCATTGTGGACGTTCTGCCTCTTTTCCTATGCTTTACATGCAATTCCCGTCTACCTCCTGAAATCGGTTTCCTGCAATTCTGCCCCGCTTTCAAGTTCTCTTGGCAGCCTTACTTCAATATATTTTTGGACGATAGCTGTCATTTATAACTCTGCAGGTTTGTGAATTACAGTGCCCCTGAGCTCCTTTCTTCAACTCGCTTTCTTGTGAGCTGGCCGCAACACCGCAGGATTGCTTCAGGCCCTAGTGTGGTCCCAGCACGGCACGCTGAACCTTTGGTTAATTCCTCTTCCTGGTGGGAAATGAGAGTTAAATTTGCCCGTCCAGACACCTCCAGCTAGTCTCTCATTGGTTCTCCCTATTCCTGTACATTTTCCGCAGAAATTGCAAACTGGGCCAAACAGGAGTTTAAAGGCACTGACTCTCCAAGTGGGGAGAGTGTTAGTAAAGCGTCTTGAATGTTGCACCCGAGTACCAGGGGACGAAAACTGAGACACATTTGAACACGTTTCCCGATCACACGGTGGATCATACTCTGGGTCCCACATGCATGTTTTAGCTGAAGGAAGAATCCCTTAAACCTGGAGAGTTGAGACCCATGGAATGGGTACCATGCAATATGACTTCAAAGGGTCTGCATTTGCTCACCGAACCTCACCAATCCTATCACTGCTGCGTTTATGCCGCCGTACACACGTTTGATTCTCTTTCGGAGACATATAAATCCACAGGTTTTAAGATTCTTACTAGTCAGGTGTATTCTTAGGCGTTTAATATGGGGTGTTGAGTCCACTTCGTTGAGCAAGGAGTAGCTCTTGTCTATTGCATATTTGGCTTATGGAACGGTATCTGTGCTAATTTCAATCTCTGGTTTCATGCAGCACCCCAACTCACCTTTCCCCTTAAGCAAGCATAAGTTGGTTTTCTACATTTGAGACCCTGTTCTGTTTTGTAATTCAGTTCCTGTGTAGCCAAGTTTACATTCCGTGTAGTAGTGATATCTTATGATGTTTCTTTTTCTGTGTGACTTATTTCACTTAGACTCATCATACCTGCATCCACTCATTATGCTGCTACGGGCCTGATGACATAGATTTCATTGCTGAGTGATATTGCATTGTACATAAGTACCACAACTTCTTTATCCATTTTTTGCTTTCTGTGATATTGAACTTGTACCGTAAACGAGGTTCTTGTAAACAGAGCCGTCCCAAACTTTGGGGTGGCTGTGTCTTTTTTATTTTAATTTCCCTAAGCTATAGGACCATAAGTGGAAGTGCCCTAGGCTCTGTTGCTTTGTTTTTTAGATGTTTCAGGAAACACCATACACTTCTCCAGAGTGGCTGTTGGCAATTTACATCACGCCCACCAGCATAACAAGGCTCCCAGTTCTCCATGGCCTGTCCTGCCTTTCTGGATTTTACACATTTTTCAGATGGCCCTTTTGACCGGGGGGCAGTGAGACTTCATTGTAGTGCAGATTTCCTTTGCAAGCTTGCTTGGTTGGCCAAAAAGGGCGTATGCGTTTTTTCCTGAATATATTCAGGAAAAAACGCATACGCCCTTTTTGGCCAAGTGCATCATTGTGGACGTTCTGCCTCTTTTCCTATGCTTTACATGCAATTCCAGTCTACCTCCTTAAATCGGTTTCCTGCAATTCTGCCCCGCTTTCAAGTCCTCTTGGCAGCCTTACTTCAATATATTTTTGGACGATAGCTGTCATTTATAACTCTGCAGGTTTGTGAATTACAGTGCCCCTGAGCTCCTTTCTTCAACTCGCTTTCTTGTGAGCTGGCCGAAACACCACAGGATTGCTTCAGGACCTAGTGTAGTTCCGGCACGGCATGCTGAGCCTTTGGTTAATTCCTCTTCCTGGTGGGAAATGAGAGTTAAATTTGCCCGTCCAGACACCTCCAGCTAGTCTCTCTTTCGTTCTCCCTATTCCTGTTCATTTTCCACAGAAATTGCAAACTGGGCCAAACAGGAGGTTAAAGGCACTGACTCTCCAAGTGGGGAGAGTGTTAGTAAAGCATCTGGAATGTTGCACCCGAGTTCCACGGGACGAAAACTGAGACACATTTGAACACGTTTCCCGATCACACGGTGGATCATACTCTGGGTTCCACATGCATGTTTTAGCTGAAGGAAGAATCCCTTAAACCTGGAGAGTTGAGACCCATGGAATGGGTACCATGCAATATGACTTTAAAGGGTCTGCATTTGCTCACCGAACCTCACCAATCCTATCACTGCTGCGTTTATGCCGCTGTACACACGCTTGATTCTCTTTCGGAGACATATAAATCCGTAGGTTTTAAGATTATTTCTAGTCAGGTATATTCTTAGGCGTTTAATATGGGGTGTTGAGTCCACTTCGTTCAGCAAGGAGTAGCTCTTGTCTATTGCATATTTGGCTTATGGAACGGTATCTGTGCTAATTTCAATCTCTGGTTTCATGCAGCAACCCAACTCACCTTTCCCCTTAAGCAAGCATAAGTTGGTTTTCTACATTTGAGACCCTGTTCTGTTTTGTAATTCAGTTCCTGTGTAGCCAAGTTTACATTCCGTGTATTGGTGATATCTTATGATGTTTCTTTTTCTGTGTGACTTATTTCACTTAGAATCTTCATACCTGAATCCACTCATTATGCTGGTACGGGCCTGATGACATAGATTTCATTGCTGAGTGATATTGCATTGTACGTAAGTACCACAACTTCTTTATCCATTTTTCGCTTTCTGTGATATTGAACTTGTACCATAAACGAGGTTCTTGTAAACAGAGCCTTCCCAAACTTTGGGGTGGCTGTGTCTTTTTGATTTTAATTTCCCTAAGCTATAGGACCATAAGTGGAAGTGCCCTAGGCTCTGTTGCTTTGTTTTTTAGATGTTTCAGGAAACACCATACATTTCTCCAGAGTGGCTGTTGGCAATTTACATCCCGCCCATCAGCATAACAAGGCTCCCAGTTCTCCATGGCCTGTCCTCCCTTTCTGGATTTTACACATTTTTCAGATGGCCCTTTTGACTGGGCGGCAGTGAGACTTCATTGTAGTGCAGATTTCCTTTGCAAGCTTGCTTGGTTGGCCAAAAAGGGCGTATGCGTTTTTTCCTGAATATATTCAGGAAAAAACGCATACGCCCTTTTTGGCCAAGTGCATCGTTGTGGATGTTCTGCCTCTTTTCCTATGCTTTACATGCAATTCCATTCTACCTCCTGAAATCGGTTTCGTAAAATTCTGCACCGCTTTCAAGTCCTCTTGGCAGCCTTACTTCAATATATTTTTGGACGATAGCTGTCATTTATAACTCTGCAGGTTTGTGAATTACAGTGCCCCTGAGCTCCTTTCTTCAACTCGCTTTCTTGTGAGCTGGCCGCAACACCGCAGGATTGCTTCAGGCCCTAGTGTGGTTCCGGCACGGCATGCTGAGCCTTTGGTTAATTCCTCTTTCTGGTGGGAAATGAGAGTTAAATTTGCCCGTCCAGACACCTCCAGCTAGTTTCTCATTGGTTCTCCCTATTCCTGTACATTTTCCGCAGAAATTGCAAACTGGGCCATACAGGAGGTTAAAGGCACTGACTCTCCAAGTGGGGAGAGTGTTAGTAAAGCGTCTGGAGTGTTGCACCCGAGTACCAGGGGACGAAAACTGAGACACATTTGAACACGTTTCCTGATCACACGGTGGATCATACTCTGTGTTCCACATGCATGTTTTAGCTGAAGGAAGAATCCCTTAAACTTGGAGAGTTGAGACCCATGGAATGGGTACCATGCAATATGACTTCAAAGGGTCTGTGTTTGCTCACCGAACCTCACCAGTCCTATCACTGCTGCGTTTATGCTGCTGTACACACGCTTGATTCTCTTTTGGAGACATATAAATCCGTAGGTTTTAAGATTATTTCTAGTCAGGTATATTCTTAGGCGTTTAATATGGGGTGTTGAGTCAACTTCGTTCAGCAAGGAGTAGCTCTTGTCTATTGCATATTTGTCTTATGGAACGGTATCTGTGCTAATTTCAATCTCTGGTTTCATGCAGCACCCCAACTCACCTTTCCCCTCAAGCAAGCATAAGTTGGTTTTCTACATTTGAGACCCTGTTCTGTTTTGTAATTCAGTTCTTGTGTAGCCAAGTTTACCTTCCGTGTAGTAGTGATATCTTATGGTGTTTCTTTTTCTGTGTGACTTATTTCACTTAGAATCATCATACCTGAATCCACTCATTATGCTGCTACGGGCCTGATGACATAGATTTCATTGCTGAGTGATATTGCATTGTACGTAAGTACCACAACTTCTGTATCCATTTTTCGCTTTCTGTGATATTGAACTTGTACTGTAAACGAGGTTCTTGTAAACAGAGCCGTCCCAAAGTTTGGGGAGGCTGTGTCTTTTTGATTTTAATTTCCCTAAGCTATAGGACCATAAGTGGAAGTACCCTAGGCTCTGTTGCTTTGTTTTTTAGATGTTTCAGGAAACACCATACACTTCTCCAGAGTGGCTGTTGGCAATTCACATCCCGCCCATCAGCATAACAAGGCTCCCAGTTCTCCATGGCCTGTCCTGCCTTTCTGGATTTTACACTTTTTTCAGATGGCCCTTTTGACCGGGGGGCAGTGAGACTTCATTGTAGTGCAGATTTCCTTTGCAAGCTTTCTTGGTTGGCCAAAAAGGGCGTATGCGTTTTTTCCTGAATATATTCAGGAAAAAACGCATACGCCCTTTTTGGCCAAGTGCATCATTGTGGACGTTCTGCCTCTTTTCCTATGCTTTACATGCAATTCCCGTCTACCTCCTGAAATCGGTTTCCTGCAATTCTGCCCCACTTTCAAGTCCTCTTGGCAGCCTTACTTCAATATATTTTTGGACGATAGCTGTCATTTATAACTCTGCAGGTTTGAGAATTACAGTGCCCCTGAGCTCCTTTCTTCAACTCGCTTTCTTGTGAGCTGGCCGCAACACCGCAGGATTGCTTCAGGCCCTAGTGTGGTTCCGGCACGGCATGCTGAGCCTTTGGTTAATTCCTCTTTCTGGTGGGAAATGAGAGTTAAATTTGCCCGTCCAGACACCTCCAGCTAGTTTCTCATTGGTTCTCCCTATTCCTGTACATTTTCCGCAGAAATTGCAAACTGGGCCATACAGGAGGTTAAAGGCACTGACTCTCCAAGTGGGGAGAGTGTTAGTAGAGCGTCTGGAGTGTTGCACCCGAGTACCAGGGGACGAAAACTGAGACACATTTGAACACGTTTCCTGATCACACGGTGGATCATAATCTGTGTTCCACATGCATGTTTTAGCTGAAGGAAGAATCCCTTAAACCTGGAGAGTTGAGACCCATGGAATGGGTACCATGCAATATGACTTCAAAGGGTCTGCATTTGCTCACCGAACCTCACCAATCCTATCACTGCTGCGTTTATGCCGCTGTACACACGCTTGATTCTCTTTCGGAGACATATAAATCCGTAGTTTTTAAGATTATTTCTAGTCAGGTGTATTCTTAAGCGTTTAATATGGGGTGTTGAGTCCACTTCGTTGAGCAAGGAGTAGCTCTTTTCTATTACATATTTGGCTTATGGAACGGTATCTGTGCTAATTTCAATCTCTGGTTTCATGCAGCACCCCAACTCACCTTTTCCCTGAAGCAAGCATAAGTTGGTTTTCTACATTTGAGACCCTGTTCTGTTTTGTAATTCAGTTCTTGTGTAGCCAAGTTTTCCTTCCGTGTAGTAGTGATATCTTATGGTGTTTCTTTTCCTGTGTGACTTATTTCACTTAGAATTATCATACCTGAATTCACTCATTATGCTGCTACGGGCCTGATGACATAAATTTCATTGCTGAGTGATATTGCATTGTACGTAAGTACCACAACTTCTGTATCCATTTTTCACTTTCTGTGATATTGAACTTGTACAGTAAACGAGGTTCTTGTAAACAGAGCCGTCCCAACCTTTGGGGTGGCTGTGTCTTTTTGATTTTAATTTCCCTAAGCTATAGGACCATAAGTGGAAGTGCCCTAGACTCTGTTGCTTTGTTTTTTAGATGTTTCAGGAAACACCATACACTTCTCCAGAGTGGCTGTTGGCAATTTACATCCCGCCCATCAGCATAACAAGGCTCCCAGTTCTCCATGCCAAGTCCTGCCTTTCTGGATATTACACTTTCTTCAGATGGCCCTTTTGACCGGGGGGCAGTGAGACTTCATTGTAGTGTAGATTTCCTTTGCAAGCCTGCTTGGTTGGCGAAAAAGGGCGTATGCGTTTTTTCCTGAATATATTCAGGAAAGAACACATACGACCTTTTTGGCCAAGTGCATCATTGTGGACGTTCTGCCTCTTTTCCTATGCTTTACATGCAATTCCCGTCTACCTCCTGAAATCGGTTTCCTGCAATTCTGCCCCGCTTTCAAGTCCTCTTGGCAGCCTTACTTCAATATATTTTTGGACGATAGCTGTCATTTATAACTCTGCAGGTTTGTGAATTACAGTGCCCCTGAGCTCCTTTCTTCAACTCGCTTTCTTGTGAGCTGGCCGCAACACCGCAGGATTGCTTCAGGCCCTAGTGTGGTTCCGGCACGGCATGCTGAGCCTTTGGTTAATTCCTCTTTCTGGTGGGAAATGAGAGTTAAATTTGCCCGTCCAGACACCTCCAGCTAGTTTCTCATTGGTTCTCCCTATTCCTGTACAGTTTCCGCAGAAATTGCAAACTTGGCCAAACAGTAGTTTAAAGACACTGACTCTCCAAGTGGGGAGAGTGTTAGTAAAGCGTCTTGAATGTTGCACCCGAGTACGAGGGGATGAAAACTGAGACACATTTGAACACGTTTCCTGATCACACGGTGGATCATAATCTGTGTTCCACATGCATGTTTCAGCTGAAGGAAGAATCCCTTAAACCTGGAGATTTGAGACCCATGGAATGGGTACCATGCAGTATGACTTCAAAGGGTCTGCATTTGCTCACCGAACCTCACCAATCCTATCACTGCTGCGTTTATGCCGCTGTACACACGCTTGATTCTCTTTCGGAGACATATAAATCCGTAGGTTTTAAGATTATTTCTAGTCAGGTATATTCTTAGGCGTTTAATATGGGGTGTTGAGTCCACTGCGTTGAGCAAGGAGTAGCTCTTGTCTATTACATATTTGGCTTATGGAACGGTATCTGTGCTAATTTCAATCTCTGGTTTTATGCAGCACCCCAACTCACCTTTCCCCTTAAGCAAGCATAAGTTGGTTTTCTACATTTGAGACCCTGTTCTGTTTTGTAATTCAGTTCTTGTGTAGCTAAGTTTACATTCCGTGTAGTAGTGATATCTTATGGTGTTTCTTTTTCTGTGTGACTTATTTCACTTAGAATCATCATACCTGAATCCACTCATTATGCTGCTACGGGCCTGATGACATAGATTTCATTACTGAGTGATATTGCGTTGTACGTAAGTACCACAACTTCTTTATCCATTTTTCGCTTTCTGTGATATTGAACTTGTACCGTAAACGAGGTTCTTGTAAACAGAGCCGTCCCAACCTTTGGGGTGACTGTGTCTTTTTGAATTTAATTTCCCTAAGCTATAGGACCATAAGTGGAAGTGCCCTAGGCTCTGTTGCTTTGTTTTTTAGATGTTTCAGGAAACACCATACACTTCTCCAGAGTGGCTGTTGGCAATTTACATCCCGCCCATCAGCATAACAATGCTCCCAGTTCTCCATGACCTGTCCTGCCTTTCTGTATTTTACACTTTTTTCAGATGGCCCTTTTGACCGGGGGGCAGTGAGACTTCATTGTAGTGCAGATATCCTTTGCAAGCTTGCTTGGTTGGCCAAAAAGGGCGTATGCGTTTTTTCCTGAATATATTCAGGAAAAAACGCATACGCCCTTTTTGGCCAAGTGCATCATTGTGGACGTTCTGCCTCTTTTCCTATGCTTTACATGCAATTCCAGTCTACCTCCTGAAATCGATTTCCTGCAATTCTGCCCCGCTTTCAAGTCCTCTTGGCAGCCTTACTTCAATATATTTTTGGACGATAGCTGTCATTTATAACTCTGCAGGTTTGTGAATTACAGTGACCCTGAGCTCCTTTCTTCAACTCGCTTTCTTGTGAGCTGGCCGCAACACCGCAGGATTGCTTCAGGCCCTAGTGTGGTTCCGGCACGGCACGATGAGCCTTTGGTTAATTCCTCTTCCTGGTGGGAAATGAGAGTTAAATTTGCCCGTCCAGACACCTCCAGCTAGTCTCTCTTTCGTTCTCCCTATTCCTGTTCATTTTCCACAGAAATTACAAACTGGGCCAAACAGGAGGTTAAAGGCACTGACTCTCCAAGTGGGGAGAGTGTTAGTAAAGCATCTGGAATGTTGCACCCGAGTACCAGGGGACGAAAACGAGACACATTTGAACACGTTTCCCGATCACACGGTGGATCATACTCTGGGTTCCACATGCATGTTTTAGCTGAAGGAAGAATCCCTTAAACCTGGAGAGTTGAGACCCATGGAATGGGTACCATGCAATATGACTTCAAAGGGTCTGCATTTGCTCACCGAACCTCACCAATCCTATCACTGCTGCGTTTATGCCGCTGTACACACGCTTGATTCTCTTTCGGAGACAAATAAATCCGTAGGTTTTAAGATTATTTCTAGTCAGGTATATTCTTAGGCGTTTAATATGGGGTGTTGAGTCCACTTCGTTCAGCAAGGAGTAGCTCTTGTCTATTGCATATTTGGCTTATGGAACGGTATCTGTGCTAATTTCAATCTCTGGTTTCATGCAGCACCCCAACTCACCTTTCCCCTTAAGCAAGCATAAGTTGGTTTTCTACATTTGAGACCCTGTTCTGTTTTGTAATTCAGTTCCTTTGTAGCCAAGTTTACATTCCGTGTATTGGTGATATCTTATGATGTTTCTTTTTCTGTGTGACTTATTTCACTTAGAATCATCGTACCTGAATCCACTCATTATGCTGCTACGGGCCTGATGACATAAATTTCATTGCTGAGTGATATTGCATTGTACGTATGTACCACAACTTCTTTATCCATTTTTCGCTTTCTGTGATAATGAACTTGTACCATAAACGAGGTTCTTGTAAACAGAGCCGTCCCAAACTTTGGGGTGGCTGTGTCTTTTTGATTTTAATTTCCCTAAGCTATAGGACCATAAGTGGAAGTGCCCTAGGCTCTGTTGCTTTGTTTTTTAGATGTTTCAGGAAACACCATACACTTCTCCAGAGTGGCTGCTGGCAATTTACATCCCGCCCATCAGCATAACAAGGCTCCCAGTTCTCCATGGCCTGTCCTGCCTTTCTGGATTTTACACTTTTTTCAGATGGCCCTTTGACCGGGGTGAAGTGAGACTTCATTGTAGTGCAGATTTCCTTTGAGAGCTTGCTTGGTTGGCCAGAAAGGGCGTATGCGTTTCTTCCTGAATATATTCAGGAAAAAACGCATACGCCCTTTTTGGCCAAGTGCATCATTGTCGACGTTCTGAGTGTTTTCATATGTTTTCAGTGCAATTCCTGTCTACCTCCTGAAATCGGTTTCCTGCAGTTCTGCCTTGCTCTCAGTGCCTCTTCATAGCCTTACCTCAATATACTTTTGGAGAATAGTTGGCCTTTATAACTCTGCAGGTTTTTGAATTGCAGTGGCCCTTAGCTCCATTTTTCAGCTCTTATTTTTGTGATCTTGCCTCATATCCACAGGATTTCTTCAGGCCCTATTCTTCTTCTGGGGTGCCTTGCTCTGCCTTTGGTTAATTCTTCTTCCTGATGTGAAATTAGAGTGACATGTGCCCATTGAAACCGCTACAGCTATTTTCTCACTGGTTCCCCCTATTCCCATTCATCCTCCGCACTAACTGCAGACTGTGCGATACCGGAACTTAAAGGCATTGACTCTCCATGTGGAGATGTTTTTAGTAAAGTGGCTGGAATGTTGATCCGGAGCCCCAGGAGAGGAAAATGAGGTGCATTTTAGAAACCTTTCCCGATCATATGGTATACCATCCGCTGGATTTCCCATGCATGGTTTAGCTGTAGGAAGATTCCCTTCAACTTGGAGTGTTGGGACCCTTGGAATAAGTAGCATGAAGTATTGCATTAAACTTTCGGCAGTTGCTCACCAAAGCTCTCCAATCCTTTCAGCCCCAAGTGTCCAGCCTTATGTCTTATCCAGCTGTGGGTTTATATGTGGTCATTCCAGGTTGCATCACAGCCCCTGAGCGAATTTTGTAAGAATTTTTCTCTCTTTCATTGTTTCTGCGTTTTGGTTTTAAAATTTATTTCTATAATGGGGTTTAGCTCATTTTCACTGCTGTGTTTGTGCCGCTCTGCACACACTTGATTCCCTTATGGAGATATATCAATACATGGGTTTTAAGATTCTTATTACTCAGATATATTTCTCTGCGGTGTATAGGGTGTGTTGAGGCCAGTTCATTGAGCGAGGTGTAGATCTTGTCTGATACCTATTTGGTTTATTGAACGGTATCTGTGCTAATTTCAAACTCTGGTTTTATGCATCACCCCACCTCTCCTTTCCCCTTAAGCTGACATAAGTGTGTTTTCTAAATGTGAGACACTGTTCTGTTTTGTAATTCATTTTTTGTGCAGCCATATTTATCCTCCCTCTATAAGTGATATCTTATGATATGTTTCTTTTTCTGTTTGACTTATTTCAAGTAGTATTATCGGACCTCAATCCACTCTTTATCCTTCTACTAGCCTTATTACATTGATTTCATGGTGAAGAGATATTCCATTGTACATAAGTACCACATTTTCTTTATCCATTGTTCTCTTTCCTGGGATATTTAAGGTGTACTGAAGTCGAGGTTCTTGTAAACAGAGTAGCCCTAAACTGTGGTGTGCTTGTGTCTTGTTGATTTTTAGACTTCCCTAGATATACTCCCGTGATTGGAAGTGCCCTATGCTCTGTCGCTCTGTTTTTTAGATGATTTAGGAACCACCATACACTTCTCCAGAGTGGCTCTCGGCAGTTCACACACTGTCCATCAGCGTATAAAGGCTCCCTGTTCTCCATGGCCTGTCCTGCATTTCTGGTGTTTACAATTTTTTCGGATGGCCCTTTTGACCGGTGGGAAATGAGACTTCTTTGTTGTGCACATTTGCATTGCTTGCTTGCTTGGTTGCCCATAAAGTGCGTATGTGTTTTTTCCTGGATATATTCAGGAAAAAACGCATACTCCCTTTTGGGCCAACTGCATCATTGTCGAAATTCTGCCGCTTTTCATGTGCTTTAAAGGCGAGTCCAATCTATCTCTTGAAATCTGTTTCTTGCAATTCTGTCTTGCATTCAGATCCTCTTCTTTGCCTTACCTCAACATATTTTTGGACGTTAGTTTTCATTTATAACTCTGCAGGTTTGTGAATTGCAGTGACCCTGAGCTCCATTTTTTAAGTTGCTCTTTTGTGAGCTGGCCTCAAAACCGCAGGATTGCTTCAGGCCCTATTTTGGCTCCGGCGAGGCGGGCTGAGCCTTTTTTTAATTCTTATTCTTAATGGGAAATTAGAGTGACATGTGCCCGTCCAAACCCCTACAACTATTCTCTCATTGTTTCCCCCTCTTCCCGTTCATCCTCCTCACAATTTGCAAAATGTGTGAAACAGAAGTTTAAATGTGCTGATTCTCTAAGTGGGGAGATTCTAAGTAACGTGGCTGGAATGATGAACAGGAGCACCAGGAGAGGATAAATGAGGTGCATTTTAGACACATCTCCCGATCACATGGTGTACAGTCCTCTGGGTTTTCCATGCATGTTTTAGCTGTAGGAAGATTCCTTGAACCTGCAGATTTGGGACCCATTGAATGGGTACCAGGTAGTATTACTTTAAAGGGTGTGCATTTCCTCACCCAACCTCACATTTCTCTTAGCGCGAACAGTTTCCAGCCTTATGTCTCATCCTGCTGTGGGTCTAGATGTGTTCAATCCATGTTGCATCACCGTCCCTGAGGAAAAGTTGTAAGAGGTTTTCTCTGTCTCTCTGTCGTTTATTTTTTTCAATTTATTACTATATTGGTTACAGCTGATTTTCAAAGCTCTGTTTCTTGCTGCTGTACATCCACTTGATTCACGTACAGAGAGACATCAATAAATTCTTTTTCAGATTCTTACCAGTCATAGATATTCTTTTCCGGTGACTTGAGTGTGCTGAGTGCAGTTCTTTCAGCTACCGTGTAGGCCTTGTTGATTATCAGTTTGGTATTTGGAATGGTATCTTTGCTAATTTCAACCTCCTGGATGATGCCTCACCCCTCCCCACCTTTCCCGTTTAGCAGCCTTACGCGTGTTTTCTACATATTTGACTATGTTTTTGTTTTGTAATTTATTTCATGTGTAGCCATTTTGGATTCCACCTTTAAGTGATATCTTATGATATGTGTCTTTTTCTTTTTGAATTATGTCACTTAGAATGATCATACGTAACTCCTCCGGAGTTGTTACAACTGGCCATATTTCATTGATTTCCAGGCTGAGTAATATTCCACTCTACATAAGTACCACATCTCTATCCATTTTTTCCCTCCAGAGACATTTAAGTTATATCCTAGTCGAGGATCTTTTAAACAGAGAGGCAGTAAACATTGGGGTGCCTGTGTCCTCTCGATTTTTGTTTTTCCCAAGATATACGCCCATGAGTGCAAGTGCCCTATGCTCTGTAGCTCATTTTTTAGATGCTTTAGTAAACACAATACACTTCTCCAGAATGGCCGTTGGCAATATACATTTCCACTATAAGCCTCACAGGGCTCCCTCTTCTCCTTGCCCTGTCCTGCATTTCTGGCGTTTACACTTTATGAGGATGGCTCTTCTGACTGATGCGAAGTGATATCTTTTGTAGTATTGATTTCCAGTGCCCACCTGTTTGGTTGGCTAAAAAAGTGTATGCCCTTTTCTTGAATATATACAGAAAAAAACGCATACAGCCTTTTTGGCCAACTGCAATGTCGGAAATGTTCAGCCCCTTTTCTTGTGCTTAATGGCGAATCCTTTCTACCTCCTCAAATCCCTTTCTTGCCATTCTCCCTTGCTTGCCAATCCTTTTCTTTGACTTTCCTCAAGACATTTTTCAGTGATAGATATTTTCAACTCTGCAGTTTCGTGAATTTTACTGCCCCTGAGTTCCATTGTTCAACTTGTGTTTATGGGAACTGGCCACAAAGCAGTGGGATTTCCTCAAGCCCTATACTGTTTCCATGGGCAACCCTAGCCTTTGGTCAATTCATCTTCCTGATTGGAAATTAGAGTGACATGTGCCTGTCTGAACACCTAGGACTTGTCTCTCATTGTTCCTCATCCTTCCGCTTCATCCTCTGGACAAATTCCAAACTGTACGCAACAGGATGTTGACAGTGTTGACATCTCCAAGTGGGGAGACTGTTAGTAAAGACGCTGGAGGGGTGAACCCGAGCACCAGGAGATGAGGAGATGAGATGCCTTTTCCAAACTCTTCCCGATCAGACGGTATACCATCCTCTGGGTGTGACAGACATGTTTTAGCAGTAGGAAGAGTCCCATTCATGTAAGGAGAACACCAGGGCTTTTTCAAAATCAGTGTCTCCCCGAAACCCAAACTGGGGAGTTTTTTAAGCTACGGCTACACATATGTTCATTAAGGGCCTTGGGAAGTAGGCAGAGTCCAAACTTTAGATGACTGAAGTCTTCAGGGTCAGAAGCACTCACCACCGGCTTCCCTTAGGTTACACTTTAACTGTCATTGATAGATGATGTCAATAAAAATATCTATTCTTTTTCCGATTATTTCCCCTTATAGGTTATTGCACAATATTGAGTGTAGTTCCCTGTGCTATACAGTAGTTCCTTGTTGATGATCTATTTTATACATAGCAGTGTGTATGTGTTAATTCCAAACTGTTAATTTATCCCTCCTCCCACCTTTCCCCTTTGGTAATAATAAATTATAAGATTTTATACTTCTCAGAAATGGGGGAGCTGAAAGAGAGGTATCATTTTCAATGGAAAAGCATTTAAAACAAGATTGAAGCTTTAACCAAGATTATTAGATGTACATCCTTGGAAAGAAATCACTTCATTTCTCTAATATTGACCTGACAAATAAGACAAACCTTTTCACTGAACTTGCTTATAATAAAGTGATGGAAATATCAAATGGAAGTGTTAGAAACATCTTATTTTACCCGAGCCTTATAAACTGTTCTATGTTAACTACAGTTTGGCTCACACATCTGTTCATTGAAGTTACAATAGTCTCAATTTCTGTTACTGATCCTCCAGAGTGGACCCCAACAAGGGTCCCCCTGCCCAGTGTCATTGGGGCCAACAGATAGAGACTGAGTTTGGTTCCCAAGCAAAGGAAACTTTATATTTTCATCAGAGAATGGAGAGGTGAGAGCATGCACTACCCCGTGGGCTGTGGGCTGGGCTGCTGTGTAGAGATCCTGTCAGAGTCAGTGAGAGGGAGGGGGCGGAGCTCTCAAGGGCCGGGTTGGCTGCAGCTCAGGCTCTATATCTCGGAGTCTGCACTGGGCCCCAGGAGCTGAGGTGTCGACCCAGCCATTCTGCACCAGGAAATCTGGTCTGAAGTGCCGGGTGTGGAACCTCTGCATGTGGGACCCTAGGAGCACGTGAAATTAGACAAAGCACAAAGGATAAAAAAGGTCAGACTTGACTTTATTGCCCACATTCTATTTTTATCTCCCAGGGATTTTTAATGGGCTTTGCTGGGGACAAACCCCTCCTCTGCCTTTTGTCCCGTTCCTCATTCTTGGAGTGCTGAGGGTGCAGACCCTTCTTCTGTAACTGCTGAGTGCTGAGTTGGGAGCCCTCATACCAGGGGACGAGGGTCAGAACTTCTCCCCAGCAGCCTCCAGGTGACGTTGATTGGCCCCAGGACCCCTGCCTCCCTGCTCGTCCGCCTGAGCACCAGCATTGGAAGTGTTATAGATTCTAATGACCTTTAAGGGTCCAGGAAAGAGATGTGCAGAGACGCTGTGGGGGCCGGTTTCACCCCACCCCACATTTGTTCGGCCACCTTAGGCTGACCGTTTCTGCCAGCCTAGATGCTCTGACCAGTAGTCTGCTCTTTCTTCAATTAGGCCCCTGAATTAACGTAAAAACAGCACCAGGTGTCAGAGCCCTGCCCGCTCAACTCCCAGACAGTCCAGGGTCAGTGGTGATCAAGGACCATGATGGCCACTGAGTCAACAGCCTTTTGAAGTAAACAGGAGTCCAGCCGGTCTTATTGGCCACCATCATCACGGTGTCTGTAGGCTTTTCTATGGTGACAGTGTGATATACGGTTCCCCCGCCAAGATTATTAGCTCCCCTCCGGGTGCAGGAAGTCCTGCAAGCAGTAGTCTACTCCTTCGGGACACACTATTGTTGTTTTATGAGAGAAACTCCAGGTCAAGTGATGTTCACACGAGTCGTCATGGTGCCCTGTTGCCCCCGGTTATCTCTCTGGATGTTGGAGTTGGAGGGCCTCCTCACTCGAGGTCGGTGTGCCCACGGAGCGAACCCTGCAACTTCAGGGCATGGTTGGTGATTAGGATCACCACGTGGGGTCCTTTTCCCTTAGGAGGGAGGTGGCCTTTTGGGCTGCTGATTTCCAGGTTTTTAGATACCGCCAGTATCTTGGCCAGATGTGGCAGTGGGCCAAGCCCCTTGGTGACTGTAGTTTATCCTACCTGGATGGCATTCTTGCGTTGTTCCATTTCAAGTGGTCCCAGTTTTTGCACTAATTCTCCAATGGCGATTCACCTTTCACCGGGAATGGAAAGGTCAAAGGGTTTAGCTCAATTAGGGAGTTCCAGGGCAAGGGTCTGAATTGACTGCTCTTTCCATTCTTGAAAGGCCACTTCTGGATTCTGTTCAAAAGGATCATCATCTTTTCCTTTCAGTGTTTCATATAGAGGCCCAGCTAGTAGACTGTAGTTAGGGATCCAGAAGCAGCAAACCCTGGCCTCCCCAGGAACCCCTAAGCTGTCTTCTAGTTTTAGAAAGGGGTAAGGCTGCAAATGGTTTCTTCCCTTTCCTGGGATGGGCTTCTCTGACCTTGTGTGAGAATGAAGCCCAGGCAGGTCACTGCAGTCTGTGATATTTGAGCTTTTTCTTGGACAACTTCTATCCTTTATTGGCTTGGTAGTTCAGAGGCCTCCTTAGTAGGGCTGGCGATCAGAATGTCGTCTGCATATTGAAGGAGGGTTTCCTTTTCCAGAGGTAGAACTTTTCGGTCTTTAGCTAAGCTTTCCCCAAAGATGGTGTGGGAATTTTTGAACCCTTGGGGCAAGACGGCCCGGAAGTATTGTTTTAGTTGTATGTTGAGTCCTGCCACTCACAAGCCAAAATTTCTTGTGACTCTGGGACTAATGGAATACAAAAGAAGGCATCATTGAAGACTAATACAGAATACCATGTCCTGGTGGTTGGTAGAATGACCAGCAGGGTGTAGGAATCAGGAGCAACTGGAGGTATATCCTCGGTGGCTTCACTGACTGTCCTGACATCCTTTACCAGGTCCCCAGCAGCCCATGGGGCTCTCGTGGTCAGGCCAATCCCAGGATATGGAGCTCTCCTGGGCAGGTACCCCACCCCCAACCCAGCCCACGGGGCTCTCATGGTCAGGCCCCTCCCAGGATACAGAGCTACCCTTGCAGGTACCGTGGCAGGGCTGGGCACACAGGAACCGTGCACATAGCCCTCATTGAAGAGCACCCCCAGCTCACCTGTCGCTCAGAGCTGACACAGAGCACCTCAGAGCAGGACTTGAACTAACAAACAGCAGCTCCGACAGGTCTGTGACCCTGGGCATCACTCTGTGTGGCCTCCCTCCACCTGGTCTTCCAGAGACTTCCACTGCACCCAGGGCACCAGGCCTCTGTCTCCAACCACCACCCACCCCTCCTCTCCCTGACTCCTGGGTTCCTCTCATTAGGAGAGGGTTTTCTTGAAGTTGTCTCCCACTCATGGGCCAGATAAAATGATTAGAAAACAAGCCAAAGCTGCAGCCCCTTGTCTATCCTGACTCTCAGGAGCCCACACCTGTTCCTTGGACCTGGCCGGTTCAGCAA
Source organism: Leucopleurus acutus (assembly GCF_964270905.1). Classification (NCBI taxonomy): domain Eukaryota; kingdom Metazoa; phylum Chordata; class Mammalia; order Artiodactyla; family Delphinidae; genus Leucopleurus; species Leucopleurus acutus. The sequence goes on along the minus strand of NW_028139059.1, from coordinate 137,730 downwards.
GTTCCATTTTCTGCAACTGTGAGCCCCTGAGGGGTGATGATTGGCTGACCTGGGCAACCTTACCATGCCGGCCAGCCCTCCCCAGGTGTGCCTGGGTTGAGATCAATATAAATACCACTCCAGGCAGCAAAAGCCCCTGCAGCTGTGCCTGACGCCATTTTCTCTGCCCTGTCAGCAGTCTCGGGGCTGGGCTGGTGGGAGGGAGTGAGAGGCCACGGCTTTGTGGGTGGCCCAGTGTGAGTGGGGCTCTGCTGGACTTTCTGCAGCAGTTGCCAGGCTGCCACCTGCTAAAGAAGAGGATGTGTCACCCATACCTGCTGCTGGAATTTCTCCCTGGGCAGAGGTGAGGAAGGAAAAAAGCAGTGGGGGCAGGGACAGGACGGGTATCTCAGGCAGGGAAATGGAAATCTTCCAGAAGAGCACCCAGGGCCAGGACCATCCTGGCTGGCCTGCAGGCACCAAGTCAGCTGGCATGCTGTCACTCGTGTGGCTCCATGGCCCTTCCTCTAGGCTTTCAAGTCCTTGTATATATTCAGGTGTTTTACCTGGGAAGGGCGGGAACAGTTCAGCAGCAACTGGCCTGGGGCTCAGCTCACGTTTACTCACAGATGCCTCGGCACGGTGCCCCAGCTTTGCAATGAGGACGCTTGTTGTGTGGGGGCTGCTGGCTGAATGGGAGACGATTCCCCACCACTGACCAACTTCAGAATTGTTTACAACTGGAGCAAGTGCCCTGATACGGTTTTCCTCTGAGTAACTGGTGGGTTCTGTTTTTTTTTTTCTCTTTTTCGTTTTTGGTTCAAGGTAGATTTTATTCCTCTTTTTTGTATTTACAGATATAAGCATGGAAATAATTTATTCATATAAATGTATGTGAAGGGAATAATTGTTTTTTCTGTTTTATTTTTTAAATTTTATTTCTTTTTAATTTTGAATTTTATTTTATATTTTTATACAGCAGGTTCTCATTGGTTATCTATTTTATACATATAAATGTTTACATGCCAATCCCAATCTCTCAACTCCTCCCACCACCACCCCTCCAAGAGCTTTCCCCCCTTGTTGTCCATACGATTGTTGTCTACATCTGTTGCTCTATTTATGCCTTGCAAAACGGTTAATCTGTACAGTTTTTCTAGGTTCCACATATATGCATGAATATACAAGATTTGTTTTTCTCTTTCTGACTTACTTCACTCTGTATGACAGTCTCTAGATCCATCGACGTCTCTACAAATGACCCAATTTCATTCCTTTCATGGCTTAGTAATATTCCATTTTATATATGTACCACATCTTTATGCATTCGTCTGTCTGTGGGCATTTAGGTTGCTTCCATTACCTCGATATTGTAAATAGTGATGCAATGAACATTGCGGTGAATGTCTCTTTTTGATTTATGGTTTTGTCTGGGTATATGTCCAGTCCTGGGATCGCTGTATCATATGGTAATTCTATTATTAGTTTCTTAAGAAACTCCATATTGTTCTCCATAGTGACTGTATCAACTTATATTCCCAACAATAGTGGAAGAGGGTTCCTTTTCTCCACACCCTTTCCAGCATTTGTTGTTTGTAGATTTTCAGATGATGCCCATTCTAACAGGTGTGAGGTGATACCTCATTGTTGAGTCCATTTCGTTGAGCAGGGGGTAGGTCTTGTCTATTACATATTTGGCTTATGGAACGGTATCTGTGCTAATTTCAATCTCTGGTTTTATGCAGCACCCCCTTAACTCACCTTTCCCTTTAAGCAAGCATAAGTTGGTTTTCTAATCTTGAGACCCTGTTCTGTTTTGTAATTCAGTTCATGTGTAGCCAAGTTTACATTCCGTGCATTAGTGATACCTTATGATGTTTCTTTTTCTGTGTGACTTATTTCACTTAGAATCATCATGCCTCAATCCACTCATTATGCTGGTACAGGCCTGGTGACACAGATTTCATTGCTGAGTGGTATTCTGTTGTACATAAGTACTGCAACTTCTTTATCAATTATTTGTTCTCTGGGATATTTAACTCGTACTGTAGAAGAGGTTCCTGTAAACAGAGCCGTCCCAAATTTTGGGGTGGCTGTGTCTTTTTGATTTTAATTTCCCTAAGCTATAGGACCATAAGTGGAAATGCCCTAGACTCTGTTGCTTTGTTTTTCAGATGTATCAGGAAACACCATACACTTCTCCAGAGTGGCTGTTGGCAATTTACATCCCGCCCATCAGCATAACAAGGCTCCTTTTTCCCCATGGCCTGTCTTGCCTTTCTGGATTTTACACTTTTCTCAGATGGCCCTTTAGACCGGGGGGAAGTGACACTTCATAGTAGTTCGGATTTCCATTGCAAGCTTGCTTGGTTTGCCAAAAAGGGCATATGTGTTTTTTCCTGAATATATTCAGGAACAAACTCATACGCCCTTTGTTGCCAAGTGCATCATTGTCGATGTTCTGCCTCTTTTCCTATGCTTTAAATGCAATTCCAGTCTACCTCCTGAAATCGGTTTCCTGAAATTCTGCCCCGCTTTCAAGTCCTTTTCGCAGCCTTACTTCAATATATTTTTGGACGTTATCTGTTATTTATAACTCTCCAGGTTTGTGAATTACAGGGCCCCTGAGCTCCTTTCTTCAACTCGCTTTCTTGTGAGCTGGCCGCAAACCCGCAAGACTGCTTCAGGCCCTAATCTGCTTCTGGCAGGGCACGCTGAGCCTTTGGTTAATTTCTCTTCCTGGTGGGAAATGAGTGTTAAATATACCCGTCCAGACACCTACCTCACTCTCAACCCCTTGGTGATGTGGGTCCTCTGGTTTGTGGCCACCTTTGCTGGGTTCCTCACCTTTCGATGATGTGGCCCCACTAGTGTGAGGACACTCCTGCTTGGTTCTCATCCACGTGGTTATGTGGACCCCCTGGTGAGAGTCTGTTCCTGGCTTTGTTCCTCACCCACCTGTGAGGGAGACCCTCTGCTGATAGGTCACTCCTGCATGGCTGGCACACATTGCCTTGGTGAAGTCAGCCGTGTGGTGGCAGTTGGAGCGTGCTGGGAATCTCCTCCCCCCGGTGATGAGGACCCTCTTGCGTCAGGCCCTAACTGCTGGACTCACCAACTTTTCTTAGGGAGCCTGGTGATGCTTTGGCACTCCTCTTAGGATCCCATCTCCATGGGGTTGTGGGCCTTCTGCTCTGAGGTCCCAACGGCTGGGTTGTTCACATTTTCATGATGTGGGCTCTCTGGTGTTCACAGAAGCCTGGATCCCATAGCCTCTGTGCTCTTGGCCGCCTGCTGGGAGGTTCCAACTGCTGGATTCCTCACTTTTTTAATTTTTTGGGCCCTCTGTTGTGAGGATCCTCCTGCCTGCCTCACTCCCATCCCCTTCGTGATGTGTGTCGTCTGGTTTGAGGCCACATGTGCTGGGTTCCTCACCTTTCGATGATGTGGGACCAATGGTCTTAGGAGACTCCTGCCTGGTTCACATCCCCTTGGTGATGTGGGCCCTCTGTTGAGAGTCTGATCCTGGCTGGGTTCCTCACCCATCTGTGAGGTGGGCCGTCTGATGTGAGGTCACTCCTGCCTGGCTTGCTCACCTCGCCTTGTGGACATGAGCCCTCTGGTGGCACTTGGAGCCTGCTGGGAGCCTCCTCTCCTCGGTGATGAGGGCCCTCTGGCATCAGGCCTTAACTGCTGGGCTCCCCACATTTTGTGATGTGCGCCCAGTGGTGCGAGGACACTCCAGCCAGGTTCACATCCCCATTGGGGTGTGGGCCTTCTGCTCTGAGGTCCCAAAGCCTGGGTTGTTCACAGTTTTATGATGTGGGCTCTCTGGTATTAGTTCACTCCTGCCTGCATCCCATAGCTTCTGTGCTCTGGACCGCCTGCTGGGAGGTTCCAAATGCTGGATTCCTCACCTTTCTTATTCTTTGGGCCCTCTGATTTTAGGCTACTCCTGCCTGCCTCACTCCCATTCCCTTTGTGATATGTGTCCTCTGATTTGAGGCCACATGTGCTGGGTTCCGCACCTTTCGATGATGTGACCCCACTGGAGGGAAGACAGTCCTGACTGGTTCCCATCCCCTTGCTGATGTGGGCCCTCAGGTGAGAGTCTGATCCTGGCTGGGTTCCTCACCCATCTGTGAGGTGGGCCCTCTACTATCAGGTAACTCTTGCCTGGGTTGCTCACCTCGCCTTGTTGACATGAGCCCTCTGGTGGCAATTGGACCCTGCTGGGAGCCTCCTCAGCTCTGTGATGAGGGCCCTCTGACGTCAGGCCCTAACTGCTGGGCTCCCCAACTTTTCTTGGTGAGCCCAGTGTTGCTCAAGCACTCCTCTTAGGTTCCCATCCCCATGGGGATGTGGGCCTTCTGCTCTGAGGTTCCAACGGCTGGGTTGATCACAATTTCATGATGTGGGCTCTCTGGTGTTAGTTCACTGTGGCCTGGATCCCATAGCCTCTGTGGTCTTGGCTGCCTGCTGGGAGGTTCCAACTGCTCGATTCCTCAACTTTTGTATTCTATGGGTCCTGTGTTGTGATGCTCCTCCTGCCTGCCTCACTTGCAACCCCTTCGTGATGTGGGTCTTCTGGTTTGAGGCCACATGTGCTGGGTTAGGCAACTTTCAATGATGTGGCCCCACTGGTGTGAGGACACTCCTGCCTGGTTCCCATCCCCTTGGTGATGTGGGCCTTCTGGTGACAGTCTTATCCTGGCTGGGTTCCTCACTCTTCTGTGAGGTAGGCCCTCTGCTGTGAGGTCAATCCTGCCTGACTTGCACACATCACCTTGGCGACGTGGGCCCTCTGTTGGCACATGGAACCTGCTGGGAGCCTCCTCCCCTCGGTGATGATGGCCCTCTAGCATCAGGCTCTAACTGCTGGGCTCCCCACGTTTTCTGATGTGAGCCCAGTGATGCCAGGACACTCCTGTCAGGTTCCCATCCCCATGGGGATGTGGGCTTTCTGCTCTGAGGTCCCAATGCCTGGGTTGCTCACAGTTTCATGATGTGGGCTCTCTGGTGTTAGTTAACTCCTGCCTGCATCCCATAGCTTCTGTGCTCTCGGCCGCCTGCTGGGAGGTTCCAAATGCTGGATTCCTCACTTTTTTTATTCTTTGGGCCCTCTGTTTTTAGGCTACTCCTACCTGCCTCACTCCCATCCCCTTTGTGATGTATGTCCTCTGATATGAGGCCACATGTGCTGGGTTCCTCACCTTTCGATGATGTGGCCCCACTGGTGGGAGGACAGTCCTGACTGGTTCCCATCCCCTTGGTGTTGTGGGCCCTCTGGTGAGAGTCTCATCCTGCCTCGGTTCCTCACCCTTCTGTGAGATAGGCCCTCTGCTGTGAGGTCACTACTGCCTGGCTGGCGCATGCCACCTTGTAGACGTGGGCCCTCTGTTGGCAGTTGGAACCTGCTGGGAGTCTCCTCCCCTCAGTTATGAGGGCCCCCTGGCGTCAGGCCCTAACTGCTGGGCTCCTAACATTTTCTGATATGTGCTAAGTGGTGCAAAGCCACTCCTGCCAGGTTCCCATCCCAATGGGGATGTGGGCCTTCTGTTCTGAGGTCCCAACAGCTGGGCTGCTCACAGGTTCATGATGTGGGCCCTCTGCTGTGAGTTCACTGCGGCCTGGATCCCATAGCCTCGGTGCTCTGGGCCACTTGCTGGGAGGTTCCAACTGCTGGATTCCTCAACTTTTATATTCTATGGACCCTGTGTTGTGAGGCCAGTCCTGCCAGCCTCATTCCGAACCCCTTGGTGATGTGGTTCCTCTGGTTTGAGGACACATGTGCTGGGATCCTCACCTTTCGATGATGTTGTCCCACTGGTGTGGGGACACTCCTGCCTGGTTCCCATCCCCTTGGTGATGTGGGCCCTCTGGTGAGAGTCTGATCCTGGCTGTGTTCCTCACCCTTCTGTGAGGTGGGCCCTCTGCTGTGAGGTCACTCCTGCCAGACTGGCACACATCGTCTTGGCGACGTTGGCCCTCTGGTGGCAGCTGGAGCCTGCTGGGAGCCTCCTCCTCTCGGTGATGAGTGCCCTCTAGCGTCAGGCCCTAACTTCTGAGCACCCCACGTTTTCTGATGTGAGCCCAGTGATGCCAGGACACTCCTGTCATGTTCCCATCACCATGGGGATGTGGGCCTTCTGCTCTGAGGTCCCAATGTCTGGGTTGCTCACAGTTTCATGATGTGGGCTGTCTGGTGTTAGTTCACTCTGGCCTGGTTCCTCTAGCCTCTGTGCTCTGGGCCGCCTGCTGGGAGGTTCCAACTGCTGGATTCCTCACCTTTCTTATTTTTGGGCCCTCTGTTATGAGGCTCCTCCTGCCTGCCTCACTCCCAGCCCCTTGGTGATGGGTGTCCTATGGTTTGAAGCCACATGTTCTGGGTTCCTCACCTTTAGATGATGTGGCCCTACTCATGTGAGGACACTCCTGCCTGGTTCCAATCCATTTGGTGATGTGGGCCCTCTGGTGCGAGTCTGATCCTGACTGGGTTCGTCACACTTCTCTGAGGTGGGCCCTCTGCTGTGAGGTCATTCGTGCCTGGTTGGCACACATCGCCTTGGCGACGTCAGCCCTCTGGTGGCAGTTGGAGCCTGCTGGGAGCCTCCTTCCCTTGGTGATGAGGGTCCTCTGGCGTCAGGCCCTAACTGCTGGTCGCCCCAAATTTTCTGATACGTTCTCAGTGGTGCGAGGACACTCCTACCAGAATTCCATCCCCATGGGGATGTGGGCCTCCTGCTCTGAGGTCCCAATGGCTGGTTTGCTCAGTTTCATGACATGGGCCCTCTTCTGTGAGTTCACTGTGGCCTGGATCCCATAGCCTCGGTGCTCTGGGCCGCCTGCTGGGAGGTTCCAACTGCTGGATTCCTCACTTTTTTATTCTATGTGCCCAGTGTTGTGAGGTTACTCCTGCCTGCCTCACTCCGAGGTCCTTGGTGATGTGGGTCCTCTGGTTTGAGGACACATGTGCTGAGTACCTCAGCTTTCGATGATGTGGCCCCACTGATGTGAAGACACTCCTGCCTGGTTCCCATCCCCTTGGTGATGTGGGCCCTCTGGTGAGAGTCTGATGTTGGCTGGGTTTCTCACCCTTCTGTGAGGTGGGACCTCTGCTGTGAGGTAACTCCTGCCTGGCATGCTCACGTTGCCTTGGCAATGTGAGCCCTCAGGTGGCAGTTGGAGCCTGCTGGGAATCTCCTCCCCTCAGTTATGAGAGATCTGGATAAAACACATATGCCCTTTTTTGCCAAGTGCATTATTTTCCAAGTTCTGTCTCTTTTCCTATGCTTTAAGAACTACTCCCGTGTACGTTCTGAAATCAGTTTCCAGCAATTCTGCCCGGCATTCAAGTCCTCATCGCAGCCTTACTTCAGTATAATTTTGGATGATAGCTGTCATTTATAACTCCGCAGGTTTCTGAATTACAGTGCCCCTGAGCTGCTTTCTTCAACTCGCTTTCTTGTGAGCTGGCCGCAACACCGCAGGATCTCCTCAGGCCCTAATCTAGTTCCAGCATGGCACGCAGAGCCTTTGGTTCATTTATCTTCCTGGTGGGAAATGAGAGTTAAATTTGCCCGTCCAGACACCTACAGATAGTCTCCCATTGCTTCTCCTTATTGCTGTTCATCTTCCGAAGAAATTGCAAACTGGGCCAAACAGGAGGTTAAAGGCACTGACTCTCCAAGTGGGGAGAGTGTTAGTAAAGTGTCTGGAATGTTGCACCCGAGTACCAGGGGACGAAAACTGAGACACATTTGAACACGTTTCCCGATCACACGGTGGATCATACTCTTGGTTCCACATGCATGTTTTAGCTGAAGGAAGAATCCCTTAAACATGGAGAGTTGAGACCCATGGAATGGGTACCATGCAATATGACTTCAAAGGGTCTGCATTTGCTCACCAAACCTCACCAATCCTATCACTGCTGCGTTTATGCCACTGTACACACGCTTCATTCTCTTCCGGAGACATATAAATCCATAGGTTTTAAGATTCTTACTAGTCAGGTATATTGTTAGGCGTTTAATATGGGGTGTTGAGTCCACTTCGTTGAGCAAGGAGTAGCTCTTGTCTATTACATATTTGGCTTATGGAACGGTATCTGTGCTAATTTCAATCTCTGGTTTTATGCAGCACCCCAACTCACCTTTCCCCTTAAGCAAGTATAAGTTGGTTTTCTACATTTGACACCCTGTTCTGTTTTGTAATTCAGTTCCTGTGTAGCCAAGTTTACATTCCATGTAGTAGTGATATCTTATGATGTTTCTTTTTCTGTGTGACTTATTTCACTTAGAATCATCGTACCTGAATCCACTCATTATGCTGCTATGGGCCTGATGACATAGATTTCATTGCTGAGTGATATTGCATTGTACGTAATTACCACAACTTCTTTATCCATTTTTCGCTTTCTGTGATATTGAACTTGTACCATAAACGAGGTTCTTGTAAACAGAGCCGGCCCAAACTTTGGGGTGGCTGTGTCTTTTTGATTTTAATTTCCCTAAGCTATAGGACCATAAGTGGACGTGCCCTAGGCTCTGTTGCTTTGTTTTTTAGATGTTTCAGGAAACACCATACACTTCTCCAGAGTGGCTGCTGGCAATTTACATCCCGCCCATCAGCATAACAAGGCTCCCAGTTCTCCATGACCTATCCTGCCTTTCTGGATTTTACACTTTTTTCAGATGGCCCTTTTGACTGGGGGGCAGTGAAACTTCATTGTAGTGCAGATTTCCTTTGCAAACTTGCTTGGTTGGCCAAAAAGTGCGTATGCGTTTTTTCCTGAATATATTCAGGAAAAAACGCATACGCCCTTTTTGGCCAAGTGCATCATTGTGGACGTTCTGCCTCTTTTCCTATGCTTTACATGCAATTCCAGTCTACCTCCTGAAATCGGTTTCCTGCAATTCTGCCCCGCTTTCAAGTCCTCTTGTCAGCCTTCCTTCAATATATTTTTGGACGATAGCTGTCATTTATAACTCTGCAGGTTTGTGAATTACAGTGCCCCTGAGCTCCTTTCTTCAACTCGCTTTCTTGTGAGCTGGCCGCAACACCGCAGGATTGCTTCAGGCCCTAGTTTGGTTCCGGCATCGCATGCTGAGCCTTTCGTTAATTCCTCTTCCTGGTGGGAAATGAGAGTTAAATTTGCCCGTCCTCACAGCTCCAGCTAGTCTCTCATTGGTTCTCCCTATTCCTGTTCATCTTACGCAGAAATTGCAAACTGGGCCAAACAGGAGTTTAAAGGCACTGACTCTCCAAGTGGGGAGAGTGTTAGTAAAGCGTCTTGAATGTTGCACCCGAGTACCAGGGGACGAAAACTGAGACACATTTGAACACGTTTCCTGATCACACGGTGGATCATACTCTGTGTTCCACATGCATGTTTCAGCTGAAGGAAGAATCCCTTAAACCTGGAGAGTTGAGACCCATGGAATGGGTACCATGCAGTATGACTTCAAAGGGTCTGCATTTGCTCACCGAACCTCACCAATCCTATCACTGCTGCGTTTAAGCAGCCGTACACAGGCTTGATTCTCTTTCGGAGACATAAATCTGTAGGTTTTAAGATTATTTCTAGTCAGGTATATTCTTAGGCGTTTAATATGGGATGTTGAGTCCACTGCGTTGAGCAAGGAGTAGCTCTTGTCTATTACATATTTGGCTTATGGAACGGTATCTGTGCTAATTTCAATCTCTGGTTTCATGCAGCACCCCAACTCACCTTTCCCCTCAATCAAGCATAAGTTGGTTTTCTACATTTGAGACCCTGTTCTGTTTTGTAATTCAGTTCTTGTGTAGCCAAGTTTACCTTCCGTGTAGTAGTGATATCTTCTGGTGTTTCTTTTTCTGTGTGACTTATTTCACTTAGAATCATCATACCTGAATCCACTCATTATCTGCTACGGGCCTGATGACATAGATTTCATTGCTGAGTGATATTGCATTGTACGTAAGTACCACAACTTCTTTATCCATTTTTTGCTTTCTGTGATATTGAACTTGTACCGTAAACGAGGTTCTTGTAAACAGAGCCGTCCCAAACTTTGGGGTGGCTTTGTGTTTTTGATTTTAATTGCCCTAATCTATAGGACCATAAGTGGAAGTGCCCTAGGCTCTGTTGCTTAGTTTTTTAGATGTTTCAGGAAACACCATACACTTCTCCAGAGTGGCTGTTGGCAATTTACATCCCGCCCACCAGCATAACAAGACTCCCAGTTCTCCATGGCCTGTCCTGCCTTTCTGGATTTTACACTTTTTTCAGATGGCCCTTTTGACCGGGGGGCAGTGAGACTTCATTGTAGTGCAGATTTCCTTTGCAAGCTTGCTTGGTTGGCCAAAAAGGGCGTATGCGTTTTTTCCTGAATATATTCAGGAAAAAACGCATACGCCCTTTTTGGCCAAGTGCATCATTGTGGACGTTCTGCCTCTTTTCCTATGCTTTACATGCAATTCCCGTCTACCTCCTGAAATCGGTTTCCTGCAATTCTGCCCCGCTTTCAAGTTCTCTTGGCAGCCTTACTTCAATATATTTTTGGACGATAGCTGTCATTTATAACTCTGCAGGTTTGTGAATTACAGTGCCCCTGAGCTCCTTTCTTCAACTCGCTTTCTTGTGAGCTGGCCGCAACACCGCAGGATTGCTTCAGGCCCTAGTGTGGTCCCAGCACGGCACGCTGAACCTTTGGTTAATTCCTCTTCCTGGTGGGAAATGAGAGTTAAATTTGCCCGTCCAGACACCTCCAGCTAGTCTCTCATTGGTTCTCCCTATTCCTGTACATTTTCCGCAGAAATTGCAAACTGGGCCAAACAGGAGTTTAAAGGCACTGACTCTCCAAGTGGGGAGAGTGTTAGTAAAGCGTCTTGAATGTTGCACCCGAGTACCAGGGGACGAAAACTGAGACACATTTGAACACGTTTCCCGATCACACGGTGGATCATACTCTGGGTCCCACATGCATGTTTTAGCTGAAGGAAGAATCCCTTAAACCTGGAGAGTTGAGACCCATGGAATGGGTACCATGCAATATGACTTCAAAGGGTCTGCATTTGCTCACCGAACCTCACCAATCCTATCACTGCTGCGTTTATGCCGCCGTACACACGTTTGATTCTCTTTCGGAGACATATAAATCCACAGGTTTTAAGATTCTTACTAGTCAGGTGTATTCTTAGGCGTTTAATATGGGGTGTTGAGTCCACTTCGTTGAGCAAGGAGTAGCTCTTGTCTATTGCATATTTGGCTTATGGAACGGTATCTGTGCTAATTTCAATCTCTGGTTTCATGCAGCACCCCAACTCACCTTTCCCCTTAAGCAAGCATAAGTTGGTTTTCTACATTTGAGACCCTGTTCTGTTTTGTAATTCAGTTCCTGTGTAGCCAAGTTTACATTCCGTGTAGTAGTGATATCTTATGATGTTTCTTTTTCTGTGTGACTTATTTCACTTAGACTCATCATACCTGCATCCACTCATTATGCTGCTACGGGCCTGATGACATAGATTTCATTGCTGAGTGATATTGCATTGTACATAAGTACCACAACTTCTTTATCCATTTTTTGCTTTCTGTGATATTGAACTTGTACCGTAAACGAGGTTCTTGTAAACAGAGCCGTCCCAAACTTTGGGGTGGCTGTGTCTTTTTTATTTTAATTTCCCTAAGCTATAGGACCATAAGTGGAAGTGCCCTAGGCTCTGTTGCTTTGTTTTTTAGATGTTTCAGGAAACACCATACACTTCTCCAGAGTGGCTGTTGGCAATTTACATCACGCCCACCAGCATAACAAGGCTCCCAGTTCTCCATGGCCTGTCCTGCCTTTCTGGATTTTACACATTTTTCAGATGGCCCTTTTGACCGGGGGGCAGTGAGACTTCATTGTAGTGCAGATTTCCTTTGCAAGCTTGCTTGGTTGGCCAAAAAGGGCGTATGCGTTTTTTCCTGAATATATTCAGGAAAAAACGCATACGCCCTTTTTGGCCAAGTGCATCATTGTGGACGTTCTGCCTCTTTTCCTATGCTTTACATGCAATTCCAGTCTACCTCCTTAAATCGGTTTCCTGCAATTCTGCCCCGCTTTCAAGTCCTCTTGGCAGCCTTACTTCAATATATTTTTGGACGATAGCTGTCATTTATAACTCTGCAGGTTTGTGAATTACAGTGCCCCTGAGCTCCTTTCTTCAACTCGCTTTCTTGTGAGCTGGCCGAAACACCACAGGATTGCTTCAGGACCTAGTGTAGTTCCGGCACGGCATGCTGAGCCTTTGGTTAATTCCTCTTCCTGGTGGGAAATGAGAGTTAAATTTGCCCGTCCAGACACCTCCAGCTAGTCTCTCTTTCGTTCTCCCTATTCCTGTTCATTTTCCACAGAAATTGCAAACTGGGCCAAACAGGAGGTTAAAGGCACTGACTCTCCAAGTGGGGAGAGTGTTAGTAAAGCATCTGGAATGTTGCACCCGAGTTCCACGGGACGAAAACTGAGACACATTTGAACACGTTTCCCGATCACACGGTGGATCATACTCTGGGTTCCACATGCATGTTTTAGCTGAAGGAAGAATCCCTTAAACCTGGAGAGTTGAGACCCATGGAATGGGTACCATGCAATATGACTTTAAAGGGTCTGCATTTGCTCACCGAACCTCACCAATCCTATCACTGCTGCGTTTATGCCGCTGTACACACGCTTGATTCTCTTTCGGAGACATATAAATCCGTAGGTTTTAAGATTATTTCTAGTCAGGTATATTCTTAGGCGTTTAATATGGGGTGTTGAGTCCACTTCGTTCAGCAAGGAGTAGCTCTTGTCTATTGCATATTTGGCTTATGGAACGGTATCTGTGCTAATTTCAATCTCTGGTTTCATGCAGCAACCCAACTCACCTTTCCCCTTAAGCAAGCATAAGTTGGTTTTCTACATTTGAGACCCTGTTCTGTTTTGTAATTCAGTTCCTGTGTAGCCAAGTTTACATTCCGTGTATTGGTGATATCTTATGATGTTTCTTTTTCTGTGTGACTTATTTCACTTAGAATCTTCATACCTGAATCCACTCATTATGCTGGTACGGGCCTGATGACATAGATTTCATTGCTGAGTGATATTGCATTGTACGTAAGTACCACAACTTCTTTATCCATTTTTCGCTTTCTGTGATATTGAACTTGTACCATAAACGAGGTTCTTGTAAACAGAGCCTTCCCAAACTTTGGGGTGGCTGTGTCTTTTTGATTTTAATTTCCCTAAGCTATAGGACCATAAGTGGAAGTGCCCTAGGCTCTGTTGCTTTGTTTTTTAGATGTTTCAGGAAACACCATACACTTCTCCAGAGTGGCTGTTGGCAATTTACATCCCGCCCATCAGCATAACAAGGCTCCCAGTTCTCCATGGCCTGTCCTCCCTTTCTGGATTTTACACATTTTTCAGATGGCCCTTTTGACTGGGCGGCAGTGAGACTTCATTGTAGTGCAGATTTCCTTTGCAAGCTTGCTTGGTTGGCCAAAAAGGGCGTATGCGTTTTTTCCTGAATATATTCAGGAAAAAACGCATACGCCCTTTTTGGCCAAGTGCATCGTTGTGGATGTTCTGCCTCTTTTCCTATGCTTTACATGCAATTCCATTCTACCTCCTGAAATCGGTTTCGTAAAATTCTGCACCGCTTTCAAGTCCTCTTGGCAGCCTTACTTCAATATATTTTTGGACGATAGCTGTCATTTATAACTCTGCAGGTTTGTGAATTACAGTGCCCCTGAGCTCCTTTCTTCAACTCGCTTTCTTGTGAGCTGGCCGCAACACCGCAGGATTGCTTCAGGCCCTAGTGTGGTTCCGGCACGGCATGCTGAGCCTTTGGTTAATTCCTCTTTCTGGTGGGAAATGAGAGTTAAATTTGCCCGTCCAGACACCTCCAGCTAGTTTCTCATTGGTTCTCCCTATTCCTGTACATTTTCCGCAGAAATTGCAAACTGGGCCATACAGGAGGTTAAAGGCACTGACTCTCCAAGTGGGGAGAGTGTTAGTAAAGCGTCTGGAGTGTTGCACCCGAGTACCAGGGGACGAAAACTGAGACACATTTGAACACGTTTCCTGATCACACGGTGGATCATACTCTGTGTTCCACATGCATGTTTTAGCTGAAGGAAGAATCCCTTAAACTTGGAGAGTTGAGACCCATGGAATGGGTACCATGCAATATGACTTCAAAGGGTCTGTGTTTGCTCACCGAACCTCACCAGTCCTATCACTGCTGCGTTTATGCTGCTGTACACACGCTTGATTCTCTTTTGGAGACATATAAATCCGTAGGTTTTAAGATTATTTCTAGTCAGGTATATTCTTAGGCGTTTAATATGGGGTGTTGAGTCAACTTCGTTCAGCAAGGAGTAGCTCTTGTCTATTGCATATTTGTCTTATGGAACGGTATCTGTGCTAATTTCAATCTCTGGTTTCATGCAGCACCCCAACTCACCTTTCCCCTCAAGCAAGCATAAGTTGGTTTTCTACATTTGAGACCCTGTTCTGTTTTGTAATTCAGTTCTTGTGTAGCCAAGTTTACCTTCCGTGTAGTAGTGATATCTTATGGTGTTTCTTTTTCTGTGTGACTTATTTCACTTAGAATCATCATACCTGAATCCACTCATTATGCTGCTACGGGCCTGATGACATAGATTTCATTGCTGAGTGATATTGCATTGTACGTAAGTACCACAACTTCTGTATCCATTTTTCGCTTTCTGTGATATTGAACTTGTACTGTAAACGAGGTTCTTGTAAACAGAGCCGTCCCAAAGTTTGGGGAGGCTGTGTCTTTTTGATTTTAATTTCCCTAAGCTATAGGACCATAAGTGGAAGTACCCTAGGCTCTGTTGCTTTGTTTTTTAGATGTTTCAGGAAACACCATACACTTCTCCAGAGTGGCTGTTGGCAATTCACATCCCGCCCATCAGCATAACAAGGCTCCCAGTTCTCCATGGCCTGTCCTGCCTTTCTGGATTTTACACTTTTTTCAGATGGCCCTTTTGACCGGGGGGCAGTGAGACTTCATTGTAGTGCAGATTTCCTTTGCAAGCTTTCTTGGTTGGCCAAAAAGGGCGTATGCGTTTTTTCCTGAATATATTCAGGAAAAAACGCATACGCCCTTTTTGGCCAAGTGCATCATTGTGGACGTTCTGCCTCTTTTCCTATGCTTTACATGCAATTCCCGTCTACCTCCTGAAATCGGTTTCCTGCAATTCTGCCCCACTTTCAAGTCCTCTTGGCAGCCTTACTTCAATATATTTTTGGACGATAGCTGTCATTTATAACTCTGCAGGTTTGAGAATTACAGTGCCCCTGAGCTCCTTTCTTCAACTCGCTTTCTTGTGAGCTGGCCGCAACACCGCAGGATTGCTTCAGGCCCTAGTGTGGTTCCGGCACGGCATGCTGAGCCTTTGGTTAATTCCTCTTTCTGGTGGGAAATGAGAGTTAAATTTGCCCGTCCAGACACCTCCAGCTAGTTTCTCATTGGTTCTCCCTATTCCTGTACATTTTCCGCAGAAATTGCAAACTGGGCCAAACAGGAGGTTAAAGGCACTGACTCTCCAAGTGGGGAGAGTGTTAGTAGAGCGTCTGGAGTGTTGCACCCGAGTACCAGGGGACGAAAACTGAGACACATTTGAACACGTTTCCTGATCACACGGTGGATCATAATCTGTGTTCCACATGCATGTTTTAGCTGAAGGAAGAATCCCTTAAACCTGGAGAGTTGAGACCCATGGAATGGGTACCATGCAATATGACTTCAAAGGGTCTGCATTTGCTCACCGAACCTCACCAATCCTATCACTGCTGCGTTTATGCCGCTGTACACACGCTTGATTCTCTTTCGGAGACATATAAATCCGTAGTTTTTAAGATTATTTCTAGTCAGGTGTATTCTTAAGCGTTTAATATGGGGTGTTGAGTCCACTTCGTTGAGCAAGGAGTAGCTCTTTTCTATTACATATTTGGCTTATGGAACGGTATCTGTGCTAATTTCAATCTCTGGTTTCATGCAGCACCCCAACTCACCTTTTCCCTGAAGCAAGCATAAGTTGGTTTTCTACATTTGAGACCCTGTTCTGTTTTGTAATTCAGTTCTTGTGTAGCCAAGTTTTCCTTCCGTGTAGTAGTGATATCTTATGGTGTTTCTTTTCCTGTGTGACTTATTTCACTTAGAATTATCATACCTGAATTCACTCATTATGCTGCTACGGGCCTGATGACATAAATTTCATTGCTGAGTGATATTGCATTGTACGTAAGTACCACAACTTCTGTATCCATTTTTCACTTTCTGTGATATTGAACTTGTACAGTAAACGAGGTTCTTGTAAACAGAGCCGTCCCAACCTTTGGGGTGGCTGTGTCTTTTTGATTTTAATTTCCCTAAGCTATAGGACCATAAGTGGAAGTGCCCTAGGCTCTGTTGCTTTGTTTTTTAGATGTTTCAGGAAACACCATACACTTCTCCAGAGTGGCTGTTGGCAATTTACATCCCGCCCATCAGCATAACAAGGCTCCCAGTTCTCCATGCCAAGTCCTGCCTTTCTGGATATTACACTTTCTTCAGATGGCCCTTTTGACCGGGGGGCAGTGAGACTTCATTGTAGTGTAGATTTCCTTTGCAAGCCTGCTTGGTTGGCGAAAAAGGGCGTATGCGTTTTTTCCTGAATATATTCAGGAAAGAACACATACGACCTTTTTGGCCAAGTGCATCATTGTGGACGTTCTGCCTCTTTTCCTATGCTTTACATGCAATTCCCGTCTACCTCCTGAAATCGGTTTCCTGCAATTCTGCCCCGCTTTCAAGTCCTCTTGGCAGCCTTACTTCAATATATTTTTGGACGATAGCTGTCATTTATAACTCTGCAGGTTTGTGAATTACAGTGCCCCTGAGCTCCTTTCTTCAACTCGCTTTCTTGTGAGCTGGCCGCAACACCGCAGGATTGCTTCAGGCCCTAGTGTGGTTCCGGCACGGCATGCTGAGCCTTTGGTTAATTCCTCTTTCTGGTGGGAAATGAGAGTTAAATTTGCCCGTCCAGACACCTCCAGCTAGTTTCTCATTGGTTCTCCCTATTCCTGTACATTTTCCGCAGAAATTGCAAACTTGGCCAAACAGTAGTTTAAAGACACTGACTCTCCAAGTGGGGAGAGTGTTAGTAAAGCGTCTTGAATGTTGCACCCGAGTACGAGGGGATGAAAACTGAGACACATTTGAACACGTTTCCTGATCACACGGTGGATCATAATCTGTGTTCCACATGCATGTTTCAGCTGAAGGAAGAATCCCTTAAACCTGGAGATTTGAGACCCATGGAATGGGTACCATGCAGTATGACTTCAAAGGGTCTGCATTTGCTCACCGAACCTCACCAATCCTATCACTGCTGCGTTTATGCCGCTGTACACACGCTTGATTCTCTTTCGGAGACATATAAATCCGTAGGTTTTAAGATTATTTCTAGTCAGGTATATTCTTAGGCGTTTAATATGGGGTGTTGAGTCCACTGCGTTGAGCAAGGAGTAGCTCTTGTCTATTACATATTTGGCTTATGGAACGGTATCTGTGCTAATTTCAATCTCTGGTTTTATGCAGCACCCCAACTCACCTTTCCCCTTAAGCAAGCATAAGTTGGTTTTCTACATTTGAGACCCTGTTCTGTTTTGTAATTCAGTTCTTGTGTAGCTAAGTTTACATTCCGTGTAGTAGTGATATCTTATGGTGTTTCTTTTTCTGTGTGACTTATTTCACTTAGAATCATCATACCTGAATCCACTCATTATGCTGCTACGGGCCTGATGACATAGATTTCATTACTGAGTGATATTGCATTGTACGTAAGTACCACAACTTCTTTATCCATTTTTCGCTTTCTGTGATATTGAACTTGTACCGTAAACGAGGTTCTTGTAAACAGAGCCGTCCCAAATTTGGGGTGACTGTGTCTTTTTGAATTTAATTTCCCTAAGCTATAGGACCATAAGTGGAAGTGCCCTAGGCTCTGTTGCTTTGTTTTTTAGATGTTTCAGGAAACACCATACACTTCTCCAGAGTGGCTGTTGGCAATTTACATCCCGCCCATCAGCATAACAATGCTCCCAGTTCTCCATGACCTGTCCTGCCTTTCTGTATTTTACACTTTTTTCAGATGGCCCTTTTGACCGGGGGGCAGTGAGACTTCATTGTAGTGCAGATATCCTTTGCAAGCTTGCTTGGTTGGCCAAAAAGGGCGTATGCGTTTTTTCCTGAATATATTCAGGAAAAAACGCATACGCCCTTTTTGGCCAAGTGCATCATTGTGGACGTTCTGCCTCTTTTCCTATGCTTTACATGCAATTCCAGTCTACCTCCTGAAATCGATTTCCTGCAATTCTGCCCCGCTTTCAAGTCCTCTTGGCAGCCTTACTTCAATATATTTTTGGACGATAGCTGTCATTTATAACTCTGCAGGTTTGTGAATTACAGTGACCCTGAGCTCCTTTCTTCAACTCGCTTTCTTGTGAGCTGGCCGCAACACCGCAGGATTGCTTCAGGCCCTAGTGTGGTTCCGGCACGGCACGATGAGCCTTTGGTTAATTCCTCTTCCTGGTGGGAAATGAGAGTTAAATTTGCCCGTCCAGACACCTCCAGCTAGTCTCTCTTTCGTTCTCCCTATTCCTGTTCATTTTCCACAGAAATTACAAACTGGGCCAAACAGGAGGTTAAAGGCACTGACTCTCCAAGTGGGGAGAGTGTTAGTAAAGCATCTGGAATGTTGCACCCGAGTACCAGGGGACGAAAACGAGACACATTTGAACACGTTTCCCGATCACACGGTGGATCATACTCTGGGTTCCACATGCATGTTTTAGCTGAAGGAAGAATCCCTTAAACCTGGAGAGTTGAGACCCATGGAATGGGTACCATGCAATATGACTTCAAAGGGTCTGCATTTGCTCACCGAACCTCACCAATCCTATCACTGCTGCGTTTATGCCGCTGTACACACGCTTGATTCTCTTTCGGAGACAAATAAATCCGTAGGTTTTAAGATTATTTCTAGTCAGGTATATTCTTAGGCGTTTAATATGGGGTGTTGAGTCCACTTCGTTCAGCAAGGAGTAGCTCTTGTCTATTGCATATTTGGCTTATGGAACGGTATCTGTGCTAATTTCAATCTCTGGTTTCATGCAGCACCCCAACTCACCTTTCCCCTTAAGCAAGCATAAGTTGGTTTTCTACATTTGAGACCCTGTTCTGTTTTGTAATTCAGTTCCTTTGTAGCCAAGTTTACATTCCGTGTATTGGTGATATCTTATGATGTTTCTTTTTCTGTGTGACTTATTTCACTTAGAATCATCGTACCTGAATCCACTCATTATGCTGCTACGGGCCTGATGACATAAATTTCATTGCTGAGTGATATTGCATTGTACGTATGTACCACAACTTCTTTATCCATTTTTCGCTTTCTGTGATAATGAACTTGTACCATAAACGAGGTTCTTGTAAACAGAGCCGTCCCAAACTTTGGGGTGGCTGTGTCTTTTTGATTTTAATTTCCCTAAGCTATAGGACCATAAGTGGAAGTGCCCTAGGCTCTGTTGCTTTGTTTTTTAGATGTTTCAGGAAACACCATACACTTCTCCAGAGTGGCTGCTGGCAATTTACATCCCGCCCATCAGCATAACAAGGCTCCCAGTTCTCCATGGCCTGTCCTGCCTTTCTGGATTTTACACTTTTTTCAGATGGCCCTTTGACCGGGGTGAAGTGAGACTTCATTGTAGTGCAGATTTCCTTTGAGAGCTTGCTTGGTTGGCCAGAAAGGGCGTATGCGTTTCTTCCTGAATATATTCAGGAAAAAACGCATACGCCCTTTTTGGCCAAGTGCATCATTGTCGACGTTCTGAGTGTTTTCATATGTTTTCAGTGCAATTCCTGTCTACCTCCTGAAATCGGTTTCCTGCAGTTCTGCCTTGCTCTCAGTGCCTCTTCATAGCCTTACCTCAATATACTTTTGGAGAATAGTTGGCCTTTATAACTCTGCAGGTTTTTGAATTGCAGTGGCCCTTAGCTCCATTTTTCAGCTCTTATTTTTGTGATCTTGCCTCATATCCACAGGATTTCTTCAGGCCCTATTCTTCTTCTGGGGTGCCTTGCTCTGCCTTTGGTTAATTCTTCTTCCTGATGTGAAATTAGAGTGACATGTGCCCATTGAAACCGCTACAGCTATTTTCTCACTGGTTCCCCCTATTCCCATTCATCCTCCGCACTAACTGCAGACTGTGCGATACCGGAACTTAAAGGCATTGACTCTCCATGTGGAGATGTTTTTAGTAAAGTGGCTGGAATGTTGATCCGGAGCCCCAGGAGAGGAAAATGAGGTGCATTTTAGAAACCTTTCCCGATCATATGGTATACCATCCGCTGGATTTCCCATGCATGGTTTAGCTGTAGGAAGATTCCCTTCAACTTGGAGTGTTGGGACCCTTGGAATAAGTAGCATGAAGTATTGCATTAAACTTTCGGCAGTTGCTCACCAAAGCTCTCCAATCCTTTCAGCCCCAAGTGTCCAGCCTTATGTCTTATCCAGCTGTGGGTTTATATGTGGTCATTCCAGGTTGCATCACAGCCCCTGAGCGAATTTTGTAAGAATTTTTCTCTCTTTCATTGTTTCTGCGTTTTGGTTTTAAAATTTATTTCTATAATGGGGTTTAGCTCATTTTCACTGCTGTGTTTGTGCCGCTCTGCACACACTTGATTCCCTTATGGAGATATATCAATACATGGGTTTTAAGATTCTTATTACTCAGATATATTTCTCTGCGGTGTATAGGGTGTGTTGAGGCCAGTTCATTGAGCGAGGTGTAGATCTTGTCTGATACCTATTTGGTTTATTGAACGGTATCTGTGCTAATTTCAAACTCTGGTTTTATGCATCACCCCACCTCTCCTTTCCCCTTAAGCTGACATAAGTGTGTTTTCTAAATGTGAGACACTGTTCTGTTTTGTAATTCATTTTTTGTGCAGCCATATTTATCCTCCCTCTATAAGTGATATCTTATGATATGTTTCTTTTTCTGTTTGACTTATTTCAAGTAGTATTATCGGACCTCAATCCACTCTTTATCCTTCTACTAGCCTTATTACATTGATTTCATGGTGAAGAGATATTCCATTGTACATAAGTACCACATTTTCTTTATCCATTGTTCTCTTTCCTGGGATATTTAAGGTGTACTGAAGTCGAGGTTCTTGTAAACAGAGTAGCCCTAAACTGTGGTGTGCTTGTGTCTTGTTGATTTTTAGACTTCCCTAGATATACTCCCGTGATTGGAAGTGCCCTATGCTCTGTCGCTCTGTTTTTTAGATGATTTAGGAACCACCATACACTTCTCCAGAGTGGCTCTCGGCAGTTCACACACTGTCCATCAGCGTATAAAGGCTCCCTGTTCTCCATGGCCTGTCCTGCATTTCTGGTGTTTACAATTTTTTCGGATGGCCCTTTTGACCGGTGGGAAATGAGACTTCTTTGTTGTGCACATTTGCATTGCTTGCTTGCTTGGTTGCCCATAAAGTGCGTATGTGTTTTTTCCTGGATATATTCAGGAAAAAACGCATACTCCCTTTTGGGCCAACTGCATCATTGTCGAAATTCTGCCGCTTTTCATGTGCTTTAAAGGCGAGTCCAATCTATCTCTTGAAATCTGTTTCTTGCAATTCTGTCTTGCATTCAGATCCTCTTCTTTGCCTTACCTCAACATATTTTTGGACGTTAGTTTTCATTTATAACTCTGCAGGTTTGTGAATTGCAGTGACCCTGAGCTCCATTTTTTAAGTTGCTCTTTTGTGAGCTGGCCTCAAAACCGCAGGATTGCTTCAGGCCCTATTTTGGCTCCGGCGAGGCGGGCTGAGCCTTTTTTTAATTCTTATTCTTAATGGGAAATTAGAGTGACATGTGCCCGTCCAAACCCCTACAACTATTCTCTCATTGTTTCCCCCTCTTCCCGTTCATCCTCCTCACAATTTGCAAAATGTGTGAAACAGAAGTTTAAATGTGCTGATTCTCTAAGTGGGGAGATTCTAAGTAACGTGGCTGGAATGATGAACAGGAGCACCAGGAGAGGATAAATGAGGTGCATTTTAGACACATCTCCCGATCACATGGTGTACAGTCCTCTGGGTTTTCCATGCATGTTTTAGCTGTAGGAAGATTCCTTGAACCTGCAGATTTGGGACCCATTGAATGGGTACCAGGTAGTATTACTTTAAAGGGTGTGCATTTCCTCACCCAACCTCACATTTCTCTTAGCACGAACAGTTTCCAGCCTTATGTCTCATCCTGCTGTGGGTCTAGATGTGTTCAATCCATGTTGCATCACCGTCCCTGAGGAAAAGTTGTAAGAGGTTTTCTCTGTCTCTCTGTCGTTTATTTTTTTCAATTTATTACTATATTGGTTACAGCTGATTTTCAAAGCTCTGTTTCTTGCTGCTGTACATCCACTTGATTCACGTACAGAGAGACATCAATAAATTCTTTTTCAGATTCTTACCAGTCATAGATATTCTTTTCCGGTGACTTGAGTGTGCTGAGTGCAGTTCTTTTAGCTACCGTGTAGGCCTTGTTGATTATCAGTTTGGTATTTGGAATGGTATCTTTGCTAATTTCAACCTCCTGGATGATGCCTCACCCCTCCCCACCTTTCCCGTTTAGCAGCCTTACGCGTGTTTTCTACATATTTGACTATGTTTTTGTTTTGTAATTTATTTCATGTGTAGCCATTTTGGATTCCACCTTTAAGTGATATCTTATGATATGTGTCTTTTTCTTTTTGAATTATGTCACTTAGAATGATCATACGTAACTCCTCCGGAGTTGTTACAACTGGCCATATTTCATTGATTTCCAGGCTGAGTAATATTCCACTCTACATAAGTACCACATCTCTATCCATTTTTTCCCTCCAGAGACATTTAAGTTATATCCTAGTCGAGGATCTTTTAAACAGAGAGGCAGTAAACATTGGGGTGCCTGTGTCCTCTCGATTTTTGTTTTTCCCAAGATATACGCCCATGAGTGCAAGTGCCCTATGCTCTGTAGCTCATTTTTTAGATGCTTTAGTAAACACAATACACTTCTCCAGAATGGCCGTTGGCAATATACATTTCCACTATAAGCCTCACAGGGCTCCCTCTTCTCCTTGCCCTGTCCTGCATTTCTGGCGTTTACACTTTATGAGGATGGCTCTTCTGACTGATGCGAAGTGATATCTTTTGTAGTATTGATTTCCAGTGCCCACCTGTTTGGTTGGCTAAAAAAGTGTATGCCCTTTTCTTGAATATATACAGAAAAAAACGCATACAGCCTTTTTGGCCAACTGCAATGTCGGAAATGTTCAGCCCCTTTTCTTGTGCTTAATGGCGAATCCTTTCTACCTCCTCAAATCCCTTTCTTGCCATTCTCCCTTGCTTGCCAATCCTTTTCTTTGACTTTCCTCAAGACATTTTTCAGTGATAGATATTTTCAACTCTGCAGTTTCGTGAATTTTACTGCCCCTGAGTTCCATTGTTCAACTTGTGTTTATGGGAACTGGCCACAAAGCAGTGGGATTTCCTCAAGCCCTATACTGTTTCCATGGGCAACCCTAGCCTTTGGTCAATTCATCTTCCTGATTGGAAATTAGAGTGACATGTGCCTGTCTGAACACCTAGGACTTGTCTCTCATTGTTCCTCATCCTTCCGCTTCATCCTCTGGACAAATTCCAAACTGTACGCAACAGGATGTTGACAGTGTTGACATCTCCAAGTGGGGAGACTGTTAGTAAAGACGCTGGAGGGGTGAACCCGAGCACCAGGAGATGAGGAGATGAGATGCCTTTTCCAAACTCTTCCCGATCAGACGGTATACCATCCTCTGGGTGTGACAGACATGTTTTAGCAGTAGGAAGAGTCCCATTCATGTAAGGAGAACACCAGGGCTTTTTCAAAATCAGTGTCTCCCCGAAACCCAAACTGGGGAGTTTTTTAAGCTACGGCTACACATATGTTCATTAAGGGCCTTGGGAAGTAGGCAGAGTCCAAACTTTAGATGACTGAAGTCTTCAGGGTCAGAAGCACTCACCACCGGCTTCCCTTAGGTTACACTTTAACTGTCATTGATAGATGATGTCAATAAAAATATCTATTCTTTTTCCGATTATTTCCCCTTATAGGTTATTGCACAATATTGAGTGTAGTTCCCTGTGCTATACAGTAGTTCCTTGTTGATGATCTATTTTATACATAGCAGTGTGTATGTGTTAATTCCAAACTGTTAATTTATCCCTCCTCCCACCTTTCCCCTTTGGTAATAATAAATTATAAGATTTTATACTTCTCAGAAATGGGGGAGCTGAAAGAGAGGTATCATTTTCAATGGAAAAGCATTTAAAACAAGATTGAAGCTTTAACCAAGATTATTAGATGTACATCCTTGGAAAGAAATCACTTCATTTCTCTAATATTGACCTGACAAATAAGACAAACCTTTTCACTGAACTTGCTTATAATAAAGTGATGGAAATATCAAATGGAAGTGTTAGAAACATCTTATTTTACCCGAGCCTTATAAACTGTTCTATGTTAACTACAGTTTGGCTCACACATCTGTTCATTGAAGTTACAATAGTCTCAATTTCTGTTACTGATCCTCCAGAGTGGACCCCAACAAGGGTCCCCCTGCCCAGTGTCATTGGGGCCAACAGATAGAGACTGAGTTTGGTTCCCAAGCAAAGGAAACTTTATATTTTCATCAGAGAATGGAGAGGTGAGAGCATGCACTACCCCGTGGGCTGTGGGCTGGGCTGCTGTGTAGAGATCCTGTCAGAGTCAGTGAGAGGGAGGGGGCGGAGCTCTCAAGGGCCGGGTTGGCTGCAGCTCAGGCTCTATATCTCGGAGTCTGCACTGGGCCCCAGGAGCTGAGGTGTCGACCCAGCCATTCTGCACCAGGAAATCTGGTCTGAAGTGCCGGGTGTGGAACCTCTGCATGTGGGACCCTAGGAGCACGTGAAATTAGACAAAGCACAAAGGATAAAAAAGGTCAGACTTGACTTTATTGCCCACATTCTATTTTTATCTCCCAGGGATTTTTAATGGGCTTTGCTGGGGACAAACCCCTCCTCTGCCTTTTGTCCCGTTCCTCATTCTTGGAGTGCTGAGGGTGCAGACCCTTCTTCTGTAACTGCTGAGTGCTGAGTTGGGAGCCCTCATACCAGGGGACGAGGGTCAGAACTTCTCCCCAGCAGCCTCCAGGTGACGTTGATTGGCCCCAGGACCCCTGCCTCCCTGCTCGTCCGCCTGAGCACCAGCATTGGAAGTGTTATAGATTCTAATGACCTTTAAGGGTCCAGGAAAGAGATGTGCAGAGACGCTGTGGGGGCCGGTTTCACCCCACCCCACATTTGTTCGGCCACCTTAGGCTGACCGTTTCTGCCAGCCTAGATGCTCTGACCAGTAGTCTGCTCTTTCTTCAATTAGGCCCCTGAATTAACGTAAAAACAGCACCAGGTGTCAGAGCCCTGCCCGCTCAACTCCCAGACAGTCCAGGGTCAGTGGTG
The DNA here is from genome assembly GCF_964270905.1 of Leucopleurus acutus. Taxonomy (NCBI): domain Eukaryota; kingdom Metazoa; phylum Chordata; class Mammalia; order Artiodactyla; family Delphinidae; genus Leucopleurus; species Leucopleurus acutus. The sequence continues at coordinate 112,152 of NW_028139059.1, read as the reverse complement.
ATCAAGGACCATGATGGCCACTGAGTCAACAGCCTTTTGAAGTAAACAGGAGTCCAGCCGGTCTTATTGGCCACCATCATCACGGTGTCTGTAGGCTTTTCTATGGTGACAGTGTGATATACGGTTCCCCCGCCAAGATTATTAGCTCCCCTCCGGGTGCAGGAAGTCCTGCAAGCAGTAGTCTACTCCTTCGGGACACACTATTGTTGTTTTATGAGAGAAACTCCAGGTCAAGTGATGTTCACACGAGTCGTCATGGTGCCCTGTTGCCCCCGGTTATCTCTCTGGATGTTGGAGTTGGAGGGCCTCCTCACTCGAGGTCGGTGTGCCCACGGAGCGAACCCTGCAACTTCAGGGCATGGTTGGTGATTAGGATCACCACGTGGGGTCCTTTTCCCTTAGGAGGGAGGTGGCCTTTTGGGCTGCTGATTTCCAGGTTTTTAGATACCGCCAGTATCTTGGCCAGATGTGGCAGTGGGCCAAGCCCCTTGGTGACTGTAGTTTATCCTACCTGGATGGCATTCTTGCGTTGTTCCATTTCAAGTGGTCCCAGTTTTTGCACTAATTCTCCAATGGCGATTCACCTTTCACCGGGAATGGAAAGGTCAAAGGGTTTAGCTCAATTAGGGAGTTCCAGGGCAAGGGTCTGAATTGACTGCTCTTTCCATTCTTGAAAGGCCACTTCTGGATTCTGTTCAAAAGGATCATCATCTTTTCCTTTCAGTGTTTCATATAGAGGCCCAGCTAGTAGACTGTAGTTAGGGATCCAGAAGCAGCAAACCCTGGCCTCCTCAGGAACCCCTAAGCTGTCTTCTAGTTTTAGAAAGGGGTAAGGCTGCAAATGGTTTCTTCCCTTTCCTGGGATGGGCTTCTCTGACCTTGTGTGAGAATGAAGCCCAGGCAGGTCACTGCAGTCTGTGATATTTGAGCTTTTTCTTGGACAACTTCTATCCTTTATTGGCTTGGTAGTTCAGAGGCCTCCTTAGTAGGGCTGGCGATCAGAATGTCGTCTGCATATTGAAGGAGGGTTTCCTTTTCCAGAGGTAGAACTTTTCGGTCTTTAGCTAAGCTTTCCCCAAAGATGGTGTGGGAATTTTTGAACCCTTGGGGCAAGACGGCCCGGAAGTATTGTTTTAGTTGTATGTTGAGTCCTGCCACTCACAAGCCAAAATTTCTTGTGACTCTGGGACTAATGGAATACAAAAGAAGGCATCATTGAAGACTAATACAGAATACCATGTCCTGGTGGTTGGTAGAATGACCAGCAGGGTGTAGGAATCAGGAGCAACTGGAGGTATATCCTCGGTGGCTTCACTGACTGTCCTGACATCCTTTACCAGGTCCCCAGCAGCCCATGGGGCTCTCGTGGTCAGGCCAATCCCAGGATATGGAGCTCTCCTGGGCAGGTACCCCACCCCCAACCCAGCCCACGGGGCTCTCATGGTCAGGCCCCTCCCAGGATACAGAGCTACCCTTGCAGGTACCGTGGCAGGGCTGGGCACACAGGAACCGTGCACATAGCCCTCATTGAAGAGCACCCCCAGCTCACCTGTCGCTCAGAGCTGACACAGAGCACCTCAGAGCAGGACTTGAACTAACAAACAGCAGCTCCGACAGGTCTGTGACCCTGGGCATCACTCTGTGTGGCCTCCCTCCACCTGGTCTTCCAGAGACTTCCACTGCACCCAGGGCACCAGGCCTCTGTCTCCAACCACCACCCACCCCTCCTCTCCCTGACTCCTGGGTTCCTCTCATTAGGAGAGGGTTTTCTTGAAGTTGTCTCCCACTCATGGGCCAGATAAAATGATTAGAAAACAAGCCAAAGCTGCAGCCCCTTGTCTATCCTGACTCTCAGGAGCCCACACCTGTTCCTTGGACCTGGCCGGTTCAGCAAGTTCCATTTTCTGCAACTGTGAGCCCCTGAGGGGTGATGATTGGCTGACCTGGGCAACCTTACCATGCCGGCCAGCCCTCCCCAGGTGTGCCTGGGTTGAGATCAATATAAATACCACTCCAGGCAGCAAAAGCCCCTGCAGCTGTGCCTGACGCCATTTTCTCTGCCCTGTCAGCAGTCTCGGGGCTGGGCTGGTGGGAGGGAGTGAGAGGCCACGGCTTTGTGGGTGGCCCAGTGTGAGTGGGGCTCTGCTGGACTTTCTGCAGCAGTTGCCAGGCTGCCACCTGCTAAAGAAGAGGATGTGTCACCCATACCTGCTGCTGGAATTTCTCCCTGGGCAGAGGTGAGGAAGGAAAAAAGCAGTGGGGGCAGGGACAGGACGGGTATCTCAGGCAGGGAAATGGAAATCTTCCAGAAGAGCACCCAGGGCCAGGACCATCCTGGCTGGCCTGCAGGCACCAAGTCAGCTGGCATGCTGTCACTCGTGTGGCTCCATGGCCCTTCCTCTAGGCTTTCAAGTCCTTGTATATATTCAGGTGTTTTACCTGGGAAGGGCGGGAACAGTTCAGCAGCAACTGGCCTGGGGCTCAGCTCACGTTTACTCACAGATGCCTCGGCACGGTGCCCCAGCTTTGCAATGAGGACGCTTGTTGTGTGGGGGCTGCTGGCTGAATGGGAGACGATTCCCCACCACTGACCAACTTCAGAATTGTTTACAACTGGAGCAAGTGCCCTGATACGGTTTTCCTCTGAGTAACTGGTGGGTTCTGTTTTTTTTTTTCTCTTTTTCGTTTTTGGTTCAAGGTAGATTTTATTCCTCTTTTTTGTATTTACAGATATAAGCATGGAAATAATTTATTCATATAAATGTATGTGAAGGGAATAATTGTTTTTTCTGTTTTATTTTTTAAATTTTATTTCTTTTTAATTTTGAATTTTATTTTATATTTTTATACAGCAGGTTCTCATTGGTTATCTATTTTATACATATAAATGTTTACATGCCAATCCCAATCTCTCAACTCCTCCCACCACCACCCCTCCAAGAGCTTTCCCCCCTTGTTGTCCATACGATTGTTGTCTACATCTGTTGCTCTATTTATGCCTTGCAAAACGGTTAATCTGTACAGTTTTTCTAGGTTCCACATATATGCATGAATATACAAGATTTGTTTTTCTCTTTCTGACTTACTTCACTCTGTATGACAGTCTCTAGATCCATCGACGTCTCTACAAATGACCCAATTTCATTCCTTTCATGGCTTAGTAATATTCCATTTTATATATGTACCACATCTTTATGCATTCGTCTGTCTGTGGGCATTTAGGTTGCTTCCATTACCTCGATATTGTAAATAGTGATGCAATGAACATTGCGGTGAATGTCTCTTTTTGATTTATGGTTTTGTCTGGGTATATGTCCAGTCCTGGGATCGCTGTATCATATGGTAATTCTATTATTAGTTTCTTAAGAAACTCCATATTGTTCTCCATAGTGACTGTATCAACTTATATTCCCAACAATAGTGGAAGAGGGTTCCTTTTCTCCACACCCTTTCCAGCATTTGTTGTTTGTAGATTTTCAGATGATGCCCATTCTAACAGGTGTGAGGTGATACCTCATTGTTGAGTCCATTTCGTTGAGCAGGGGGTAGGTCTTGTCTATTACATATTTGGCTTATGGAACGGTATCTGTGCTAATTTCAATCTCTGGTTTTATGCAGCACCCCCTTAACTCACCTTTCCCTTTAAGCAAGCATAAGTTGGTTTTCTAATCTTGAGACCCTGTTCTGTTTTGTAATTCAGTTCATGTGTAGCCAAGTTTACATTCCGTGCATTAGTGATACCTTATGATGTTTCTTTTTCTGTGTGACTTATTTCACTTAGAATCATCATGCCTCAATCCACTCATTATGCTGGTACAGGCCTGGTGACACAGATTTCATTGCTGAGTGGTATTCTGTTGTACATAAGTACCGCAACTTCTTTATCAATTATTTGTTCTCTGGGATATTTAACTCGTACTGTAGAAGAGGTTCCTGTAAACAGAGCCGTCCCAAATTTTGGGGTGGCTGTGTCTTTTTGATTTTAATTTCCCTAAGCTATAGGACCATAAGTGGAAATGCCCTAGACTCTGTTGCTTTGTTTTTCAGATGTATCAGGAAACACCATACACTTCTCCAGAGTGGCTGTTGGCAATTTACATCCCGCCCATCAGCATAACAAGGCTCCTTTTTCCCCATGGCCTGTCTTGCCTTTCTGGATTTTACACTTTTCTCAGATGGCCCTTTAGACCGGGGGGAAGTGACACTTCATAGTAGTTCGGATTTCCATTGCAAGCTTGCTTGGTTTGCCAAAAAGGGCATATGTGTTTTTTCCTGAATATATTCAGGAACAAACTCATACGCCCTTTGTTGCCAAGTGCATCATTGTCGATGTTCTGCCTCTTTTCCTATGCTTTAAATGCAATTCCAGTCTACCTCCTGAAATCGGTTTCCTGAAATTCTGCCCCGCTTTCAAGTCCTCTTCGCAGCCTTACTTCAATATATTTTTGGACGTTATCTGTTATTTATAACTCTCCAGGTTTGTGAATTACAGGGCCCCTGAGCTCCTTTCTTCAACTCGCTTTCTTGTGAGCTGGCCACAAACCCGCAAGACTGCTTCAGGCCCTAATCTGCTTCTGGCAGGGCACGCTGAGCCTTTGGTTAATTTCTCTTCCTGGTGGGAAATGAGTGTTAAATATACCCGTCCAGACACCTACCTCACTCTCAACCCCTTGGTGATGTGGGTCCTCTGGTTTGTGGCCACCTTTGCTGGGTTCCTCACCTTTCGATGATGTGGCCCCACTAGTGTGAGGACACTCCTGCTTGGTTCTCATCCACGTGGTTATGTGGACCCCCTGGTGAGAGTCTGTTCCTGGCTTTGTTCCTCACCCACCTGTGAGGGAGACCCTCTGCTGATAGGTCACTCCTGCATGGCTGGCACACATTGCCTTGGTGAAGTCAGCCGTGTGGTGGCAGTTGGAGCGTGCTGGGAATCTCCTCCCCCCGGTGATGAGGACCCTCTTGCGTCAGGCCCTAACTGCTGGACTCACCAACTTTTCTTAGGGAGCCCGGTGATGCTTTGGCACTCCTCTTAGGATCCCATCTCCATGGGGTTGTGGGCCTTCTGCTCTGAGGTCCCAACGGCTGGGTTGTTCACATTTTCATGATGTGGGCTCTCTGGTGTTCACAGAAGCCTGGATCCCATAGCCTCTGTGCTCTTGGCCGCCTGCTGGGAGGTTCCAACTGCTGGATTCCTCACTTTTTTAATTTTTTGGGCCCTCTGTTGTGAGGATCCTCCTGCCTGCCTCACTCCCATCCCCTTCGTGATGTGTGTCGTCTGGTTTGAGGCCACATGTGCTGGGTTCCTCACCTTTCGATGATGTGGGACCAATGGTCTTAGGAGACTCCTGCCTGGTTCACATCCCCTTGGTGATGTGGGCCCTCTGTTGAGAGTCTGATCCTGGCTGGGTTCCTCACCCATCTGTGAGGTGGGCCGTCTGATGTGAGGTCACTCCTGCCTGGCTTGCTCACCTCGCCTTGTGGACATGAGCCCTCTGGTGGCACTTGGAGCCTGCTGGGAGCCTCCTCTCCTCGGTGATGAGGGCCCTCTGGCATCAGGCCTTAACTGCTGGGCTCCCCACATTTTGTGATGTGCGCCCAGTGGTGCGAGGACACTCCAGCCAGGTTCACATCCCCATTGGGGTGTGGGCCTTCTGCTCTGAGGTCCCAAAGCCTGGGTTGTTCACAGTTTTATGATGTGGGCTCTCTGGTATTAGTTCACTCCTGCCTGCATCCCATAGCTTCTGTGCTCTGGACCGCCTGCTGGGAGGTTCCAAATGCTGGATTCCTCACCTTTCTTATTCTTTGGGCCCTCTGATTTTAGGCTACTCCTGCCTGCCTCACTCCCATTCCCTTTGTGATATGTGTCCTCTGATTTGAGGCCACATGTGCTGGGTTCCGCACCTTTCGATGATGTGACCCCACTGGAGGGAAGACAGTCCTGACTGGTTCCCATCCCCTTGCTGATGTGGGCCCTCAGGTGAGAGTCTGATCCTGGCTGGGTTCCTCACCCATCTGTGAGGTGGGCCCTCTACTATCAGGTAACTCTTGCCTGGGTTGCTCACCTCGCCTTGTTGACATGAGCCCTCTGGTGGCAATTGGACCCTGCTGGGAGCCTCCTCAGCTCTGTGATGAGGGCCCTCTGACGTCAGGCCCTAACTGCTGGGCTCCCCAACTTTTCTTGGTGAGCCCAGTGTTGCTCAAGCACTCCTCTTAGGTTCCCATCCCCATGGGGATGTGGGCCTTCTGCTCTGAGGTTCCAACGGCTGGGTTGATCACAATTTCATGATGTGGGCTCTCTGGTGTTAGTTCACTGTGGCCTGGATCCCATAGCCTCTGTGGTCTTGGCTGCCTGCTGGGAGGTTCCAACTGCTCGATTCCTCAACTTTTGTATTCTATGGGTCCTGTGTTGTGATGCTCCTCCTGCCTGCCTCACTTGCAACCCCTTCGTGATGTGGGTCTTCTGGTTTGAGGCCACATGTGCTGGGTTAGGCAACTTTCAATGATGTGGCCCCACTGGTGTGAGGACACTCCTGCCTGGTTCCCATCCCCTTGGTGATGTGGGCCTTCTGGTGACAGTCTTATCCTGGCTGGGTTCCTCACTCTTCTGTGAGGTAGGCCCTCTGCTGTGAGGTCAATCCTGCCTGACTTGCACACATCACCTTGGCGACGTGGGCCCTCTGTTGGCACATGGAACCTGCTGGGAGCCTCCTCCCCTCGGTGATGATGGCCCTCTAGCATCAGGCTCTAACTGCTGGGCTCCCCACGTTTTCTGATGTGAGCCCAGTGATGCCAGGACACTCCTGTCAGGTTCCCATCCCCATGGGGATGTGGGCTTTCTGCTCTGAGGTCCCAATGCCTGGGTTGCTCACAGTTTCATGATGTGGGCTCTCTGGTGTTAGTTAACTCCTGCCTGCATCCCATAGCTTCTGTGCTCTCGGCCGCCTGCTGGGAGGTTCCAAATGCTGGATTCCTCACTTTTTTTATTCTTTGGGCCCTCTGTTTTTAGGCTACTCCTACCTGCCTCACTCCCATCCCCTTTGTGATGTATGTCCTCTGATATGAGGCCACATGTGCTGGGTTCCTCACCTTTCGATGATGTGGCCCCACTGGTGGGAGGACAGTCCTGACTGGTTCCCATCCCCTTGGTGTTGTGGGCCCTCTGGTGAGAGTCTCATCCTGCCTCGGTTCCTCACCCTTCTGTGAGATAGGCCCTCTGCTGTGAGGTCACTACTGCCTGGCTGGCGCATGCCACCTTGTAGACGTGGGCCCTCTGTTGGCAGTTGGAACCTGCTGGGAGTCTCCTCCCCTCAGTTATGAGGGCCCCCTGGCGTCAGGCCCTAACTGCTGGGCTCCTAACATTTTCTGATATGTGCTAAGTGGTGCAAAGCCACTCCTGCCAGGTTCCCATCCCAATGGGGATGTGGGCCTTCTGTTCTGAGGTCCCAACAGCTGGGCTGCTCACAGGTTCATGATGTGGGCCCTCTGCTGTGAGTTCACTGCGGCCTGGATCCCATAGCCTCGGTGCTCTGGGCCACTTGCTGGGAGGTTCCAACTGCTGGATTCCTCAACTTTTATATTCTATGGACCCTGTGTTGTGAGGCCAGTCCTGCCAGCCTCATTCCGAACCCCTTGGTGATGTGGTTCCTCTGGTTTGAGGACACATGTGCTGGGATCCTCACCTTTCGATGATGTTGTCCCACTGGTGTGGGGACACTCCTGCCTGGTTCCCATCCCCTTGGTGATGTGGGCCCTCTGGTGAGAGTCTGATCCTGGCTGTGTTCCTCACCCTTCTGTGAGGTGGGCCCTCTGCTGTGAGGTCACTCCTGCCAGACTGGCACACATCGTCTTGGCGACGTTGGCCCTCTGGTGGCAGCTGGAGCCTGCTGGGAGCCTCCTCCTCTCGGTGATGAGTGCCCTCTAGCGTCAGGCCCTAACTTCTGAGCACCCCACGTTTTCTGATGTGAGCCCAGTGATGCCAGGACACTCCTGTCATGTTCCCATCACCATGGGGATGTGGGCCTTCTGCTCTGAGGTCCCAATGTCTGGGTTGCTCACAGTTTCATGATGTGGGCTGTCTGGTGTTAGTTCACTCTGGCCTGGTTCCTCTAGCCTCTGTGCTCTGGGCCGCCTGCTGGGAGGTTCCAACTGCTGGATTCCTCACCTTTCTTATTTTTGGGCCCTCTGTTATGAGGCTCCTCCTGCCTGCCTCACTCCCAGCCCCTTGGTGATGGGTGTCCTATGGTTTGAAGCCACATGTTCTGGGTTCCTCACCTTTAGATGATGTGGCCCTACTCATGTGAGGACACTCCTGCCTGGTTCCAATCCATTTGGTGATGTGGGCCCTCTGGTGCGAGTCTGATCCTGACTGGGTTCGTCACACTTCTCTGAGGTGGGCCCTCTGCTGTGAGGTCATTCGTGCCTGGTTGGCACACATCGCCTTGGCGACGTCAGCCCTCTGGTGGCAGTTGGAGCCTGCTGGGAGCCTCCTTCCCTTGGTGATGAGGGTCCTCTGGCGTCAGGCCCTAACTGCTGGTCGCCCCAAATTTTCTGATACGTTCTCAGTGGTGCGAGGACACTCCTACCAGAATTCCATCCCCATGGGGATGTGGGCCTCCTGCTCTGAGGTCCCAATGGCTGGTTTGCTCAGTTTCATGACATGGGCCCTCTTCTGTGAGTTCACTGTGGCCTGGATCCCATAGCCTCGGTGCTCTGGGCCGCCTGCTGGGAGGTTCCAACTGCTGGATTCCTCACTTTTTTATTCTATGTGCCCAGTGTTGTGAGGTTACTCCTGCCTGCCTCACTCCGAGGTCCTTGGTGATGTGGGTCCTCTGGTTTGAGGACACATGTGCTGAGTACCTCAGCTTTCGATGATGTGGCCCCACTGATGTGAAGACACTCCTGCCTGGTTCCCATCCCCTTGGTGATGTGGGCCCTCTGGTGAGAGTCTGATGTTGGCTGGGTTTCTCACCCTTCTGTGAGGTGGGACCTCTGCTGTGAGGTAACTCCTGCCTGGCATGCTCACGTTGCCTTGGCAATGTGAGCCCTCAGGTGGCAGTTGGAGCCTGCTGGGAATCTCCTCCCCTCAGTTATGAGAGCTCTGGATAAAACACATATGCCCTTTTTTGCCAAGTGCATTATTTTCCAAGTTCTGTCTCTTTTCCTATGCTTTAAGAACTACTCCCGTGTACGTTCTGAAATCAGTTTCCAGCAATTCTGCCCGGCATTCAAGTCCTCATCGCAGCCTTACTTCAGTATAATTTTGGATGATAGCTGTCATTTATAACTCCGCAGGTTTCTGAATTACAGTGCCCCTGAGCTGCTTTCTTCAACTCGCTTTCTTGTGAGCTGGCCGCAACACCGCAGGATCTCCTCAGGCCCTAATCTAGTTCCAGCATGGCACGCAGAGCCTTTGGTTCATTTATCTTCCTGGTGGGAAATGAGAGTTAAATTTGCCCGTCCAGACACCTACAGATAGTCTCCCATTGCTTCTCCTTATTGCTGTTCATCTTCCGAAGAAATTGCAAAATGGGCCAAACAGGAGGTTAAAGGCACTGACTCTCCAAGTGGGGAGAGTGTTAGTAAAGTGTCTGGAATGTTGCACCCGAGTACCAGGGGACGAAAACTGAGACACATTTGAACACGTTTCCCGATCACACGGTGGATCATACTCTTGGTTCCACATGCATGTTTTAGCTGAAGGAAGAATCCCTTAAACATGGAGAGTTGAGACCCATGGAATGGGTACCATGCAATATGACTTCAAAGGGTCTGCATTTGCTCACCAAACCTCACCAATCCTATCACTGCTGCGTTTATGCCACTGTACACACGCTTCATTCTCTTCCAGAGACATATAAATCCATAGGTTTTAAGATTCTTACTAGTCAGGTATATTGTTAGGCGTTTAATATGGGGTGTTGAGTCCACTTCGTTGAGCAAGGAGTAGCTCTTGTCTATTACATATTTGGCTTATGGAACGGTATCTGTGCTAATTTCAATCTCTGGTTTTATGCAGCACCCCAACTCACCTTTCCCCTTAAGCAAGTATAAGTTGGTTTTCTACATTTGACACCCTGTTCTGTTTTGTAATTCAGTTCCTGTGTAGCCAAGTTTACATTCCATGTAGTAGTGATATCTTATGATGTTTCTTTTTCTGTGTGACTTATTTCACTTAGAATCATCGTACCTGAATCCACTCATTATGCTGCTACGGGCCTGATGACATAGATTTCATTGCTGAGTGATATTGCATTGTACGTAATTACCACAACTTCTTTATCCATTTTTCGCTTTCTGTGATATTGAACTTGTACCATAAACGAGGTTCTTGTAAACAGAGCCGGCCCAAACTTTGGGGTGGCTGTGTCTTTTTTATTTTAATTTCCCTAAGCTATAGGACCATAAGTGGACGTGCCCTAGGCTCTGTTGCTTTGTTTTTTAGATGTTTCAGGAAACACCATACACTTCTCCAGAGTGGCTGCTGGCAATTTACATCCCGCCCATCAGCATAACAAGGCTCCCAGTTCTCCATGACCTATCCTGCCTTTCTGGATTTTACACTTTTTTCAGATGGCCCTTTTGACTGGGGGGCAGTGAAACTTCATTGTAGTGCAGATTTCCTTTGCAAACTTGCTTGGTTGGCCAAAAAGTGCGTATGCGTTTTTTCCTGAATATATTCAGGAAAAAACGCATACGCCCTTTTTGGCCAAGTGCATCATTGTGGACGTTCTGCCTCTTTTCCTATGCTTTACATGCAATTCCAGTCTACCTCCTGAAATCGGTTTCCTGCAATTCTGCCCCGCTTTCAAGTCCTCTTGTCAGCCTTCCTTCAATATATTTTTGGACGATAGCTGTCATTTATAACTCTGCAGGTTTGTGAATTACAGTGCCCCTGAGCTCCTTTCTTCAACTCGCTTTCTTGTGAGCTGGCCGCAACACCGCAGGATTGCTTCAGGCCCTAGTTTGGTTCCGGCATCGCATGCTGAGCCTTTCGTTAATTCCTCTTCCTGGTGGGAAATGAGAGTTAAATTTGCCCGTCCTCACAGCTCCAGCTAGTCTCTCATTGGTTCTCCCTATTCCTGTTCATCTTACGCAGAAATTGCAAACTGGGCCAAACAGGAGGTTAAAGGCACTGACTCTCCAAGTGGGTAGAGTGTTAGTAAAGCGTCTGGAATGTTGCACCCGAGTACCAGGGAACGAAAACTGAGACACATTTAAAAACGTTCCCCGAGCACACGGTGGATCATACTCTGGGTTCCACATGCATGTTTTAGCTGAAGGAAGAATCCCTTAAACCTGGAGAGTTGAGACCCATGGAATGGGTACCATGCAATATGACTTCAAAGGGTCTGCATTTGCTCACCGAACCTCACCAATCCTATCACTGCTGCGTTTATGCCGCCGTACACACGCTTGATTCTCTTTCGGAGACATATAAATCGGTAGGTTTTAATATTCTTACTAGTCAGGTATATTCTTAGGCATTTAATATGGGGTGTTGAGTCCACTTCGTTGAGCAAGGAGTAGCTCTTGTCTATTACATATTTGGCTTATGGAACGGTATCTGTGCTAATTTCAATCTCTGGTTTCATGCAGCACCCCAACTCACCTTTCCCCTCAAGCAAGCATAAGTTGGTTTTCTACATTTGAGACCCTGTTCTGTTTTGTAATTCAGTTCTTGTGTAGCCAAGTTTACCTTCCTTGTAGTAGTGATATCTTATGGTGTTTCTTTTTCTGTGTGACTTATTTCACTTAGAATCATCATACCTGAATCCACTCATTATGCTGCTACGGGCCTGATGACATAGATTTCATTGCTGAGTGATATTGCATTGTACGTAAGTACCACAACTTCTTTATCCATTTTTCGCTTTCTGTGATATTGAACTTGTACCGTAAACGAGGTTCTTGTAAACAGAGCCGTCCCAAACTTTGGGGTGGCTGTGTCTTTTTGATTTTAATTTCCCTAAGCTATAGGACCATAAGTGGAAGTGCCCTAGGCTCTGTTGCTTAGTTTTTTAGATGTTTCAGGAAACACCATACACTTCCCAAGAGTGGCTGTTGGCAATTTACATCCCGCCCATCAGCATATCAAGGCTCCCAGTTCTGCATGGCCTGTCCTGCCTTTCTGGATTTTACACTTTTTTCAGATGGCCCTTTTGACCGGGGGGCAGTGAGACTTCATTGTAGTGCAGATATCCTTTGCAAGCTTGCTTGGTTGGCCAAAAAGGGCGTATGCGTTTTTTCCTGAATATATGCAGGAAAAAACGCATACGCCCTTTTTGGCCAAGTGCATCATTGTGGACGTTCTGCCTCTTTTCCTATGCTTTACATGCAATTCCTGTCTACCTCCTGAAATCGGTTTCCTGCAATCCTGCCCCGCTTTCATGTCCTCTTGGCAGCCTTACTTCAATATATTTTTGGACGATAGCTGTCATTTATAACTCTGCTGGTTTGTGAATTACAGTGCCCCTGAGCTCCTTTCTTCAACTCGCTTTCTTGTGAGATGGCCGCAACACCGCAGGATTGCTTCAGGCCCTAGTGTGGTTCCGGCATGGCATGCTGAGCCTTTGGTTAATTCCTCTTTCTGGTGGGAAATGAGAGTTAAATTTGCCCGTCCAGACACCTCCAGCTAGTTTCTCATTGGTTCTCCCTATTCCTGTACATTTTCCGCAGAAATTGCAAACTGGGCCAAACAGGAGTTTAAAGACACTGACTCTCCAAGTGGGGAGAGAGTTAGTAAAGCGTCTTGAATGTTGCACCCGAGTACCAGGGGATGAAAACTGAGACACATTTGAACACGTTTCCTGATCACAGGGTGGATCATACTCTGTGTTCCACATGCATGTTTCAGCTGAAGAAATTATCCCTTAAACCTGGAGAGTTGAGACCCATGGAATGGGTACCATGCAATATGACTTCAAAGGGTCTGCATTTGCTCACCGAACCTCACAAATCCTATCACTGCTGCGTTTATGCCGCTGTACACACGCTTGATTCTCTTTCGGAGACATATAAATCCACAGGTTTTAAGATTCTTACTAGTCAGGTGTATTCTTAGGCGTTTAATATGGGGTGTTGAGTACACTTCGTTTAGCAAGGAGTAGCTCTTGTCTATTACATATTTGGCTTATGGCACGGTATCTGTGCTAATTTAAATCTCTGGTTTCATGCAGCACCCCAACTCACCTTTCCCCTCAATCAAGCATAAGTTGGTTTTCTACATTTGAGACCCTGTTCTGTTTTGTAATTCAGTTCTTGTGTAGCCAAGTTTACCTTCCGTGTAGTAGTGATATCTTCTGGTGTTTCTTTTTCTGTGTGACTTATTTCACTTAGAATCATCATACCTGAATCCACTCATTATCTGCTACGGGCCTGATGACATAGATTTCATTGCTGAGTGATATTGCATTGTACGTAAGTACCACAACTTCTTTATCCATTTTTTGCTTTCTGTGATATTGAACTTGTACCGTAAACGAGGTTCTTGTAAACAGAGCCGTCCCAAACTTTGGGGTGGCTTTGTGTTTTTGATTTTAATTGCCCTAATCTATAGGACCATAAGTGGAAGTGCCCTAGGCTCTGTTGCTTAGTTTTTTAGATGTTTCAGGAAACACCATACACTTCTCCAGAGTGGCTGTTGGCAATTTACATCCCGCCCACCAGCATAACAAGACTCCCAGTTCTCCATGGCCTGTCCTGCCTTTCTGGATTTTACACTTTTTTCAGATGGCCCTTTTGACCGGGGGGCAGTGAGACTTCATTGTAGTGCAGATTTCCTTTGCAAGCTTGCTTGGTTGGCCAAAAAGGGCGTATGCGTTTTTTCCTGAATATATTCAGGAAAAAACGCATACGCCCTTTTTGGCCAAGTGCATCATTGTGGACGTTCTGCCTCTTTTCCTATGCTTTACATGCAATTCCCGTCTACCTCCTGAAATCGGTTTCCTGCAATTCTGCCCCGCTTTCAAGTTCTCTTGGCAGCCTTACTTCAATATATTTTTGGACGATAGCTGTCATTTATAACTCTGCAGGTTTGTGAATTACAGTGCCCCTGAGCTCCTTTCTTCAACTCGCTTTCTTGTGAGCTGGCCGCAACACCGCAGGATTGCTTCAGGCCCTAGTGTGGTTCCAGCACGGCACGCTGAACCTTTGGTTAATTCCTCTTCCTGGTGGGAAATGAGAGTTAAATTTGCCCGTCCAGACACCTCCAGCTAGTCTCTCATTGGTTCTCCCTATTCCTGTACATTTTCCGCAGAAATTGCAAACTGGGCCAAACAGGAGTTTAAAGGCACTGACTCTCCAAGTGGGGAGAGTGTTAGTAAAGCGTCTTGAATGTTGCACCCGAGTACCAGGGGACGAAAACTGAGACACATTTGAACACGTTTCCCGATCACACGGTGGATCATACTCTGGGTTCCACATGCATGTTTTAGCTGAAGGAAGAATCCCTTAAACCTGGAGAGTTGAGACCCATGGAATGGGTACCATGCAATATGACTTCAAAGGGTCTGCATTTGCTCACCGAACCTCACCAATCCTATCACTGCTGCGTTTATGCCGCCGTACACACGTTTGATTCTCTTTCGGAGACATATAAATTCACAGGTTTTAAGATTCTTACTAGTCAGGTGTATTCTTAGGCGTTTAATATGGGGTGTTGAGTCCACTTCGTTGAGCAAGGAGTAGCTCTTGTCTATTGCATATTTGGCTTATGGAACGGTATCTGTGCTAATTTCAATCTCTGGTTTCATGCAGCACCCCAACTCACCTTTCCCCTTAAGCAAGCATAAGTTGGTTTTCTACATTTGAGACCCTGTTCTGTTTTGTAATTCAGTTCCTGTGTAGCCAAGTTTACATTCCGTGTAGTAGTGATATCTTATGATGTTTCTTTTTCTGTGTGACTTATTTCACTTAGACTCATCATACCTGCATCCACTCATTATGCTGCTACGGGCCTGATGACATAGATTTCATTGCTGAGTGATATTGCATTGTACATAAGTACCACAACTTCTTTATCCATTTTTTGCTTTCTGTGATATTGAACTTGTACCGTAAACGAGGTTCTTGTAAACAGAGCCGTCCCAAACTTTGGGGTGGCTGTGTCTTTTTTATTTTAATTTCCCTAAGCTATAGGACCATAAGTGGAAGTGCCCTAGGCTCTGTTGCTTTGTTTTTTAGATGTTTCAGGAAACACCATACACTTCTCCAGAGTGGCTGTTGGCAATTTACATCACGCCCACCAGCATAACAAGGCTCCCAGTTCTCCATGGCCTGTCCTGCCTTTCTGGATTTTACACATTTTTCAGATGGCCCTTTTGACCGGGGGGCAGTGAGACTTCATTGTAGTGCAGATTTCCTTTGCAAGCTTGCTTGGTTGGCCAAAAAGGGCGTATGCGTTTTTTCCTGAATATATTCAGGAAAAAACGCATACGCCCTTTTTGGCCAAGTGCATCATTGTGGACGTTCTGCCTCTTTTCCTATGCTTTACATGCAATTCCAGTCTACCTCCTTAAATCGGTTTCCTGCAATTCTGCCCCGCTTTCAAGTCCTCTTGGCAGCCTTACTTCAATATATTTTTGGACGATAGCTGTCATTTATAACTCTGCAGGTTTGTGAATTACAGTGCCCCTGAGCTCCTTTCTTCAACTCGCTTTCTTGTGAGCTGGCCGAAACACCACAGGATTGCTTCAGGACCTAGTGTAGTTCCGGCACGGCATGCTGAGCCTTTGGTTAATTCCTCTTCCTGGTGGGAAATGAGAGTTAAATTTGCCCGTCCAGACACCTCCAGCTAGTCTCTCTTTCGTTCTCCCTATTCCTGTTCATTTTCCACAGAAATTGCAAACTGGGCCAAACAGGAGGTTAAAGGCACTGACTCTCCAAGTGGGGAGAGTGTTAGTAAAGCATCTGGAATGTTGCACCCGAGTTCCACGGGACGAAAACTGAGACACATTTGAACACGTTTCCCGATCACACGGTGGATCATACTCTGGGTTCCACATGCATGTTTTAGCTGAAGGAAGAATCCCTTAAACCTGGAGAGTTGAGACCCATGGAATGGGTACCATGCAATATGACTTTAAAGGGTCTGCATTTGCTCACCGAACCTCACCAATCCTATCACTGCTGCGTTTATGCCGCTGTACACACGCTTGATTCTCTTTCGGAGACATATAAATCCGTAGGTTTTAAGATTATTTCTAGTCAGGTATATTCTTAGGCGTTTAATATGGGGTGTTGAGTCCACTTCGTTCAGCAAGGAGTAGCTCTTGTCTATTGCATATTTGGCTTATGGAACGGTATCTGTGCTAATTTCAATCTCTGGTTTCATGCAGCAACCCAACTCACCTTTCCCCTTAAGCAAGCATAAGTTGGTTTTCTACATTTGAGACCCTGTTCTGTTTTGTAATTCAGTTCCTGTGTAGCCAAGTTTACATTCCGTGTATTGGTGATATCTTATGATGTTTCTTTTTCTGTGTGACTTATTTCACTTAGAATCTTCATACCTGAATCCACTCATTATGCTGGTACGGGCCTGATGACATAGATTTCATTGCTGAGTGATATTGCATTGTACGTAAGTACCACAACTTCTTTATCCATTTTTCGCTTTCTGTGATATTGAACTTGTACCATAAACGAGGTTCTTGTAAACAGAGCCTTCCCAAACTTTGGGGTGGCTGTGTCTTTTTGATTTTAATTTCCCTAAGCTATAGGACCATAAGTGGAAGTGCCCTAGGCTCTGTTGCTTTGTTTTTTAGATGTTTCAGGAAACACCATACATTTCTCCAGAGTGGCTGTTGGCAATTTACATCCCGCCCATCAGCATAACAAGGCTCCCAGTTCTCCATGGCCTGTCCTCCCTTTCTGGATTTTACACATTTTTCAGATGGCCCTTTTGACTGGGCGGCAGTGAGACTTCATTGTAGTGCAGATTTCCTTTGCAAGCTTGCTTGGTTGGCCAAAAAGGGCGTATGCGTTTTTTCCTGAATATATTCAGGAAAAAACGCATACGCCCTTTTTGGCCAAGTGCATCGTTGTGGATGTTCTGCCTCTTTTCCTATGCTTTACATGCAATTCCATTCTACCTCCTGAAATCGGTTTCGTAAAATTCTGCACCGCTTTCAAGTCCTCTTGGCAGCCTTACTTCAATATATTTTTGGACGATAGCTGTCATTTATAACTCTGCAGGTTTGTGAATTACAGTGCCCCTGAGCTCCTTTCTTCAACTCGCTTTCTTGTGAGCTGGCCGCAACACCGCAGGATTGCTTCAGGCCCTAGTGTGGTTCCGGCACGGCATGCTGAGCCTTTGGTTAATTCCTCTTTCTGGTGGGAAATGAGAGTTAAATTTGCCCGTCCAGACACCTCCAGCTAGTTTCTCATTGGTTCTCCCTATTCCTGTACATTTTCCGCAGAAATTGCAAACTGGGCCATACAGGAGGTTAAAGGCACTGACTCTCCAAGTGGGGAGAGTGTTAGTAAAGCGTCTGGAGTGTTGCACCCGAGTACCAGGGGACGAAAACTGAGACACATTTGAACACGTTTCCTGATCACACGGTGGATCATACTCTGTGTTCCACATGCATGTTTTAGCTGAAGGAAGAATCCCTTAAACTTGGAGAGTTGAGACCCATGGAATGGGTACCATGCAATATGACTTCAAAGGGTCTGCGTTTGCTCACCGAACCTCACCAGTCCTATCACTGCTGCGTTTATGCTGCTGTACACACGCTTGATTCTCTTTTGGAGACATATAAATCCGTAGGTTTTAAGATTATTTCTAGTCAGGTATATTCTTAGGCGTTTAATATGGGGTGTTGAGTCAACTTCGTTCAGCAAGGAGTAGCTCTTGTCTATTGCATATTTGGCTTATGGAACAGTATCTGTGCTAATTTCAATCTCTGGTTTCATGCAGCACCCCAACTCACCTTTCCTCTTAAGCAAGCATAAGTTGGTTTTCTACATTTGAGACCCTGTTCTGTTTTGTAATTCAGTTCCTGTGTAGCCAAGTTTACATTCCGTGTAGTAGTGATATCTTATGATGTTTCTTTTTCTGTGTGACTTATTTCACTTAGACTCATCATACCTGCATCCACTCATTATGCTGCTACGGGCCTGATGACATAGATTTCATTGCTGAGTGATATTGCATTGTACATAAGTACCACAACTTCTTTATCCATTTTTTGCTTTCTGTGATATTGAACTTGTACCGTAAACGAGGTTCTTGTAAACAGAGCCGTCCCAAACTTTGGGGTGGCTGTGTCTTTTTGATTTTAATTTCCCTAAGCTATAGGACCATAAGTGGAAGTGCCCTAGGCTCTGTTGCTTTGTTTTTTAGATGTTTCAGGAAACACCATACACTTCTCCAGAGTGGCTGTTGGCAATTTACATCACGCCCACCAGCATAACAAGGCTCCCAGTTCTCCATGGCCTGTCCTGCCTTTCTGGATTTTACACATTTTTCAGATGGCCCTTTTGACCGGGGGGCAGTGAGACTTCATTGTAGTGCAGATTTCCTTTGCAAGCTTGCTTGGTTGGCCAAAAAGGGCGTATGCGTTTTTTCCTGAATATATTCAGGAAAAAACGCATACGCCCTTTTTGGCCAAGTGCATCATTGTGGACGTTCTGCCTCTTTTCCTATGCTTTACATGCAATTCCAGTCTACCTCCTTAAATCGGTTTCCTGCAATTCTGCCCCGCTTTCAAGTCCTCTTGGCAGCCTTACTTCAATATATTTTTGGACGATAGCTGTCATTTATAACTCTGCAGGTTTGTGAATTACAGTGCCCCTGAGCTCCTTTCTTCAACTCGCTTTCTTGTGAGCTGGCCGAAACACCACAGGATTGCTTCAGGACCTAGTGTAGTTCCGGCACGGCATGCTGAGCCTTTGGTTAATTCCTCTTCCTGGTGGGAAATGAGAGTTAAATTTGCCCGTCCAGACACCTCCAGCTAGTCTCTCTTTCGTTCTCCCTATTCCTGTTCATTTTCCACAGAAATTGCAAACTGGGCCAAACAGGAGGTTAAAGGCACTGACTCTCCAAGTGGGGAGAGTGTTAGTAAAGCATCTGGAATGTTGCACCCGAGTTCCACGGGACGAAAACTGAGACACATTTGAACACGTTTCCCGATCACACGGTGGATCATACTCTGGGTTCCACATGCATGTTTTAGCTGAAGGAAGAATCCCTTAAACCTGGAGAGTTGAGACCCATGGAATGGGTACCATGCAATATGACTTTAAAGGGTCTGCATTTGCTCACCGAACCTCACCAATCCTATCACTGCTGCGTTTATGCCGCTGTACACACGCTTGATTCTCTTTCGGAGACATATAAATCCGTAGGTTTTAAGATTATTTCTAGTCAGGTATATTCTTAGGCGTTTAATATGGGGTGTTGAGTCCACTTCGTTCAGCAAGGAGTAGCTCTTGTCTATTGCATATTTGGCTTATGGAACGGTATCTGTGCTAATTTCAATCTCTGGTTTCATGCAGCAACCCAACTCACCTTTCCCCTTAAGCAAGCATAAGTTGGTTTTCTACATTTGAGACCCTGTTCTGTTTTGTAATTCAGTTCCTGTGTAGCCAAGTTTACATTCCGTGTATTGGTGATATCTTATGATGTTTCTTTTTCTGTGTGACTTATTTCACTTAGAATCTTCATACCTGAATCCACTCATTATGCTGGTACGGGCCTGATGACATAGATTTCATTGCTGAGTGATATTGCATTGTACGTAAGTACCACAACTTCTTTATCCATTTTTCGCTTTCTGTGATATTGAACTTGTACCATAAACGAGGTTCTTGTAAACAGAGCCTTCCCAAACTTTGGGGTGGCTGTGTCTTTTTGATTTTAATTTCCCTAAGCTATAGGACCATAAGTGGAAGTGCCCTAGGCTCTGTTGCTTTGTTTTTTAGATGTTTCAGGAAACACCATACATTTCTCCAGAGTGGCTGTTGGCAATTTACATCCCGCCCATCAGCATAACAAGGCTCCCAGTTCTCCATGGCCTGTCCTCCCTTTCTGGATTTTACACATTTTTCAGATGGCCCTTTTGACTGGGCGGCAGTGAGACTTCATTGTAGTGCAGATTTCCTTTGCAAGCTTGCTTGGTTGGCCAAAAAGGGCGTATGCGTTTTTTCCTGAATATATTCAGGAAAAAACGCATACGCCCTTTTTGGCCAAGTGCATCGTTGTGGATGTTCTGCCTTTTTTCCTATGCTTTACATGCAATTCCATTCTACCTCCTGAAATCGGTTTCGTAAAATTCTGCACCGCTTTCAAGTCCTCTTGGCAGCCTTACTTCAATATATTTTTGGACGATAGCTGTCATTTATAACTCTGCAGGTTTGTGAATTACAGTGCCCCTGAGCTCCTTTCTTCAACTCGCTTTCTTGTGAGCTGGCCGCAACACCGCAGGATTGCTTCAGGCCCTAGTGTGGTTCCGGCACGGCATGCTGAGCCTTTGGTTAATTCCTCTTTCTGGTGGGAAATGAGAGTTAAATTTGCCCGTCCAGACACCTCCAGCTAGTTTCTCATTGGTTCTCCCTATTCCTGTACATTTTCCGCAGAAATTGCAAACTGGGCCATACAGGAGGTTAAAGGCACTGACTCTCCAAGTGGGGAGAGTGTTAGTAAAGCGTCTGGAGTGTTGCACCCGAGTACCAGGGGACGAAAACTGAGACACATTTGAACACGTTTCCTGATCACACGGTGGATCATACTCTGTGTTCCACATGCATGTTTTAGCTGAAGGAAGAATCCCTTAAACTTGGAGAGTTGAGACCCATGGAATGGGTACCATGCAATATGACTTCAAAGGGTCTGCGTTTGCTCACCGAACCTCACCAGTCCTATCACTGCTGCGTTTATGCTGCTGTACACACGCTTGATTCTCTTTTGGAGACATATAAATCCGTAGGTTTTAAGATTATTTCTAGTCAGGTATATTCTTAGGCGTTTAATATGGGGTGTTGAGTCAACTTCGTTCAGCAAGGAGTAGCTCTTGTCTATTGCATATTTGTCTTATGGAACGGTATCTGTGCTAATTTCAATCTCTGGTTTCATGCAGCACCCCAACTCACCTTTCCCCTCAAGCAAGCATAAGTTGGTTTTCTACATTTGAGACCCTGTTCTGTTTTGTAATTCAGTTCTTGTGTAGCCAAGTTTACCTTCCGTGTAGTAGTGATATCTTATGGTGTTTCTTTTTCTGTGTGACTTATTTCACTTAGAATCATCATACCTGAATCCACTCATTATGCTGCTACGGGCCTGATGACATAGATTTCATTGCTGAGTGATATTGCATTGTACGTAAGTACCACAACTTCTGTATCCATTTTTCGCTTTCTGTGATATTGAACTTGTACTGTAAACGAGGTTCTTGTAAACAGAGCCGTCCCAAAGTTTGGGGAGGCTGTGTCTTTTTGATTTTAATTTCCCTAAGCTATAGGACCATAAGTGGAAGTACCCTAGGCTCTGTTGCTTTGTTTTTTAGATGTTTCAGGAAACACCATACACTTCTCCAGAGTGGCTGTTGGCAATTTACATCCCGCCCATCAGCATAACAAGGCTCCCAGTTCTCCATGGCCTGTCCTGCCTTTCTGGATTTTACACTTTTTTCAGATGGCCCTTTTGACCGGGGGGCAGTGAGACTTCATTGTAGTGCAGATTTCCTTTGCAAGCTTGCTTGGTTGGCCAAAAAGGGCGTATGCGTTTTTTCCTGAATATATTCAGGAAAAAACGCATACGCCCTTTTTGGCCAAGTGCATCATTGTGGACGTTCTGCCTCTTTTCCTATGCTTTACATGCAATTACTGTCTACCTCCTGAAATCGGTTTCCTGCAATCCTGCCCCGCTTTCAAGTCCTCTTGGCAGCCTTACTTCAATATATTTTTGGACGATAGCTGTCATTTATAACTCTGCAGGTTTGTGAATTACAGTGCCCCTGAGCTCCTTTCTTCAACTCGCTTTCTTGTGAGCTGGCCACAACACCGCAGGATTGCTTCAGGCCCTAGTGTGGTTCCGGCACGGCATGCTGAGCCTTTGGTTAATTCCTCTTTCTGGTGGGAAATGAGAGTTAAATTTGCCCGTCCAGACACCTCCAGCTAGTTTCTCATTGGTTCTCCCTATTCCTGTACATTTTCAGCAGAAATTGCAAACTGGGCCAAACAGGAGTTTAAAGACACTGACTCTCCAAGTGGGGAGAGTGTTAGTAAAGCGTCTTGAATGTTGCACCCGAGTACCAGGGGACGAAAACTGAGACACATTTGAACACGTTTCCTGATCACACGGTGGATCATACTCTGTGTTCCACATGCATGTTTCAGCTGAAGGAAGAATCCCTTAAACCTGGAGAGTTGAGACCCATGGAATGGGTACCATGCAGTATGACTTCAAAGGGTCTGCATTTGCTCACCGAACCTCACCAATCCTATCACTGCTGCGTTTATGCCGCTGTACACACGCTTGATTCTCTTTCGGAGACATATCAATGCGTAGGTTTTAAGATTATTTCTAGTCAGGTATATTCTTAGGCGTTTAATATGGGGTGTTGAGTCCACTGCGTTGAGCAAGGAGTAGCTCTTGTCTATTACATATTTGGCTTATGGAACGGTATCTGTGCTAATTTCAATCTCTGGTTTTATGCAGCACCCCAACTCACCTTTCCCCTTAAGCAAGCATAAGTTGGTTTTCTACATTTGACACCCTGTTCTGTTTTGTAATTCAGTTCCTGTGTAGCCAAGTTTACATTCCGTGTAGTAGTGATATCTTATGATGTTTCTTTTTCTGTGTGACATATTTCACTTAGAATCATCATACCTGCATCCCCTCATTATGCTGCTACGGGCCTGATGACATAGATTTCATTGCTGAGTGATATTGCATTGTACGTAAGTACCACAACTTCTTTATCCATTTTTCGCTTTCTGTGATATTGAACTTGTACCGTAAACGAGATTCTTTTAAACAGAGCCGTCCCAAACTTTGGGGTGGCTGTGTCTTTTTGATTTTCATTTCCCTAAGCTATAGGACCATAAGTGGAAGTGCCCTAGGCTCTGTTGCTTTGTTTTTTAAATGTTTCAGGAAACACCATACACTTCTCCAGAGTGGCTGTTGGCAATTTACATCCCGCCCACCAGCATAACAAGGCTCCCAGTTCTCCATGGCCTGTCCTGCCTTTCTGGATTTTACACTTTTTTCAGATGGCCCTTTTGACCGGGGGGCAGTGAGACTTCATTGTAGTGCAGATTTCCTTTGCAAGCTTGCTTGGTTGGCCAAAAAGGGCGTATGCGTTTTTTCCTGAATATATTCAGGAAAAAACGCATACGCCCTTTTTGGCCAAGTGCATCATTGTGGACGTTCTGCCTCTTTTCCTATGCTTTACATGCAATTCCTGTCTACCTCCTGAAATCGGTTTCCTGCAATTCTGCCCCACTTTCAAGTCCTCTTGGCAGCCTTACTTCAATATATTTTTGGACGATAGCTGTCATTTATAACTCTGCAGGTTTGTGAATTACAGTGCCCCTGAGCTCCTTTCTTCAACTCGCTTTCTTGTGAGCTGGCCGCAACACCGCAGGATTGCTTCAGGCCCTAGTGTGGTTCCGGCACGGCATGCTGAGCCTTTGGTTAATTCCTCTTTCTGGTGGGAAATGAGAGTTAAATTTGCCCGTCCAGACACCTCCAGCTAGTTTCTCATTGGTTCTCCCTATTCCTGTACATTTTCCGCAGAAATTGCAAACTGGGCCATACAGGAGGTTAAAGGCACTGACTCTCCAAGTGGGGAAAGTGTTAGTAAAGCGTCTGGAGTGTTGCACCCGAGTACCAGGGGACGAAAACTGAGACACATTTGAACACGTTTCCTGATCACACGGTGGATCATACTCTGTGTTCCACATGCATGTTTTAGCTGAAGGAAGAATCCCTTAAACTTGGAGAGTTGAGACCCATGGAATGGGTACCATGCAATATGACTTCAAAGGGTCTGCATTTGCTCACCGAACCTCACCAATCCTATCACTGCTGCGTTTATGCTGCTGTACACACGCTTGATTCTCTTTCGGAGACATATAAATCAGTAGGTTTTAATATTCTTACTAGTCAGGTGTATTCTTAAGCGTTTAATATGGGGTGTTGAGGCCACTGCGTTGAGCAAGGAGTAGCTCTTGTCTATTACATATTTGGCTTATGGAACGGTATCTGTGCTAATTTCAATCTCTGGTTTCATGCAGCACGCCAACTCACCTTTCCCCTTAAGCAAGCATAAGTTGGTTTTCTACATTTGAGACCCTGTTCTGTTTTGTAATTCAGTTCTTGTGTAGCCAAGTTTACCTTCCGTGTAGTAGTGATATCTTATGGTGTTTCTTTTCCTGTGTGACTTATTTCACTTAGAATCATCATACCTGAATCCACTCATTATGCTGCTACGGGCCTGATGACATAGATTTCATTGCTGAGTGATATTGCATTGTACGTTAGCACCACAACTTCTTTATCCATTTTTTGCTTTCTGTGATATTGAACTTGTACCGTAAACGAGGTTCTTGTAAACAGAGCCGTCCCAAACTTTGGGGTGGCTGTGTCTTTTTGATTTTCATTTCCCTAAGCTATAGGACCATAAGTGGATGTGCCCTAGGCTCTGTTGCTTTGTTTTTTAGATGTTTCAGGAAACAGCATACACTTCTCCAGAGTGGCTGTTGGCAATTTACATCCCGCTCACCGGCATAACAAAGCTCCCAGTTCTCCATGGCCTGTCCTGCCTTTCTGGATTTTACACTTTTTTCAGATGGCCCTTTTGACCGGGGGGCAGTGAGACTTCATTGTAGTGCAGATTTCCTTTGCAAGCTTGCTTGGTTGGCCAAAAAGGGCGTATGCGTTTTTTCCTGAATATATTCAGGAAAAAAAGCATATGCCCTTTTAGGCCAAGTGCATGATTGTGGACGTTCTACCTCTTTTCCTATGCTTTACATGCAATTCCAGTGTACCTCCTGAAATCGATTTCCTGCAATTCTGCCCCGCTTTCAAGTCCTCTTGGCAGCCTTACTTCAATATATTTTTGGACGATAGCTGTCATTTATAACTCTGCAGGTTTGTGAATTACAGTGCCCCTGAGCTCGTTTCTTCAACTCCCTTTGTTGTGAGCTGGCCGCAACACCGCAGGATTGCTTCAGGCCCTAGTGTAGTTCCGGCACGGCATGCTGAGCCTTTGGTTAATTCCTCTTCCTGGTGGGAAATGAGAGTTAAATTTGCCCGTCCAGACACCTCCAGCTAGTCTCTCTTTCGTTCTCCCTATTCCTGTTCATTTTCCACAGAAATTACAAACTGGGCCAAACAGGAGGTTAAAGGCACTGACTCTCCAAGTGGGGAGAGTGTTAGTAAAGCATCTGGAATGTTGCACCCGAGTACCAGGGACGAAAACGAGACACATTTGAACACGTTTCCCGATCACACGGTGGATCATACTCTGGATTCCACATGCATGTTTTAGCTGAAGGAAGAATCCCTTAAACCTGGAGAGTTGAGACCCATGGAATGGGTACCATGCAATATGACTTTAAAGGGTCTGCATTTGCTCACCGAACCTCACCAATCCTATCACTGCTGCGTTTATGCCGCTGTACACACGCTTGATTCTCTTTCGGAGACATATAAATCCGTAGGTTTTAAGATTATTTCTAGTCAGGTATATTCTTAGGCGTTTAATATGGGGTGTTGAGTCCACTTCGTTGAGCAAGGAGTAGCTCTTGTCTATTGCATATTTGGCTTATGGAACGGTATCTGTGCTAATTTCAATCTCTGGTTTCATGCAGCACCCCAACTCACCTTTCCCCTTAAGCAAGCATAAGTTGGTTTTCTACATTTGAGACCCTGTTCTGTTTTGTAATTCAGTTCCTGTGTAGCCAAGTTTACATTCCGTGTATTGGTGATATCTTATGATGTTTCTTTTTCTGTGTGACTTATTTCACTTACAATCTTCGTACCTGAATCCACTCATTATGCTGGTACGGGCCTGATGACATAGATTTCATTGCTGAGTGATATTGCATTGTACATAAGTACCACAACTTCTTTATTCATTTTTCGCTTTCTGTGATATTGAACTTGTACCATAAACGAGGTTCTTGTAAACAGAGCCTTCCCAAACTTTGGGGTGGCTGTGTCTTTTTGATTTTAATTTCCCTAAGCTATAGGACCATAAGTGGAAGTGCCCTAGGCTCTGTTGCTTTGTTTTTTAGATGTTTCAGGAAACACCATACATTTCTCCAGAGTGGCTGTTGGCAATTTACATCCCGCCCATCAGCATAACAAGGTTCCCATTTCTCCATGGCCTGTCCTGCCTTTCTGGATTTTACACATTTTTCAGATGGCCCTTTTGACTGGGCGGCAGTGAGACTTCATTGTAGTGCAGATTTCCTTTGCAAGCTTTCTTGGTTGGCCAAAAAGGGCGTATGCGTTTTTTCCTGAATATATTCAGGAAAAAACGCATACGCCCTTTTTGGCCAAGTGCATCGTTGTGGATGTTCTGCCTCTTTTCCTATGCTTTACATGCAATTCCAGTCTACCTCCTGAAATCGGTTTCGTGCAATTCTGCACCACTTTCAAGTCCTCTTGGCAGCCTTACTTCAATATATTTTTGGACGATAGCTGTCATTTATAACTCTGCAGGTTTGTGAATTACAGTGCCCCTGAGCTCCTTTCTTCAACTCGCTTTTTTGTGAGCTGGCCGCAACACCGCAGGATTGCTTCAGGCCCTAGTGTGGATCCGGCACGGCACGCTGAGCCTTTGGTTAATTCCTCTTCCTGGTGGGAAATGAGAGTTAAATTTGCCCGTCCAGACACCTCCAGCTAGTCTCTCTTTCGTTCTCCCTATTCCTGTTAATTTTCCACAGAAATTACAAACTGGGCCAAACAGGAGGTTAAAGGCACTGACTCTCCAAGTGGGGAGAGTGTTAGTAATGCATCTGGAATGTTGCACCCGAGTACCAGGGACGAAAACGAGACACATTTGAACACGTTTCCCGATCACACGGTGGATCATACTCTGGGTTCCACATGCATGTTTTAGCTGAAGGAAGAATCCCTTAAACCTGGAGAGTTGAGACCCATGGAATGGGTACCATGCAATATGACTTCAAAGGGTCTGCATTTGCTCACCGAACCTCACCAATGCTATCACTGCTGCGTTTATGCCACTGTGCACACGCTTGATTCTCTTTCGGAGACATATAAATCCATAGGTTTTAAGATTCTTACTAGTCAGGTATATTGTTAGGCGTTTAATATGGGATGTTGAGTCCACTTCGTTGAGCAAGGAGTGGCTCTTGTCTATTACATATTTGGCTTATGGAACGGTATCTGTGCTAATTTCAATCTCTTGTTGTATGCAGCACCCTAACTCACCTTTCCCCTTAAGCAAGCATAAGTTGGTTTTCTACATTTGACACCCTGTTCTGTTTTGTAATTCAGTTCCTGTGTAGCCAAGTTTACATTCCGTGTAATAGTGATATCTTATGATGTTTCTTTTTCTGTGTGACTTATTTCACTTAGAATCATTGTACCTGAATCCACTCATTATGCTGCTACGGGCCTGATGACATAGATTTCATTGCTGAGTGATATTGCATTGTACGTAAGTACCACAACTTCTTTATACATTTTTCGCTTTCTGTGATATTGAACTTGTACCGTAAACGAGGTTCTTGTAAACAGAGCCATCCCAAACTTTGGGGTGGCTGTGTCTTTTTGATTTTAATTTCCCTAAGCTATAGGACCATAAGTGGAAGTGCCCTAGGCTCTGTTGCTTTGTTTTTTGGATGTTTTAGGAACACTATACACTTCTCCAGAGTGGCTGCTGGCAATTTACATCCCGCCCATCAGCATAAAAATGCTCCCAGTTCTCCATGGCCTGTCCTGCCTTTCTGGATTTTACACTTTTTTCAGATGGCCCTTTTGACCGGGGGGCTGTGAGACTTCAATGTAGTGCAGATTTCCTTTGCAAGCTTTCTTGGTTGGCCAAAAAGGGCGTATGCGTTTTTTCCTGAATATATTCAGGATAAAACGCATACGCCCTTTTTGGCCAAGTGCATCATTGTGGACGTTCTGCCTCTTTTCCTATGCTTTACATTCAATTCCCGTCTGCCTCCTGAAATCGGTTTCCTGCAATTCTGCTCCGCTTTCAACTCCTCTTGGCTCCCTTACTTCAATATATTTTTGGAAGATAGCTGTCATTTATAACTCTGCAGGTTTGTGAATTACAGTGCCCCTGAGCTCCTTTCTTCAACTCGCTTTCTTGTGAGCTGGCTGCAACACCAAAGGATTGCTTCTGGTCCTAGTGTGGATCCGGCACGGCACGCTGAGCCTTTGGTTAATTCCTCTTCCTGGTGGGAAATGAGAGTTAAATTTGCCCGTATAGACACCTCCAGCTAGTTTCTCATTGGTTCTCCCTATTCCTGTACATTTTCTGCAGAAATTGCAAACTGGGCCATACAGGAGGTTAAAGGCACTGACTCTCCAAGTGGGGAGAGTGTTAGTAAAGCGTCTGGAGTGTTGTACCCGAGTACCAGGGGACGAAAACTGAGACACATTTGAACACGTTTCCCGATCACACGGTGGATCATACTCTGTGTTCCACATGCATGTTTTAGCTGAAGGAAGAATCCCTTAAACCTGGAGAGTTGAGACCCATGGAATGGGTACCATGCAATATGACTTCAAAGGGTCTGCATTTGCTCACCGAACCTCACCAATCCTATCACTGCTGCGTTTATGCCGCTGTACACACGCTTGATTCTCTTTCGGAGACATAAATTCAAAGGTTTTAAGATTCTTACTAGTCAGGTTTATTCTTAGGCGTTTAATATGGGGTGTTCAGTCCACTTCGTTGAGCAAGGAGTAGCTCTTGTCTATTACATATTTGGCTTATGGAACGGTATCTGTGCTAATTTCAATCTCTGGTTTTATGCAGCACCCCAACTCACCCTTCCCCTTAAGCAAGCCTAAGTTGGTTTTCTACATTTGACACTCTGTTCTGTTTTGTAATTCAGTTCTTGTTTAGCCAAGTTTACATTCCATGTATTAGGATATCTTATGATGTTTCTTTTTCTGTGTGACTTATTTCACTTAGAATCATCGTACCTGAATCCATTCATTATGCTGCTACGGGCCTGATGACATAGATTTCATTGCTGACTGATATTGCATTGTACGTAAGTACCACAACTTCTTTATCCATTTTTTGCTTTCTGTGATATTGAACTTGTACCGTAAACGAGGTTCTTGCAAACAGAGCCGTCCCAAACTTTAGGGTGGCTGTGTCTTTTTGATTTTAATTTCCCTAAGCTATAGGACCATAAGTGGAAATGCCCTAGACCCTGTTGCTTTGTTTTTCAGATGTATCAGGAAACACCACACACTTCTCCAGAGTGGCTGTTGGCAATGTACATCCCGCCCATCAGCATAACAAGGCTCCTTTTTCCCCATGGCCTGTCTTGCCTTTCTGGATTTTACACTTTTCTCAGATGGCCCTTTAGACCGGGGGGAAGTGACACTTCATAGTAGTTCGGATTTCCATTGCAAGCTTGCTTGGTTTGCCAAAAAGGGCGTATGTGTTTTTTCCTGAATATATTCAGGAACAAACTCATACGCCCTTTGTTGCCAAGTGCATCATTGTCGATGTTCTGCCTCTTTTCCTATGCTTTAAATGCAAATCCAGTCTACCTCCTGAAATCGGTTTCCTGCAATTCTGCCCCGCTTTCAAGTCCTCTTCGCAGCCTTACTTCAATATATTTTTGGACGTTATCTGTCATTTATAACTCTGCAGGTTTGTGAATTACAGGGCCCCTGAGCTCCTTTCTTCAACTCGCTTTCTTGTGAGCTGGCCGCAAACCCGCAAGACTGCTTCAGGCCCTAATCTGCTTCTGGCAGGGCACGCTGAGCCTTTGGTTAATTCCTCTTCCTGGTGGGAAATGAGTGTTAAATATGCCCGTCCAGACACCTACCTCACTCTCAACCCCTTGGTGATGTGGGTCCTCTGGTTTGTGGCCACTTTTGCTGGGTTCCTCACCTTTCGATGATGTGGCCCCACTAGTGTGAGGACACTCCTGCTTGGTTCTCATCCACGTGGTTATGTGGACCCCCTGGTGAGAGTCTGTTCCTGGCTTTGTTCCTCACCCACCTGTGAGGGAGACCCTCTGCTGATAGGTCACTCCTGCATGGCTGGCACACATTGCCTTGGTGAAGTCAGCCGTGTGGTGGCAGTTGGAGCGTGCTGGGAATCTCTTCCCCCCGGTGATGAGGGCCCTCTTGCATCAGGCCCTGACTGCTGGGCTCACCAACTTTTCTTAGTGAGCCCAGTGATGCTTTGGCACTCCTCTTAGGATCCCATCTCCATGGGGATGTGGGCCTTCTGCTCTGAGGTCCCAACGGCTGGGTTGTTCACATTTTCATGATGTGGGCTCTCTGGTGTTAGTTCACAGAAGCCTGGATCCCATAGCCTCTGTGCTCTTGGCCGCCTGCTGGGAGGTTCCAACTGCTGGATTCCTCACTTTTTTAAATTTTTGGGCCCTCTGTTGTGAGGATCCTCCTGCCTGCCTCACTCCCAGCCCCTTCGTGATGTGTGTCGTCTGGTTTGAGGCCACATGTGCTGGGTTCCTCACCTTTCGATGATGTGGGACCAATGGTCTTAGGAGACTCCTGCCTGGTTCACATCCCCTTGGTGATGTGGGCCCTCTGTTGAGAGTCTGATCCTGGCTGGGTTCCTCACCCATCTGTGAGGTGGGCCGTCTGATGTGAGGTCACTCCTGCCTGGCTTGCTCACCTCGCCTTGTGGACATGAGCCCTCTGGTGGCACTTGGAGCCTGCTGGGAGCCTCCTCTCCTCGGTGATGAGGGCCCTCTGGCATCAGGCCCTAACTGCTGGGCTCCCCACATTTTGTGATGTGTGCCCAGTGGTGCGAGGACACTCCAGCCAGGTTCACATCCCCATTGGGGTGTGGGCCTTCTGCTCTGAGGTCCCAAAGCCTGGGTTGCTCACAGTTTCATGATGTGGGCTCTCTGCTGTTAGTTCACTCCTGCCTGCATCCCATAGCTTCTGTGCTCTGCACCGCCTGCTGGGAGGTTCCAACTGCTGGATTCCTCACCTTTCTTATTCTTTGGGCCCTCTGTTTTTAGGCTACTCCTGCCTGCCTCACTCCCGTTCCCTTTGTGATATGTGTCCTCTGATTTGAGGCCACATGTGCTGGGTTCCGCACCTTTCGATGATGTGACCCCACTGGAGGGAAGACAGTCCTGACTGGTTCCCATCCCCTTGCTGATGTGGGCCCTCAGGTGAGTGTCTGATCCTGGCTGGGTTCCTCACCCTTCTGTGAGGTGGGCCCTCTGCTGTGAGGTCAATCATGCCTGTCTGGCACACGTCACCTTGGCGACGTGGGCCCTCTGGTGGCAGTTGGAGTGTGCTGGGATCCTCCTCCCCTCGGTGATGAGGGCCCTCTTGCCTTAGGCCATAACTGCTGGGCTCCCCACATTTTCTGATGTGCGCCAAGTGAGTGAGGAGACTCTTGCCAGGTTCCCATCCCCATGGCGATATGGGCCTTCTGCTCTGAGGTCAAAACGGCTGGCTTGCTCACAGTACCATGATGTGGGCCCTCTGCTGTGAGTTCACTCCGGCAAGGATCCCTTATCATCGGTGCTCTGAGCCGCCTGCTGGGAGGTTCCAACTGCTGGATTCCTCAACTTTTTTATTCTATGTGCCCTCTGTTGTGAGGCTCCTCCTGCCTGCCTCACTGCCAGCCCCTTGGTGATGACTGTCCTATGGCTTGAGGCCACATGTGCTGCGTTCCTCACCTTTTGATGATGTGACCCCACTCGTGTGAGGACACTCCTGCCTGGTTCCCATCCCCTTGGTGAGGTGGGCCCTCTGGCGAGAGTCTAATCCTGGCTGGGTTCCTCAACGTTCTGTGAGGTAGGCCCTCTGCTGTGAGGTCACTCCTGCCTGGCTGGCACACGTCACCTTGGAGACGTGAGCCCTCTGGTGGCAGTTGGAGCGTGCAGGGCGCCTCCTCCTCTCGGTGATGACGGCCCTCTGGCGTCAGGCCCTAAATGGTGGGCTCCCCACATTTTCTGATGTGCGCCCAGTGGTGCGAGGACACTCCAGCCAGGTTCCCATTCCCATGGGGATGTGGTCTTTCTGCGCTGAGGTCTCAACTCCTGGGTTGCTCACAGTTTTGTGATGTGGGCCCTCTGCTGTGAGTTCACTGTGGCCTGGATCCCATAGCCTCGGTGTTCTGGGCCGCCTGCTGGAAGGTCTAAATGCTGGAATCCTCACGTTTTTTATATTATGTGCCCTGTGTTGTGAGGCTACTCCTGCCTGCCTCACTCCAAGGCCCTTGGTGATGTGGGTCCTCTGGTTTGAGGACACATGTGCTGGGTTCCTCACCTTAAGATGATGAGGCCCCACTGGTGTGAGGATAATCCTGACTGGGTCCCATCCCCTTTGTGATGTGGGCCCTCTGGTGAGAGTCTGATCCTGGCTGGGTTCCTCACCCATCTGTGAGGTGGGCCCTCTACTATCAGGTAACTCTTGCCTGGGTTGCTCACCTCGCCTTGTTGACATGAGCCCTCTGGTGGCAATTGGACCCTGCTGGGAGCCTCCTCAGCTCTGTGATGAGGGCCCTCTGACGTCAGGCCCTAACTGCTGGGCTCCCCAACTTTTCTTGGTGAGCCCAGTGTTGCTCAAGCACTCCTCTTAGGTTCCCATCCCCATGGGGATGTGGGCCTTCTGCTCTGAGGTTCCAACGGCTGGGTTGATCACAATTTCATGATGTGGGCTCTCTGGTGTTAGTTCACTGTGGCCTGGATCCCATAGCCTCTGTGGTCTTGGCTGCCTGCTGGGAGGTTCCAACTGCTCGATTCCTCAACTTTTGTATTCTATGGGTCCTGTGTTGTGATGCTCCTCCTGCCTGCCTCACTTGCAACCCCTTCGTGATGTGGGTCTTCTGGTTTGAGGCCACATGTGCTGGGTTAGGCAACTTTCAATGATGTGGCCCCACTGGTGTGAGGACACTCCTGCCTGGTTCCCATCCCCTTGGTGATGTGGGCCTTCTGGTGACAGTCTTATCCTGGCTGGGTTCCTCACTCTTCTGTGAGGTAGGCCCTCTGCTGTGAGGTCAATCCTGCCTGACTTGCACACATCACCTTGGCGACGTGGGCCCTCTGTTGGCACATGGAACCTGCTGGGAGCCTCCTCCCCTCGGTGATGATGGCCCTCTAGCATCAGGCTCTAACTGCTGGGCTCCCCACGTTTTCTGATGTGAGCCCAGTGATGCCAGGACACTCCTGTCAGGTTCCCATCCCCATGGGGATGTGGGCTTTCTGCTCTGAGGTCCCAATGCCTGGGTTGCTCACAGTTTCATGATGTGGGCTCTCTGGTGTTAGTTAACTCCTGCCTGCATCCCATAGCTTCTGTGCTCTCGGCCGCCTGCTGGGAGGTTCCAAATGCTGGATTCCTCACTTTTTTTATTCTTTGGGCCCTCTGTTTTTAGGCTACTCCTACCTGCCTCACTCCCATCCCCTTTGTGATGTATGTCCTCTGATATGAGGCCACATGTGCTGGGTTCCTCACCTTTCGATGATGTGGCCCCACTGGTGGGAGGACAGTCCTGACTGGTTCCCATCCCCTTGGTGTTGTGGGCCCTCTGGTGAGAGTCTCATCCTGCCTCGGTTCCTCACCCTTCTGTGAGATAGGCCCTCTGCTGTGAGGTCACTACTGCCTGGCTGGCGCATGCCACCTTGTAGACGTGGGCCCTCTGTTGGCAGTTGGAACCTGCTGGGAGTCTCCTCCCCTCAGTTATGAGGGCCCCCTGGCGTCAGGCCCTAACTGCTGGGCTCCTAACATTTTCTGATATGTGCTAAGTGGTGCAAAGCCACTCCTGCCAGGTTCCCATCCCAATGGGGATGTGGGCCTTCTGTTCTGAGGTCCCAACAGCTGGGCTGCTCACAGGTTCATGATGTGGGCCCTCTGCTGTGAGTTCACTGCGGCCTGGATCCCATAGCCTCGGTGCTCTGGGCCACTTGCTGGGAGGTTCCAACTGCTGGATTCCTCAACTTTTATATTCTATGGACCCTGTGTTGTGAGGCCAGTCCTGCCAGCCTCATTCCGAACCCCTTGGTGATGTGGTTCCTCTGGTTTGAGGACACATGTGCTGGGATCCTCACCTTTCGATGATGTTGTCCCACTGGTGTGGGGACACTCCTGCCTGGTTCCCATCCCCTTGGTGATGTGGGCCCTCTGGTGAGAGTCTGATCCTGGCTGTGTTCCTCACCCTTCTGTGAGGTGGGCCCTCTGCTGTGAGGTCACTCCTGCCAGGCTGGCACACATCACCTTGGCGACGTTGGCCCTCTGGTGGCAGCTGGAGCCTGCTGGGAGCCTCCTCCTCTCGGTGATGAGTGCCCTCTAGCGTCAGGCCCTAACTTCTGAGCACCCCACGTTTTCTGATGTGAGCCCAGTGATGCCAGGACACTCCTGTCATGTTCCCATCACCATGGGGATGTGGGCCTTCTGCTCTGAGGTCCCAATGTCTGGGTTGCTCACAGTTTCATGATGTGGGCTGTCTGGTGTTAGTTCACTCTGGCCTGGTTCCTCTAGCCTCTGTGCTCTGGGCCGCCTGCTGGGAGGTTCCAACTGCTGGATTCCTCACCTTTCTTATTTTTGGGCCCTCTGTTATGAGGCTCCTCCTGCCTGCCTCACTCCCAGCCCCTTGGTGATGGGTGTCCTATGGTTTGAAGCCACATGTTCTGGGTTCCTCACCTTTAGATGATGTGGCCCTACTCATGTGAGGACACTCCTGCCTGGTTCCAATCCATTTGGTGATGTGGGCCCTCTGGTGCGAGTCTGATCCTGACTGGGTTCGTCACACTTCTCTGAGGTGGGCCCTCTGCTGTGAGGTCATTCGTGCCTGGTTGGCACACATCGCCTTGGCAACGTCAGCCCTCTGGTGGCAGTTGGAGCCTGCTGGGAGCCTCCTTCCCTTGGTGATGAGGGTCCTCTGGCGTCAGGCCCTAACTGCTGGTCGCCCAAAATTTTCTGATACGTTCTCAGTGGTGCGAGGACACTCCTACCAGAATTCCATCCCCATGGGGATGTGGGCCTCCTGCTCTGAGGTCCCAATGGCTGGGTTGCTCAGTTTCATGACATGGGCCCTCTTCTGTGAGTTCACTGTGGCCTGGATCCCATGGCCTCGGTGCTCTGGGCCGCCTGCTGGGAGGTTCCAACTGCTGGATTCCTCACTTCTTTATTCTATGGGCCCAGTGTTGTGAGGCTACTCCTGCCTGCCTCACTCCGAGGTCCTTGGTGATGTGGGTCCTCTGGTTTGAGGACACATGTGCTGAGTACCTCAGCTTTTGATGATGTGGCCCCACTGATGTGAAGACACTCCTGCCTGGTTCCCATCCCCTTGGTGATGTGGGCCCTCTGGTGAGAGTCTGATGTTGGCTGGGTTTCTCACCCTTCTGTGAGGTGGGACCTCTGCTGTGAGGTAACTCCTGCCTGGCATGCTCACGTTGCCTTGGCAATGTGAGCCCTCAGGTGGCAGTTGGAGCCTGCTGGGAATCTCCTCCCCTCAGGTATGAGAGCTCTGGATAAAACACATATGCCCTTTTTTGCCAAGTGCATTATTTTCCAAGTTCTGTCTCTTTTCCTATGCTTTAAGAGCTACTCCCGTGTACGTTCTGAAATCAGTTTCCAGCAATTCTGCCCCGCATTCAAGTCCTCTTCGCAGCCTTACTTCAGTATAATTTTGGATGATAGCTGTCATTTATAACTCTGCAGGTTTCTGAATTACAGTGCCCCTGAGCTCCTTTCTTCAACTCGCTTTCTTGTGAGCTGGCCGCAACACCGCAGGATCTCCTCAGGCCCTAATCTAGTTCCAGCATGGCACACGGAGCCTTTGGTTCATTTATCTTCCTGGTGGGAAATGAGAGTTAAATTTGCCCGTCCAGACACCTACAGATAGTCTCCCATTGCTTCTCCTTATTCCTGTTCATCTTCCGAAGAAATTGCAAACTGGGCCAAACAGGAGGTTAAAGGCACTGACTCTCCAAGTGGGGAGAGTGTTAGTAAAGCGTCTGGAATGTTGCACCCGAGTACCAGGGGACGAAAACTGAGACACATTTGAACACGTTTCCCGATCACACGGTGGATCATACACTCCGTTCCACATGCATGTTTTAGCTGAAGGAAGAATCCCTTAAACATGGAGAGTTGAGACCCATGGAATGGGTACCATGCAATATGACTTCAAAGGGTCTGCATTTGCTCACCGAACCTCACCAATCCTATCACTGCTGCGTTTATGCTGCTGTACAGACGCTTGATTCTCTTTCGGAGACATATAAATTCAAAGGTTTTAAGATTCTTACTAGTCAGATATATTCTTAGGCGTTTAATATGGGGTGTTGAGTCCACTTCGTTGAGCAAGGAGTAGCACTTGTTTATTACATATTTGGCTTATGGAACGATATCTGTGCTAATTTCAATCTCTTGTTGTATGCAGCACCCCAACTCACCTTTCCCCTTAAGCAAGCATAAGTTGGTTTTCTACATTTGACACCCTGTTCTGTTTAGTAATTCAGTTCCTGTGTAGCCAAGTTTACATTCCGTGTAGTAGTGATATCTTATGATGTTTCTTTTTCTGTGTGACTTATTTCACTTAGAATCATCGTACCTGAATCCACTCATTATGCTGCTATGTGCCTGATGACATAGATTTCATTGCTGAGTAATATTGCATTGTACGTAAGTACCACAACTTCTTTATCCATTTTTCGCTTTCTGTGATATTGAACTTGTACGGTGAACAAGGTTCTTGTAAACAGAGCCGTCCCAAACTTTGGGGTGGCTGTGTCTTTTTGATTTTAATTTCCCTAAGCTATAGGACCATAAGTGGAAGTGCCCTAGGCTCTGTTGCTTTGTTTTTTGGATGTTTCAGGAAACACCATACACTTCTCCAGAGTGGCTGCTGGTACTTCACATCCCGCCCATCAGCATAACAAGGCTCCCAGTTCTCCATGGCCTGTCCTGCCTTTCTGGATTTTACACTTTTTTCAGATGGCCCTTTAGACCGGGGGGCAGTGAGACTTCATTGTAGTGCAGATTTCCTTTGCAAGCTTGCTTGGTTGGCCAAAAAGGGCGTATGCGTTTTTTCCTGAATATATTCAGGAAAAAACGCATACGCCCTTTTTGGCCAAGTGCATCATTGTGGACGTTCTGCCTCTTTTCCTATGCTTTACATGCAATTCCAGTCTACCTCCTGAAATCGGTTTCCTGCAATTCTGCCCCGCTTTCAACTCCTCTTGGCAGCCTTACTTCAATATATTTTTGGAAGACAGCTGTCATTTATAACTCTGCAGGTTTGTGAATTACAGTGCCCCTGAGCTCCTTTCTTCAACTCGCTTTCTTGTGAGCTGGCCGCAACACCGCAGTATTTCTTCAGGCCCTAGTTTGTTTCCGGCACGGCATGCTGAGCCTTTGGTTAATTCCTCTTCCTGGTGGGAAATGAGAGTTAAATTTGCCCGTCCAGACAGCTCCAGCTAGTCTCTCATTGGTTCTCCCTATTCCTGTTCATTTTCCACAGAAATTGCAAACTGGGCCAAACAGGAGGTTAAAGGCACTGACTCTCCAAGTGGGGAGAGTGTTAGTAAAGCGTCTGGAATGTTGCACCCGAGTACCAGGGGACGTAAACTGAGACACATTTGAAAAAGTTTTCCGATCACACGGTGGATCATACTCTGTGTTCCACATGCATGTTTCAGCTGAAGGAAGAATCCCTTAAACCTGGAGAGTTGAGACCCATGGAATGGGTACCATGCAATATGACTTCAAAGGGTCTGCATTTGCTCACCGAACCTCACCAATCCTATCCCTGCTGCGTTTATGCCGCTGTACACACGCTTGATTCTCTTTCGGAGACATATAAATCCATAGGTTTTAAGATTCTTACTAGTCAGGTATATTGTTAGGCGTTTAATATGGGGTGTTGAGTTCACTTCGTTGAGCAAGGAGTAGCTCTTGTCTATTACATATTTGGCTTATGGAATGGTATCTGTGCTAATTTCAATCTCTTGTTGTATGCAGCACCCCAACTCACCTTTCCCCTTAAGCAAGCATAAGTTGGTTTTCTACATTTGACACTCTTTTCTGTTTAGTAATTTAGTTCCTGTGTAGCCAAGTTTACATTCCGTGTAGTAGTGATATCTTATGATGTTTCTTTTTCTGTGTGACTTATTTCACTTAGAATCATCGTACCTGAATCCACTCATTATGCTGCTATGTGCCTGATGACATAGATTTCATTGCTGAGTGATATTGCATTGTACGTAAGTACCACAACTTCTTTATCCATTTTTCGCTTTCTGTGATATTGAACTTGTACGGTGAACAAGGTTCTTGTAAACAGAGCCGTCCCAAACTTTGGGATGGCTGTGTTTTTTTGATTTTAATTTCCCTAAGCTATAGGACCATAAGTGGAAGTGCCCTAGGCTCTGTTGCTTTGTTTTTTGGATGTTTCAGGAAACACCATACACTTCTCCAGAGTGGCTGCTGGTAATTTACATCCCACCCATCAGCATAACAAGGCTCCCAGTTCTCCATGGCCTGTCCTGCCTTTCTGGATTTTACACTTTTTTCAGATGGCCCTTTAGACCAGGGGGCAGTGAGACTTCATTGTAGTGCAGATTTCCTTTGCAAGCTTGCTTGGTTGGCCAAAAAGGGCGTATGCGTTTTTTCCTGAATATATCCAGGAAAAAACGCATACGCCCTTTTTGGCCAAGTGCATCATTGTGGACGTTCTGCCTCTTTTCGTATGCTTTACATGCAATTCCAGTCTACCTCCTGAAATTGGTTTCCTGCAATTCTGCCCCGCTTTCAACTCCTCTTGGCAGCCTTACTTCAATATATTTTTGGAAGATAGCTGTCATTTATAACTCTGCAGGTTTGTGAATTACAGTGCCCCTGAGCTCCTTTCTTCAACTCGCTTTCTTGTGAGCTGGCCGCAACACTGCAGGATTGCTTCAGGCCCTAGTTTGGTTCCGGCACGGCATGCTGAGCCTTTGGTTAATTCCTCTTCCTGGTGGGAAATGAGAGTTAAATTTGCCCGTCCAGACACCTCCACCTAGTCTCTCATTGGTTCTCCCTATTCCTGTTCATTTTCCACAGAAATTGCAAACTGGGCCAAACAGGAGGTTAAAGGCACTTACTCTCCAAGTGGGGAGCGTGTTAGTAAAGCGTCTGGAATGTTGCACCCGAGTAGCAGGGGACGAAAACTGAGACACATTTGAACACGTTTTCCGATCACACGGTGGATCATACTCTGGGTTCCACATGCATGTTTTAGCTGAAAGAAGAATCCCTTAAACATGGAGAGTTGAGACCCATGGAATGGGTACCATGCAATATGACTTCAAAGGGTCTGCATTTGCTCACCGAACCTCACCAATCCTATCACTGCTGCGTTTATGCCGCTGTACACACGC
Organism: Leucopleurus acutus; assembly: GCF_964270905.1. Taxonomy (NCBI): domain Eukaryota; kingdom Metazoa; phylum Chordata; class Mammalia; order Artiodactyla; family Delphinidae; genus Leucopleurus; species Leucopleurus acutus. The sequence continues at coordinate 72,627 of NW_028139059.1, read as the reverse complement.
TTGATTCTCTTTCGGAGACATATAAATCCATAGGTTTTAAGATTCTTACTAGTCAGGTATATTGTTAGGCGATTAATATGGGGTGTTGAGTCCACTTCGTTGAGCAAGGAGTAGCTCTTGTCTATTACATATTTGGCTTATGGAATGGTATCTGTGATAATTTCAATCTCTTGTTGTATGCAGCACCCCAACTCACCTTTCCCCTTAAGCAAGCATAAGTTGGTTTTCTACATTTGACACCCTGTTCTGTTTAGTAATTCAGTTCCTGTGTAGCCAAGTTTACATTACGTGTAGTAGTGATATCTTATGATGTTTCTTTTTCTGTGTGACTTATTTCACTTAGAATCATCGTACCTGAATCCACTCATTATGCTGCTATGGGCCTGATGACATAGATTTCATTGCTGAGTGATATTGCATTGTACGTAAGTACCACAACTTCTTTATCCATTTTTCGCTTTCTGTGATATTGAACTTGTACTGTAAACGGGTTTCTTGTAAACAGAGCCGTCCCAAACTTTGGGGTGGCTGTGTCTTTTTGATTTTAATTTCCCTAAGCTATAGGACCATAAGTGGAAGTGCCCTAGGCTCTGTTGCTTTGTTTTTTGGATGTTTCAGGAAACACCATACACTTCTCCAGAGTGGCTGCTGGTAATTTACATCCCGCCCATCAGCCTAACAAGGCTCCCAGTTCTCCATGGCCTGTCCTGCCTTTCTGGATTTTACACTTTTTTCAGATGGCCCTTTTGACCGGGGGGCAGTGAGACTTCATTGTAGTGCAGATTTCCTTTGCAAGCTTGCTTGGTTGGCCAAAAAGGGCGTATGCGTTTTTTCCTGAATATATTCAGGAAAAAACGCATACGCCCTTTTTGGCCAAGTGCATCATTGTGGACGTTCTGCCTCTTTTCCTATGCTTTACATGCAATTCCAGTCTACTTCCTGAAATCGGTTTCCTGCAATTCTGCCCTGCTTTCAACTCCTCTTGGCAGCCTTACTTCAATATATTTTTGGAAGATACATGTCATTTATAACTCTGCAGGTTTGTGAATTACAGTGCCCCTGAGCTCCTTTCTTCAACTCGCTTTCTTGTGAGCTGGCCGCAACACCGCAGGATTGCTTCAGGCCCTAGTTTGTTTCCGGCACGGCATGCTGAGCCTTTGGTTAATTCCTCTTCCTGGTGGGAAATGAGAGTTAAATTTGCCCGTCCAGACAGCTCCAGCTAGTCTCTCATTGGTTCTCCCTATTCCTGTTCATTTTCCACAGAAATTGCAAACTGGGCCAAACAGGAGTTTAAAGGCACTGACTCTCCAAGTGGGGAGAGTGTTAGTAAAGCGTCTGGAATGTTGCACCCGAGTACCAGGGGACGTAAACTGAGACACATTTGAACACGTTTTCCGATCACACGGTGGATCATACTCTGGGTTCCACATGCATGTTTCAGCTGAAGGAAGAATCCCTTAAACATGGAGAGTTGTGACCCATGGAATGGGTACCATGCAATATGACTTCAAAGGGTCTGCATTTGCTCACCGAACCTCACCAATCCTATCACTGCTGCGTTTATGCCGCTGTACACACGCTTAATTCTCTTTCGGAGACATATAAATCCATAGGTTTTAAGATTCTTACTTGTCAGGTATATTGTTAGGCGATTAATATGGGGTGTTGAGTCCACTTCGTTGAGCAAGGAGTAGCTCTTGTCTATTACATATTTGGCTTATGGAATGGTATCTGTGCTAATTTCAATCTCTTGTTGTATGCAGCACCCCAACTCACCTTTCCCCTTAAGCAAGCATAAGTTGGTTTTCTACATTTGACACCCTGTTCTGTTTAGTAATTCAGTTCCTGTGTAGCCAAGTTTACATTACGTGTAGTAGTGATATCTTATGATGTTTCTTTTTCTGTGTGACTTATATCACTTAGAATCATCGTACCTGAATCCACTCATTATGCTGCTATGGGCCTGATGACATAGATTTCATTGCTGAGTGATATTGCATTGTACGTAAGTACCACAACTTCTTTATCCATTTTTCGCTTTCTGTGATATTGAACTTGTACTGTAAACGAGTTTCTTGTAAACAGAGCCGTCCCAAACTTTGGGGTGGCTGTGTCTTTTTGATTTTAATTTCCCTAAGCTATAGGACCATAAGTGGAAGTGCCCTAGGCTCTGTTGCTTTGTTTTTTGGATGTTTCAGGAAACACCATACACTTCTCCAGAGTGGCTGTTGGCAATTTACATCCCGCCCATCAGCCTAACAAGGCTCCCAGTTCTCCATGGCCTGTCCTGCCTTTCTGGATTTTACACTTTTTTCAGATGGCCCTTTTGACCGGGGGGCAGTGAGACTTCATTGTAGTGCAGATTTCCTTTGCAAGCTTGCTTGGTTGGCCAAAAAGGGCGTATGCGTTTTTTCCTGAATATATTCAAGAAAAAACGCATACGCCCTTTTTGGCCAAGTGCATCATTGTGGACGTTCTGCCTCTTTTCCTATCCTTTACATGCAATTCCCGTCTACCTCCTGAAATCGGTTTCCTGCAATTCTGCCCCGCTTTCAAGTCCTCTTGGCAGCCTTACTTCAATATATTTTTGGACGATAGCTGTCATTTATAACTCTGCAGGTTTGTGAATTACAGTGCCCCTGAGCTCCTTTCTTCAACTCGCTTTCTTGTGAGCTGGCCGCAACACCGCAGGATTGCTTCAGGCCCTAGTGTGGTTCCGGCACGGCACGCTGAGCCTTTGGTTAATTCCTCTTCCTGGTGGGAAATGAGAGTTAAATTTGCCCGTCCAGACACCCCCAGCTAGTCTCTCATTGGTTCTCCCTATTCCTGTACATTTTCCGCAGAAATTGCAAACTGGGCCAAACAGGAGGTTAAAGGCACTGACTCTCCAAGTGGGGAGAGTGTTAGTAAAGCGTCTGGAGTTTGCACCCGAGTACCAGGGGACGAAAACTGAGACACATTTGAACACGTTTCCCGATCATACGGTGGATCATACTCTGCGTTCCACATGCATGTTTTAGCTGAAGGAAGAATCCCTTAAACCTGGAGAGTTGAGACCCATGGAATGGGTACCATGCAATATGACTTCAAAGGGTCTGCATTTGCTCACCGAACCTCACCAATCCTATCACTGCTGCGTTTATGCCGCTGTACACACGCTTGATTGTCTTTCGGAGACATATAAATCCGTAGGTTTTAAGATTATTTCTAGTCAGGTATATTCTTAGGCGTTTAATATGGGGTGTTGAGTCCACTTCGTTGAGCAAGGAGTAGCTCTTGTCTATTACATATTTGGCTTATGGAACGGTATCTGTGCTAATTTCAATCTCTGGTTTCATGCAGCACCCCAACTCACCTTTCCCCTTAAGCTAACGTAAGTTGGTTTTCTACATTTGAGACCCTGTTCTGTTTTGTAATTCAGTTCCTGTGTAGCCAAGTTTACATTCCGTGTAGTAGTGATATCTTATGATGTTTCTTTTTCTGTGTGACTTATTTCACTTACAATCATCGTACCTTAATCCACTCATTATGCTGCTACGGGCCTGATGACATAGATTTCATTGCTGAGTGATATTGTATTGTACGTAAGTACCACAACTTCTTTATCCATTTTTCGCTTTCTGTGATATTGAACTTGTACCGTAAACAAGGTTCTTGTAAACAGAGCCGTCCCAAACTTTGGGGTGGCTGTGTGTTTTTGATTTTAATTTCCCTAAGCTATAGGACCATAAGTGGAAGTGCCCTAGGCTCTGTTGCTTAGTTTTTTAGATGTTTCAGGAAACAGCATACACTTCTCCAGAGTGGCTGTTGGCAATTTACATCCCGCCCATCAGCATAACAAGGCTCCCAGTTCTCCATGGCCTGTCCTGCCTTTCTGGATTTTACACTTTTTCATATGGCCCTTTTGACCGGGGGGCAGCGAGACTTCATTGTAGTGCAGATTTCCTTTGCAAGCTTGCTTGGTTGGCCAAAAAGGGCGTATGCGTTTTTTCCTGGAAAAAACGCATACGCCCTTTTTGGCCAAGTGCATCATTGTGGACGTTCTGCCTCTTTTCCTATGCTTTACATGCAATTCCCGTCTACCTCCTGAAATCGGTTTCCTGCAATTCTGCCCCGCTTTCAAGTCCTCTTGGCAGCCTTACTTCAATATATTTTTGGACGATAGCTGTCATTTATAACTCTGCAGGTTTGTGAATTACAGTGCCCCTGAGCTCCTTTCTTCAACTCGCTTTCTTGTGAGCTGGCCGCAACAGCGCAGGATTGCTTCAGGCCCTAGTGTGGTTCCGGCACGGCACGCTGAGCCTTTGGTTAATTCCTCTTCCTGGTGGGAAATGAGAGTTAAATTTGCCCGTCCAGACACCCCCAGCTAGTCTCTCATTGGTTCTCCCTATTCCTGTACATTTTCCGCAGAAATTGCAAACTGGGCCAAACAGGAGGTTAAAGGCACTGACTCTCCAAGTGGGGAGAGTGTTAGTAAAGCGTCTGGAGTTTGCACCTGAGTACCAGGGGACGAAAACTGAGACACATTTGAACACGTTTCCCGATCACACGGTGGATCATACTCTGCGTTCCACATGCATGTTTTAGCTGAAGGAAGAATCCCTTAAACCTGGAGAGTTGAGACCCATGGAATGGGTACCATGCAATATAACTTCAAAGGGTCTGCATTTGCTCACCGAACCTCACCAATCCTATCACTGCTGCGTTTATGCCGCTGTACACACGCTTGATTGTCTTTCGGAGACATATAAATCCGTAGGTTTTAAGATTATTTCTAGTCAGGTATATTCTTAGGCGTTTAATATGGGGTGTTGAGTCCACTTCGTTGAGCAAGGAGTAGCTCTTGTCTATTACATATTTGGATAATGGAACGGTATCTGTGCTAATTTCAATCTCTGGTTTCATGCAGCACCCCAACTCACCTTTCCCCTTAAGCTAGCGTAAGTTGGTTTTCTACATTTGAGACCCTGTTCTGTTTTGTAATTCAGTTCCTGTGTAGCCAAGTTTACATTCCGTGTAGTAGTGATATCTTATGATGTTTCTTTTTCTGTGTGACTTATTTCACTTACAATCATCGTACCTTAATCCACTCATTATGCTGCTACGGGCCTGATGACATAGATTTCATTGCTGAGTGATATTGCATTGTACGTAAGTACCACAACTTCTTTATCCATTTTTCGCTTTCTGTGATATTGATCTTGTACCGTAAACGAGGTTCTTGTAAACAGAGCCGTCCCAAATTTTGGGGTGGCTGTGTCTTTTTGATTTTAATATTCCTAAGCTATAGGACCATAAGTGGAAGTGCCCTAGGCTCTGTTGCTTTGTTTTTTAGATGTTTCAGGAAACAGCATACACTTCTCCAGAGTGGCTGTTGGCAATTTACATCCCGCCCACCAGCATAACAAGGCTCCCAGTTCTCCATGGCCTGTCCTGCCTTTCTGGATTTTACACTTTTTTCAGATGGCGCTTTTGACCGGGGGGCAGTGAGACTTCATTGTAGTGCAGATTTCCTTTGCAAGCTTGCTTGGTTGGCCAAAAAGGGCGTATGCGTTTTTTCCTGAATATATTCAGGAAAAAACGCATACGCCCTTTTTAGCCAAGTGCATCATTGTGGACGTTCTCCCTCTTTTCCTATTCTTTACATGCAATTCCCGTCTACCTCCTGAAATCGGTTTCCTGCAATTCTGCCCCGCTTTCAAGTCCTCTTGGCAGCCTTACTTCAATATATTTTTGGACGATAGCTGTCATTTATAACTCTGCAGGTTTGTGAATTACAGTGCCCCTGAGCTCCTTTCTTCAACTCGCTTTCTTGTGAGCTGGCCGCAACACCGCAGGATTGCTTCAGGCCCTAGTGTGGTTCCGGCATGGCACGCTGAGCCTTTGGTTAATTCCTCTTCCTGGTGGGAAATGAGAGTTAAATTTGCCCGTCCAGACACCTCCAGCTAGTCTCTCTTTGGTTCTCCCTATTCCTGTTCATTTTCCACAGAAATTGCAAACTGGGCCAAACAGGAGGTTAAAGGCACTGACTCTCCAAGTGGGGAGAGTGTTAGTAAAGCATCTGGAATGTTGCACCCGAGTTCCACGGGACGAAAACTGAGACACATTTGAACACGTTTCCCGATCACACGGTGGATCATACTCTGGGTTCCACATGCATGTTTTAGCTGAACGAAGAATCCCTTAAACCTGGAGAGTTGAGACCCATGGAATGGGTACCATGCAATATGACTTCAAAGGGTCTGCATTTGCTCACCGAACTTCACCAATCCTATCACTGCTGCGTTTATGCCGCCGTACACACGCTTGATTCTCTTTCGGACACATATAAATCGGTAGGTTTTAATATTCTTGCTAGTCAGATATATTCTTAGGCGTTTAATATGGGGTGTTGAGTCAACTTCGTTGAGCAAGGAGTAGCTCTTGTCTATTACATATTTGGCTTATGGAACGGTATCTGTTCTAATTTCAATCTCTGGTTTCATGCAGCACCCCAACTCACCTTTCCTCTTAAGCAAGCATAAGTTGGTTTTCAACATTTGAGACCCTGTTCTGTTTTGTAATTCAGTTCTTGTGTAGCCAAGTTTACCTTCCGTGTAGGAGTGATATCTTATGGTGTTTCTTTTTCTGTGTGATTTATTTCACTTAGAATCATCATACCTGAATCCACTCATTATGCTGCTACGGGCCTGATGACATAGATTTCATTGCTGAGTGATATTGCATTGTACGTAAGTACCACAACTTCTTTATCCATTTTTCGCTTTCTGTGATATTGAACTTGTACCGTAAATGAGGTTCTTGTAAACAGAGCCGTCCCAAACTTTGGGGTGGCTGTGTCTGTTTGATTTTCATTTCCCTAAGCTATAGGACCATAAGTGGAAGTGCCCTAGGCTCTGTTGCTTAGTTTTTTAGATGTTTCAGGAAACAGCATACACTTCTCCAGAGTGGCTGTTGGCAATTTACATCCCGCCCATCAGCATAACAAGGCTCCCAGTTCTCCATGGCCTGTCCTGCCTTTCTGGATTTTACACTTTTTTCATATGGCCCTTTTGACCGGGGGGCAGCGAGACTTCATTGTAGTGCAGATTTCCTTTGCAAGCTTGCTTGGTTGGCCAAAAAGGGCATATGCGTTTTTTCCTGGAAAAAACGCATACGCCCTTTTTGGCCAAGTGCATCATTGTGGACGTTCTGCCTCTTTTCCTATGCTTTACATGCAATTCCCGTCTACCTCCTGAAATCGGTTTCCTGCAATTCTGCCCCGCTTTCAAGTCCTCTTGGCAGCCTTACTTCAATATATTTTTGGACGATAGCTGTCATTTATAACTCTGCAGGTTTGTGAATTACAGTGCCCCTGAGCTCCTTTCTTCAACTCGCTTTCTTGTGAGCTGGCCGCAACACCGCAGGATTGCTTCAGGCCCTAGTGTGGTTCCGGCACGGCACGCTGAGCCTTTGGTTAATTCCTCTTCCTGGTGGGAAATGAGAGTTAAATTTGCCCGTCCAGACACCCCCAGCTAGTCTCTCATTGGTTCTCCCTATTCCTGTACATTTTCCGCAGAAATTGCAAACTGGGCCAAACAGGAGGTTAAAGGCACTGACTCTCCAAGTGGGCAGAGTATTAGTAAAGCATCTGGAGTTTGCACCCGAGTACCAGGGGACGAAAACTGAGACACATTTGAACACGTTTCCCGATCACACGGTGGATCATACTCTGGGTTCCACATGCATGTTTTAGCTGAAGGAAGAATCCCTTAAACCTGGAGAGTTGAGACCCATGGAATGGGTACCATGCAATATGACTTCAAAGGGTCTGCATTTGCTCACCGAACCTCACCAATCCTATCACTGCTGCGTTTATGCCGCTGTACACACGCTTGATTGTCTTTCGGAGACATATAAATCCGTAGGTTTTAAGATTATTTCTAGTCAGGTATATTCTTAGGCGTTTAATATGGGGTGTTGAGTCCACTTCGTTGAGCAAGGAGTAGCTCTTGTCTATTACATATTTGGCTTATGGAACGGTATCTGTGCTAATTTCAATCTCTGGTTTCATGCAGCACCCCAACTCACCTTTCCCCTTAAGCTAGCGTAAGTTGGTTTTCTACATTTGAGACCCTGTTCTGTTTTGTAATTCAGTTCCTGTGTAGCCAAGTTTACATTCCGTGTAGTAGTGATATCTTATGATGTTTCTTTTTCTGTGTGACTTATTTCACTTACAATCATCGTACCTTAATCCACTCATTATGCTGCTACGGGCCTGATGACATAGATTTCATTGCTGAGTGATATTGTATTGTACGTAAGTACCACAACTTCTTTATCCATTTTTTGCTTTCTGTGATATTGAACTTTTACCGTAAACAAGGTTCTTGTAAACAGAGCCGGCCCAAACTTTGGGGTGGCTGTGTCTTTTTGATTTTAATATTCCTAAGCTATAGGACCATAAGTGGAAGTGCCCTAGGCTCTGTTGCTTTGTTTTTTAGATGTTTCAGGAAACAGCATACACTTCTCCAGAGTGGCTGTTGGCAATTTACATCCCGCCCACCAGCATAACAAAGCTCCCAGTTCTCCATGGCCTGTCCTGCCTTTCTGGATTTTACACTTTTTTCATATGGCCCTTTTGACCGGGGGGCAGCGAGACTTCATTGTAGTGCAGATTTCCTTTGCAAGCTTGCTTGATTGGCCAAAAAGGCCGTATGCGTTTTTTCCTGGAAAAAACGATTACGCCCTTTTAGGCCAAGTGCATCATTGTGGACGTTCTGCCTCTTTTCCTATGCTTTACATGCAATTCCCGTCTACCTCCTGAAATCGGTTTCCTGCAATTCTGCCCCGCTTTCAAGTCCTCTTGGCAGCCTTACTTCAATATATTTTTAGACGATAGCTGTCATTTATAACTCTGCAGGTTTGTGAATTACAGTGCCCCTGAGCTCCTTTCTTCAACTCGCTTTCTTGTGAGCTGGCCGCAACACCGCAGGATTGCTTCAGGCCCTAGTGTGGTTCCGGCACGGCACGCTGAGCCTTTGGTTAATTCCTCTTCCTGGTGGGAAATGAGAGTTAAATTTGCCCGTCTAGACACCTCCAGCTAGTCTCTCTTTGGTTCTCCCTATTCCTGTTCATTTTCCACAGAAATTGCAAACTGGGCCAAACAGGAGGTTAAAGGCACTGACTCTCCAAGTGGGGAGAGTGTTAGTAAAGCATCTGGAATGTTGCACCCGAGTTCCACGGGACGAAAACTGAGACACATTTGAACACGTTTCCCGATCACACGGTGGATCATACTCTGGGTTCCACATGCATGTTTTAGCTGAACGAAGAATCCCTTAAACCTGGAGAGTTGAGACCCATGGAATGGGTACCATGCAATATGACTTCAAAGGGTCTGCATTTGCTCACCGAACTTCAACAATCCTATCACTGCTGCGTTTATGCCGCCGTACACACGCTTGATTCTCTTTCGGACACATATAAATCGGTAGGTTTTAATATTCTTGCTAGTCAGATATATTCTTAGGCGTTTAATATGGGGTGTTGAGTCCACTTCGTTGAGCAAGGAGTAGCTCTTGTCTATTACATATTTGGCTTATGGAACGGTATCTGTGCTAATTTCAATCTCTGGTTTCATGCAGCACCCCAACTCACCTTTCCCCTTAAGCTAGCGTAAGTTGGTTTTCTACATTTGAGACCCTGTTCTGTTTTGTAATTCAGTTCCTGTGTAGCCAAGTTTACATTCCGTGTAGTAGTGATATCTTATGATGTTTCTTTTTCTGTGTGACTTATTTCACTTACAATCATCGTACCTTAATCCACTCATTATGCTGCTACGGGCCTGATGACATAGATTTCATTGCTGAGTGATATTGTATTGTACGTAAGTACCACAACTTCTTTATCCATTTTTTTGCTTTCTGTGATATTGAAGTTGTACCGTAAACAAGGTTCTTGTAAACAGAGCCGTCCCAAACTTTGGGGTGGCTGTGTCTTTTTGATTTTAATTTCCCTAAGCTATAGGACCATAAGTGGAAGTGCCCTAGGCTCTGTTGCTTTGTTTTTTAGATGTTTCAGGAAACACCATACACTTCTCCAGAGTGGCTGTTGGCAATTTACATCCCGCCCATCAGCATAACAAGGCTCCCAGTTCTCCATGGCCTGTCCTGCCTTTCTGGATTTTACACTTTTTTCAGATGGCCCTTTTGACCGGGGGGGCAGTGAGACTTCATTGTAGTGCAGATTTCCTTTGCAAGCTTGCTTGGTTGGCCAAAAAGGGCGTATGCGTTTTTTCCTGAATATATTCAGGAAAAAACGTATACGCCCTTTTTGGCCAAGTGCATCATTGTGGACGTTCTGCCTCTTTTCCTATGCTTTACATGCAATTCCCGTCTACCTCCTGAAATCGGTTTCCTGCAATTCTGCCCCGTTTTCAAGTCCTCTTGGCAGCCTTACTTCAATATATTTTTGAACAATAGCTGTCATTTATAACTCTGCAGGTTTGTGAATTACAGTGCCCCTGAGCTCGTTTCTTCAACTCGCTTTCTTGTGAGCTGGCCGCAACACCGCAGGATTGCTTCAGGCCCTAGTGTGGTTCCGGCATGGCACGCTGAGCCTTTGGTTAATTCCTCTTCCTGGTGGGAAATGAGAGTTAAATTTGCCCGTCCACACACCTACAGCTAGTCTCTCATTGGTTCTCCCCATTCCTGTACATTTTCCGCAGAAATTGCAAACTTGGCCAAACAGGAGTTTAAAGACACTGACTCTCCAAGTGGGGAGAGTGTTAGTAAAGCGTCTTGAATGTTGCACCCGAGTACCAGGGGACGAAAACTGAGACACATTTGAACACGTTTCCTGATCACACGGTGGATCATACTCTGTGTTCCACATGCATGTTTCAGCTGAAGGAAGAATCCCTTAAACCTGGAGAGTTGAGACCCATGGAATGGGTACCATGCAGTATGACTTCAAAGGGTCTGCATTTGCTCACCGAACCTCACCAATCCTATCACTGCTGCGTTTATGCCGCCGTACACACGCTTGATTCTCTTTCGGAGACAAATAAATCCGTAGGTTTTAAGATTATTTCTAGTCAGGTATATTCTTAGGCGTTTAATATGGGGTGTTGAGTCCACTGCATTGAGCAAGGTGTAGCTCTTGTCTATTACATATTTGGCTTATGGAACGGTATCTGTGCTAATTTCAATCTCTGGTTTTATGCAGCACCCCGAGTCACCTTTCCCCTTAAGCAAGCATAAGTTGGTTTTCTACATTTGAGACCCTGTTCTGTTTTGTAATTCAGTTCCTGTGTAGCCAAGTTTACATTCCGTGTAGTAGTGATACCTTATGATGTTTCTTTTTCTGTGTGACTTATTTCACTTAGAATCATCGTACCTGCATCCACTCATTATGCTGCTACGGGCCTGATGACATAGATTTCATTGCTCAGTGATATTGCATTGTACGTAAGTACCACAACTTCTTTATCCATTTTTCGCTTTCTGTGATATTGAACTTGTACCGTAAACGAGGTTCTTGTAAACAGAGCCGTCCCAAACTTTGGGGTGGCTGTGTCTGTTTGATTTTCATTTCCCTAAGCTATAGGACCATAAGTGGAAGTGCCCTAGGCTCTGTTGCTTAGTTTTTTAGATGTTTCAGGAAACAGCATACACTTCTCCAGAGTGGCTGTTGGCAATTTACATCCCGCCCATCAGCATAACAAGGCTCCCAGTTCTCCATGGCCTGTCCTGCCTTTCTGGATTTTACACTTTTTTCATATGGCCCTTTTGACCGGGGGGCAGCGAGACTTCATTGTAGTGCAGATTTCCTTTGCAAGCTTGCTTGGTTGGCCAAAAAGGGCATATGCGTTTTTTCCTGGAAAAAACGCATACGCCCTTTTTGGCCAAGTGCATCATTGTGGACGTTCTGCCTCTTTTCCTATGCTTTACATGCAATTCCCGTCTACCTCCTGAAATCGGTTTCCTGCAATTCTGCCCCGCTTTCAAGTCCTCTTGGCAGCCTTACTTCAATATATTTTTGGACGATAGCTGTCATTTATAACTCTGCAGGTTTGTGAATTACAGTGCCCCTGAGCTCCTTTCTTCAACTCGCTTTCTTGTGAGCTGGCCGCAACACCGCAGGATTGCTTCAGGCCCTAGTGTGGTTCCGGCACGGCACGCTGAGCCTTTGGTTAATTCCTCTTCCTGGTGGGAAATGAGAGTGAAATTTGCCCGTCCAGACACCCCCAGCTAGTCTCTCATTGGTTCTCCCTATTCCTGTACATTTTCCGCAGAAATTGCAAACTGGGCCAAACAGGAGGTTAAAGGCACTGACTCTCCAAGTGGGCAGAGTATTAGTAAAGCATCTGGAGTTTGCACCCGAGTACCAGGGGACGAAAACTGAGACACATTTGAACACGTTTCCCGATCACACGGTGGATCATACTCTGGGTTCCACATGCATGTTTTAGCTGAAGGAAGAATCCCTTAAACCTGGAGAGTTGAGACCCATGGAATGGGTACCATGCAATATGACTTCAAAGGGTCTGCATTTGCTCACCGAACCTCACCAATCCTATCACTGCTGCGTTTATGCCGCTGTACACACGCTTGATTGTCTTTCGGAGACATATAAATCCGTAGGTTTTAAGATTATTTCTAGTCAGGTATATTCTTAGGCGTTTAATATGGGGTGTTGAGTCCACTTCGTTGAGCAAGGAGTAGCTCTTGTCTATTACATATTTGGCTTATGGAACGGTATCTGTGCTAATTTCAATCTCTGGTTTCATGCAGCACCCCAACTCACCTTTCCCCTTAAGCTAGCGTAAGTTGGTTTTCTACATTTGAGACCCTGTTCTGTTTTGTAATTCAGTTCCTGTGTAGCCAAGTTTACATTCCGTGTAGTAGTGATATCTTATGATGTTTCTTTTTCTGTGTGACTTATTTCACTTACAATCATCGTACCTTAATCCACTCATTATGCTGTTACGGGCCTGATGACATAGATTTCATTGCTGAGTGATATTGTATTGTACGTAAGTACCACAACTTCTTTATCCATTTTTTGCTTTCTGTGATATTGAACTTGTACCGTAAACAAGGTTCTTGTAAACAGAGCCGTCCCAAACTTTGGGGTGGCTGTGTCTTTTTGATTTTAATTTCCCTAAGCTATAGGACCATAAGTGGAAGTGCCCTAGGCTCTGTTGCTTTGTTTTTTAGATGTTTCAGGAAACACCATACACTTCTCCAGAGTGGCTGTTGGCAATTTACATCCCGCCCATCAGCATAACAAGGCTCCCAGTTCTCCATGGCCTGTCCTGCCTTTCTGGATTTTACACTTTTTTCAGATGGCCCTTTTGACCGGGGGGGCAGTGAGACTTCATTGTAGTGCAGATTTCCTTTGCAAGCTTGCTTGGTTGGCCAAAAAGGGCGTATGCGTTTTTTCCTGAATATATTCAGGAAAAAAGGCATACGCCCTTTTAGGCCAAGTGCATCATTGTGGACGTTCTGCCTCTTTTCCTATGCTTTACATGCAATTCCCGTCTACCTCCTGAAATCGGTTTCCTGCAATTCTGCCCCGCTTTCAAGTCCTCTTGGCAGCCTTACTTCAATATATTTTTGAACAATAGCTGTCATTTATAACTCTGCAGGTTTGTGAATTACAGTGCCCCTGAGCTCCTTTCTTCAACTCGCTTTCTTGTGAGCTGGCCGCAACACCGCAGGATTGCTTCAGGCCCTAGTGTAGTTCCGGCATGGCACGCTGAGCCTTTGGTTAATTCCTCTTCCTGGTGGGAAATGAGAGTTAAATTTGCCCGTCCACACACCTCCAGCTAGTCTCTCATTGGTTCTCCCCATTCCTGTACATTTTCCGCAGAAATTGCAAACTTGGCCAAACAGGAGTTTAAAGACACTGACTCTCCAAGTGGGGAGAGTGTTAGTAAAGCGTCTTGAATGTTGCACCCGAGTACCAGGGGACGAAAACTGAGACACATTTGAACACGTTTCCTGATCACACGGTGGATCATACTCTGTGTTCCACATGCATGTTTCAGCTGAAGGAAGAATCCCTTAAACCTGGAGAGTTGAGACCCATGGAATGGGTACCATGCAGTATGACTTCAAAGGGTCTGCATTTGCTCACCGAACCTCACCAATCCTATCACTGCTGCGTTTATGCCACCGTACACACGCTTGATTCTCTTTCGGAGACACATAAATCCGTAGGTTTTAAGATTATTTCTAGTCAGGTATATTCTTAGGCGTTTAATATGGGGTGTTGAGTCCACTGCATTGAGCAAAGTGTAGCTCTTGTCTATTACATATTTGGCTTATGGAACGGTATCTGTGCTAATTTCAATCTCTGGTTTTATGCAGCACCCCGAGTCACCTTTCCCCTTAAGCAAGCATAAGTTGGTTTTCTACATTTGAGACCCTGTTCTGTTTTGTAATTCAGTTCCTGTGTAGCCAAGTTTACATTCCGTGTAGTAGTGATACCTTATGATGTTTCTTTTTCTGTGTGACTTATTTCACTTAGAATCATCGTACCTGCATCGACTCATTATGCTGCTACGGGCCTGATGACATAGATTTCATTGCTCAGTGATATTGCATTGTACGTAAGTACCACAACTTCTTTATCCATTTTTCGCTTTCTGTGATATTGAACTTGTACCGTAAACAAGGTTCTTGTAAACAGAGCCGTCCCAAACTTTGGGGTGGCTGTGTCTTTTTGATTTTAATTTCCCTAAGCTATAGGACCATAAGTGGAAGTGCCCTAGGCTCTGTTGCTTTGTTTTTTAGATGTTTCAGGAAACAGCATACACTTCTCCAGAGTGGCTGTTGGCAATTTACATCCTGCCCATCAGCATAACAAGGCTCCCAATTCTCCATGTCCTGTCTTGTCTTTCTGGATTTTACACTTTTTTCAGATGGCCCTTTTGACCGGGGGGCAGTGAGACTTCATTGTAGTGCAGATTTCCTTTGCAAGCTTGCTTGGTTGGCCAAAAAGGGCGTATGCGTTTTTTCCTGAATATATTCAGGAAAAAACGCATACGCCCTTTTTGGCCAAGTGCATCATTGTGGACGTTCTGCCTCTTTTCCTATGCTTTACATGCAATTCCCGTCTACCTCCTGAAATCAGTTTCCTGCAATTCTGCCCCGCTTTCAAGTCCTCTTGGCAGCCTTACTTCAATATATTTTTGGACGATAGCTGTCATTTATAACTCTGCAGGTTTGTGAATTACAGTGCCCCTGAGCTCCTTTCTTCAACTCGCTTTCTTGTGAGCTGGCCGCAACACCGCAGGATTGCTTCAGGCCCTAGTGTGGTTCCGGCACGGCACGCTGAGCCTTTGGTTAATTCCTCTTCCTGGTGGGAAATGAGAGTTAAATTTGCCCGTCCAGACACCCCCAGCTAGTCTCTCATTGGTTCTCCCTATTCCTGTACATTTTCCGCAGAAATTGCAAACTGGGCCAAACAGGAGGTTAAAGGCACTGACTCTCCAAGTGGGGAGAGTGTTAGTAAAGCGTCTGGAGTTTGCACCCGAGTACCAGGGGACGAAAACTGAGACACATTTGAACACGTTTCCCGATCACACGGTGGATCATACTCTGGGTTCCACATGCATGTTTTAGCTGAAGGAAGAATCCCTTAAACCTGGAGAGTTGAGACCCATGGAATGGGTACCATGCAATATAACTTCAAAGGGTCTGCATTTGCTCACCGAACCTCACCAATCCTATCACTGCTGCGTTTATGCCGCTGTACACACGCTTGATTGTCTTTCGGAGACATATAAATCCGTAGGTTTTAAGATTATTTCTAGTCAGGTATATTCTTAGGCGTTTAATATGGGGTGTTGAGTCCACTTCGTTGAGCAAGGAGTAGCTCTTGTCTATTACATATTTGGCTTATGGAACGGTATCTGTGCTAATTTCAATCTCTGGTTTCATGCAGCACCCCAACTCACCTTTCCCCTTAAGCTAGCGTAAGTTGGTTTTCTACATTTGAGACCCTGTTCTGTTTTGTAATTCAGTTCCTGTGTAGCCAAGTTTACATTCCGTGTAGTAGTGATATCTTATGATGTTTCTTTTTCTGTGTGACTTATTTCACTTACAATCATCGTACCTTAATCCACTCATTATGCTGCTACGGGCCTGATGACATAGATTTCATTGCTGAGTGATATTGCATTGAACGTAAGTACCACAACTTCTTTATCCATTTTTCGCTTTCTGTGATATTGAACTTGTACCGTAAACAAGGTTCTTGTAAACAGAGCCGAACCCAAACTTTGGGGTGGCTGTGTCTTTTTGATTTTAATTTCCCTATGCTATAGGACCATAAGTGGAAGTGCCCTAGGCTCTGTTGCTTTGTTTTTTAGATGTTTCAGGAAACAGCATACACTTCTCCAGAATGGCTGTTGGCAATTTACATCCCGCCCATCAGCATAACAAGGCTCCCAATTCTCCATGTCCTGTCTTGCCTTTCTGGATTTTACACTTTTTCAGATGGCCCTTTTGACCGGGGGGCAGTGAGACTTCATTGTAGTGCAGATTTCCTTTGCAAGCTTGCTTGGTTGGCCAAAAAGGGCGTATGCGTTTTTTCCTGGAAAAAACGCATACGCCCTTTTTGGCCAAGTGCATCATTGTGGACGTTCTGCCTCTTTTCCTATGCTTTACATGCAATTCCCGTCTACCTCCTGAAATCGGTTTCCTGCAATTCTGCCCCGCTTTCAAGTCCTCTTGGCAGCCTTACTTCAATATATTTTTGGACGATAGCTGTCATTTATAACTCTGCAGGTTTGTGAATTACAGTGCCCCTGAGCTCCTTTCTTCAACTCGCTTTCTTGTGAGCTGGCCGCAACACCGCAGGATTGCTTCAGGCCCTAGTGTGGTTCCGGCACGGCACGCTGAGCCTTTGGTTAATTCCTCTTCCTGGTGGGAAATGAGAGTTAAATTTGCCCGTCCAGACACCCCCAGCTAGTCTCTCATTGGTTCTCCCTATTCCTGTACATTTTCCGCAGAAATTGCAAACTGGGCCAAACAGGAGGTTAAAGGCACTGACTCTCCAAGTGGGGAGAGTGTTAGTAAAGCGTCTGGAGTTTGCACCCGAGTACCAGGGGACGAAAACTGAGACACATTTGAACACGTTTCCCGATCACACGGTGGATCATACTCTGGGTTCCACATGCATGTTTTAGCTGAAGGAAGAATCCCTTAAACCTGGAGAGTTGAGACCCATGGAATGGGTACCATGCAATATGACTTCAAAGGGTCTGCATTTGCTCACCGAACCTCACCAATCCTATCACTGCTGCGTTTATGCCGCTGTACACACGCTTGATTGTCTTTCGGAGACATATAAATCCGTAGGTTTTAAGATTATTTCTAGTCAGGTATATTCTTAGGCGTTTAATATGGGGTGTTGAGTCCACTTTGTTGAGCAAGGAGTAGCTCTTGTCTATTACATATTTGGCTTATGGAACGGTATCTGTGCTAATTTCAATCTCTGGTTTCATGCAGCACCCCAACTCACCTTTCCCCTTAAGCTAGCGTAAGTTGGTTTTCTACATTTGAGACCCTGTTCTGTTTTGTAATTCAGTTCCTGTGTAGCCAAGTTTACATTCCGTGTAGTAGTGATATCTTATGATGTTTCTTTTTCTGTGTGACTTATTTCACTTACAATCATCGTACCTTAATCCACTCATTATGCTGCTACGGGCCTGATGACATAGATTTCATTGCTGAGTGATATTGCATTGTACGTAAGTACCACAACTTCTTTATCCATTTTTCGCTTTCTGTGATATTGAACTTGTACCGTAAACGAGGTTCTTGTAAACAGAGCCGTCCCAAACTTTGGGGTGGCTGTGTCTTTTTGATTTTAATTTCCCTAAGCTATAGGACCTTAAGTGGAAGTGCCCTAGGCTCTGTTGCTTTGTTTTTTAGATGTTTCAGGAAACAGCATACACTTCTCCAGAGTGGCTGTTGGCAATTTACATCCCGCCCATCAGCATAACAAGGCTCCCAATTCTCCATGTCCTGTCTTGCCTTTCTGGATTTTACACTTTTTTCAGATGGCCCTTTTGACCGGGGGGCAGTGAGACTTCATTGTAGTGCAGATTTCCTTTGCAAGCTTGCTTGGTTGGCCAAAAAGGGCGTATGCGTTTTTTCCTGAATATATTCAGGAAAAAACGCATACGCCCTTTTTGGCCAAGTGCATCATTGTGGACGTTCTGCCTCTTTTCCTATGCTTTACATGCAATTCCCGTCTACCTCCTGAAATCGGTTTCCTGCAATTCTGCCCCGCTTTCAAGTCCTCTTGGCAGCCTTACTTCAATATATTTTTGGACGATAGCTGTCATTTATAACTCTGCAGGTTTGTGAATTACAGTGCCCCTGAGCTCCTTTCTTCAACTCGCTTTCTTGTGAGCTGGCCGCAACACCGCAGGATTGCTTCAGGCCCTAGTGTGGTTCCGGCACGGCACGCTGAGCCTTTGGTTAATTCCTCTTCCTGGTGGGAAATGAGAGTTAAATTTGCCCGTCCAGACACCCCCAGCTAGTCTCTCATTGGTTCTCCCTATTCCTGTACATTTTCCGCAGAAATTGCAAACTGGGCCAAACAGGAGGTTAAAGGCACTGACTCTCCAAGTGGGGAGAGTGTTAGTAAAGCGTCTGGAGTTTGCACCCGAGTACCAGGGGACGAAAACTGAGACACATTTGAACACGTTTCCCGATCACACGGTGGATCATAATCTGGGTTCCACATGCATGTTTTAGCTGAAGGAAGAATCCCTTAAACCTGGAGAGTTGAGACCCATGGAATGGGTACCATGCAATATGACTTCAAAGGGTCTGCATTTGCTCACCGAACCTCACCAATCCTATCACTGCTGCGTTTATGCCGCTGTACACACGCTTGATTGTCTTTCGGAGACATATAAATCCGTAGGTTTTAAGATTATTTCTAGTCAGGTATATTCTTAGGCGTTTAATATGGGGTGTTGAGTCCACTTCGTTGAGCAAGGAGTAGCTCTTGTCTATTACATATTTGGCTTATGGAACGGTATCTGTGCTAATTTCAATCTCTGGTTTCATGCAGCACCGCAACTCACCTTTCCCCTTAAGCTAGTGTAAGTTGGTTTTCTACATTTGAGACCCTGTTCTGTTTTGTAATTCAGTTCCTGTGTAGCCAAGTTTACATTCCGTGTAGTAGTGATATCTTATGATGTTTCTTTTTCTGTGTGACTTATTTCACTTACAATCATCGTACCTTAATCCACTCATTATGCTGCTACGGGCCTGATGACATAGATTTCATTGCTGAGTGATATTGCATTGTACGTAAGTACCACAACTTCTTTATCCATTTTTCGCTTTCTGTGATATTGAACTTGTACCGTAAACGAGGTTCTTGTAAACAGAGCCGTCCCAAACTTTGGGGTGGCTGTGTCTTTTTGATTTTAATTTCCCTAAGCTATAGGACCATAAGTGGAAGTGCCCTAGGCTCTGTTGCTTTGTTTTTTAGATGTTTCAGGAAACAGCATA
Source organism: Leucopleurus acutus (assembly GCF_964270905.1). Classification (NCBI taxonomy): domain Eukaryota; kingdom Metazoa; phylum Chordata; class Mammalia; order Artiodactyla; family Delphinidae; genus Leucopleurus; species Leucopleurus acutus. Next base: position 53,098 of record NW_028139059.1, on the reverse strand, counting down.
CACTTCTCCAGAGTGGCTGTTGGCAATTTACATCCCGCCCATCAGCATAACAAGGCTCCCAATTCTCCATGTCCTGTCTTGCCTTTCTGGATTTTACACTTTTTTCAGATGGCCCTTTTGACCGGGGGGCAGTGAGACTTCATTGTAGTGCAGATTTCCTTTGCAAGCTTGCTTGGTTGGCCAAAAAGGGCGTATGCGTTTTTTCCTGAATATATTCAGGAAAAAACGCATACGCCCTTTTTGGCCAAGTGCATCATTGTGGACGTTCTGCCTCTTTTCCTATGCTTTACATGCAATTCCCGTCTACCTCCTGAAATCGGTTTCCTGCAATTCTGCCCCGCTTTCAAGTCCTCTTGGCAGCCTTACTTCAATATATTTTTGGACGATAGCTGTCATTTATAACTCTGCAGGTTTGTGAATTACAGTGCCCCTGAGCTCCTTTCTTCAACTCGCTTTCTTGTGAGCTGGCCGCAACACCGCAGGATTGCTTCAGGCCCTAGTGTGGTTCCGGCACGGCACGCTGAGCCTTTGGTTAATTCCTCTTCCTGGTGGGAAATGAGAGTTAAATTTGCCCGTCCAGACACCCCCAGCTAGTCTCTCATTGGTTCTCCCTATTCCTGTACATTTTCCGCAGAAATTGCAAACTGGGCCAAACAGGAGGTTAAAGGCACTGACTCTCCAAGTGGGGAGAGTGTTAGTAAAGCGTCTGGAGTTTGCACCCGAGTACCAGGGGACGAAAACTGAGACACATTTGAACACGTTTCCCGATCACACGGTGGATCATACTCTGGGTTCCACATGCATGTTTTAGCTGAAGGAAGAATCCCTTAAACCTGGAGAGTTGAGACCCATGGAATGGGTACCATGCAATATGACTTCAAAGGGTCTGCATTTGCTCACCGAACCTCACCAATCCTATCACTGCTGCGTTTATGCCGCTGTACACACGCTTGATTGTCTTTCGGAGACATATAAATCCGTAGGTTTTAAGATTATTTCTAGTCAGGTATATTCTTAGGCGTTTAATATGGGGTGTTGAGTCCACTTCGTTGAGCAAGGAGTAGCTCTTGTCTATTACATATTTGGCTTATGGAACGGTATCTGTGCTAATTTCAATCTCTGGTTTCATGCAGCACCCCAACTCACCTTTCCCCTTAAGCTAGCGTAAGTTGGTTTTCTACATTTGAGACCCTGTTCTGTTTTGTAATTCAGTTCCTGTGTAGCCAAGTTTACATTCCGTGTAGTAGTGATATCTTATGATGTTTCTTTTTCTGTGTGACTTATTTCACTTACAATCATCGTACCTTAATCCACTCATTATGCTGCTACGGGCCTGATGACATAGATTTCATTGCTGAGTGATATTGCATTGTACGTAAGTACCACAACTTCTTTATCCATTTTTCGCTTTCTGTGATATTGAACTTGTACCGTAAACGAGGTTCTTGTAAACAGAGCCGTCCCAAACTTTGGGGTGGCTGTGTCTTTTTGATTTTAATTTCCCTAAGCTATAGGACCATAAGTGGAAGTGCCCTAGGCTCTGTTGCTTTGTTTTTTAGATGTTTCAGGAAACAGCATACACTTCTCCAGAGTGGCTGTTGGCAATTTACATCCCGCCCATCAGCATAACAAGGCTCCCAATTCTCCATGTCCTGTCTTGCCTTTCTGGATTTTACACTGTTTTCAGATGGCCCTTTTGACCGGGGGGCAGTGAGACTTCATTGTAGTGCAGATTTCCTTTGCAAGCTTGCTTGGTTGGCCAAAAAGGGCGTATGCGTTTTTTCCTGAATATATTCAGGAAAAAACGCATACGCCCTTTTTGGCCAAGTGCATCATTGTGGACGTTCTGCCTCTTTTCCTATGCTTTACATGCAATTCCCGTCTACCTCCTGAAATCGGTTTCCTGCAATTCTGCCCCGCTTTCAAGTCCTCTTGGCAGCCTTACTTCAATATATTTTTGGACGATAGCTGTCATTTATAACTCTGCAGGTTTGTGAATTACAGTGCCCCTGAGCTCCTTTCTTCAACTCGCTTTCTTGTGAGCTGGCCGCAACACCGCAGGATTGCTTCAGGCCCTAGTGTGGTTCCGGCACGGCACGCTGAGCCTTTGGTTAATTCCTCTTCCTGGTGGGAAATGAGAGTTAAATTTGCCCGTCCAGACACCCCCAGCTAGTCTCTCATTGGTTCTCCCCATTCCTGTACATTTTCCGCAGAAATTGCAAACTGGGCCAAACAGGAGGTTAAAGGCACTGACTCTCCAAGTGGGGAGAGTGTTAGTAAAGCGTCTGGAGTTTGCACCCGAGTACCAGGGGACGAAAACTGAGACACATTTGAACACGTTTCCCGATCACACGGTGGATCATACTCTGGGTTCCACATGCATGTTTTAGCTGAAGGAAGAATCCCTTAAACCTGGAGAGTTGAGACCCATGGAATGGGTACCATGCAATATGACTTCAAAGGGTCTGCATTTGCTCACCGAACCTCACCAATCCTATCACTGCTGCGTTTATGCCGCTGTACACACGCTTGATTGTCTTTCGGAGACATATAAATCCGTAGGTTTTAAGATTATTTCTAGTCAGGTATATTCTTAGGCGTTTAATATGGGGTGTTGAGTCCACTTCGTTGAGCAAGGAGTAGCTCTTGTCTATTACATATTTGGCTTATGGAACGGTATCTGTGCTAATTTCAATCTCTGGTTTCATGCAGCACCGCAACTCACCTTTCCCCTTAAGCTAGTGTAAGTTGGTTTTCTACATTTGAGACCCTGTTCTGTTTTGTAATTCAGTTCCTGTGTAGCCAAGTTTACATTCCGTGTAGTAGTGATATCTTATGATGTTTCTTTTTCTGTGTGACTTATTTCACTTACAATCATCGTACCTTAATCCACTCATTATGCTGCTACGGGCCTGATGACATAGATTTCATTGCTGAGTGATATTGCATTGTACGTAAGTACCACAACTTCTTTATCCATTTTTCGCTTTCTGTGATATTGAACTTGTACCGTAAACGAGGTTCTTGTAAACAGAGCCGTCCCAACCTTTGGGGTGGCTGTGTCTTTTTGATTTTAATTTCCCTAAGCTATAGGACCATAAGTGGAAGTGCCCTAGGCTCTGTTGCTTTGTTTTTTAGATGTTTCAGGAAACAGCATACACTTCTCCAGAGTGGCTGTTGGCAATTTACATCCCGCCCATCAGCATAACAAGGCTCCCAATTCTCCATGTCCTGTCTTGCCTTTCTGGATTTTACACTTTTTTCAGATGGCCCTTTTGACCGGGGGGCAGTGAGACTTCATTGTAGTGCAGATTTCCTTTGCAAGCTTGCTTGGTTGGCCAAAAAGGGCGTATGCGTTTTTTCCTGAATATATTCAGGAAAAAACGCATACGCCCTTTTTGGCCAAGTGCATCATTGTGGACGTTCTGCCTCTTTTCCTATGCTTTACATGCAATTCCCATCTACCTCCTGAAATCGGTTTCCTGCAATTCTGCCCCGCTTTCAAGTCCTCTTGGCAGCCTTACTTCAATATATTTTTGGACGATAGCTGTCATTTATAACTCTGCAGGTTTGTGAATTACAGTGCCCCTGAGCTCCTTTCTTCAACTCGCTTTCTTGTGAGCTGGCCGCAACACCGCAGGATTGCTTCAGGCCCTAGTGTGGTTCCGGCACGGCACGCTGAGCCTTTGGTTAATTCCTCTTCCTGGTGGGAAATGAGAGTTAAATTTGCCCGTCCAGACACCCCCAGCTAGTCTCTCATTGGTTCTCCCTATTCCTGTACATTTTCCGCAGAAATTGCAAACTGGGCCAAACAGGAGGTTAAAGGCACTGACTCTCCAAGTGGGGAGAGTGTTAGTAAAGCGTCTGGAGTTTGCACCCGAGTACCAGGGGACGAAAACTGAGACACATTTGAACACGTTTCCCGATCACACGGTGGATCATACTCTGGGTTCCACATGCATGTTTTAGCTGAAGGAAGAATCCCTTAAACCTGGAGAGTTGAGACCCATGGAATGGGTACCATGCAATATGACTTCAAAGGGTCTGCATTTGCTCACCGAACCTCACCAATCCTATCACTGCTGCGTTTATGCTGCTGTACACACGCTTGATTGTCTTTCGGAGACATATAAATCCGTAGGTTTTAAGATTATTTCTAGTCAGGTATATTCTTAGGCGTTTAATATGGGGTGTTGAGTCCACTTCGTTCAGCAAGGAGTAGCTCTTGTCTATTACATATTTGGCTTATGGAACGGTATCTGTGCTAATTTCAATCTCTGGTTTCATGCAGCACCCCAACTCACCTTTCCCCTTAAGCTAGCGTAAGTTGGTTTTCTACATTTGAGACCCTGTTCTGTTTTGTAATTCAGTTCCTGTGTAGCCAAGTTTACATTCCGTGTAGTAGTGATATCTTATGATGTTTCTTTTTCTGTGTGACTTATTTCACTTACAATCATCGTACCTTAATCCACTCATTATGCTGCTACGGGCCTGATGACATAGATTTCATTGCTGAGTGATATTGCATTGTACGTAAGTACCACAACTTCTTTATCCATTTTTCGCTTTCTGTGATATTGAACTTGTACCGTAAACGAGGTTCTTGTAAACAGAGCCGTCCCAACCTTTGGGGTGGCTGTGTCTTTTTGATTTTAATTTCCCTAAGCTATAGGACCATAAGTGGAAGTGCCCTAGGCTCTGTTGCTTTGTTTTTTAGATGTTTCAGGAAACAGCATACACTTCTCCAGAGTGGCTGTTGGCAATTTACATCCCGCCCATCAGCATAACAAGGCTCCCAATTCTCCATGTCCTGTCTTGCCTTTCTGGATTTTACACTGTTTTCAGATGGCCCTTTTGACCGGGGGGCAGTGAGACTTCATTGTAGTGCAGATTTCCTTTGCAAGCTTGCTTGGTTGGCCAAAAAGGGCGTATGCGTTTTTTCCTGAATATATTCAGGAAAAAACGCATACGCCCTTTTTGGCCAAGTGCATCATTGTGGACGTTCTGCCTCTTTTCCTATGCTTTACATGCAATTCCCGTCTACCTCCTGAAATCGGTTTCCTGCAATTCTGCCCCGCTTTCAAGTCCTCTTGGCAGCCTTACTTCAATATATTTTTGGACGATAGCTGTCATTTATAACTCTGCAGGTTTGTGAATTACAGTGCCCCTGAGCTCCTTTCTTCAACTCGCTTTCTTGTGAGCTGGCCGCAACACCGCAGGATTGCTTCAGGCCCTAGTGTGGTTCCGGCACGGCACGCTGAGCCTTTGGTTAATTCCTCTTCCTGGTGGGAAATGAGAGTTAAATTTGCCCGTCCAGACACCCCCAGCTAGTCTCTCATTGGTTCTCCCCATTCCTGTACATTTTCCGCAGAAATTGCAAACTGGGCCAAACAGGAGGTTAAAGGCACTGACTCTCCAAGTGGGGAGAGTGTTAGTAAAGTGTCTGGAGTTTGCACCCGAGTACCAGGGGACGAAAACTGAGACACATTTGAACACGTTTCCCGATCACACGGTGGATCATACTCTGGGTTCCACATGCATGTTTTAGCTGAAGGAAGAATCCCTTAAACCTGGAGAGTTGAGACCCATGGAATGGGTACCATGCAATATGACTTCAAAGGGTCTGCATTTGCTCACCGAACCTCACCAATCCTATCACTGCTGCGTTTATGCCGCTGTACACACGCTTGATTGTCTTTCGGAGACATATAAATCCGTAGGTTTTAAGATTATTTCTAGTCAGGTATATTCTTAGGCGTTTAATATGGGGTGTTGAGTCCACTTCGTTGAGCAAGGAGTAGCTCTTGTCTATTACATATTTGGCTTATGGAACGGTATCTGTGCTAATTTCAATCTCTGGTTTCATGCAGCACCCCAACTCACCTTTCCCCTTAAGCTAGCGTAAGTTGGTTTTCTACATTTGAGACCCTGTTCTGTTTTGTAATTCAGTTCCTGTGTAGCCAAGTTTACATTCCGTGTAGTAGTGATATCTTATGATGTTTCTTTTTCTGTGTGACTTATTTCACTTACAATCATCGTACCTTAATCCACTCATTATGCTGCTACGGGCCTGATGACATAGATTTCATTGCTGAGTGATATTGCATTGTACGTAAGTACCACAACTTCTTTATCCATTTTTCGCTTTCTGTGATATTGAACTTGTACCGTAAACGAGGTTCTTGTAAACAGAGCCGTCCCAAACTTTGGGGTGGCTGTGTCTTTTTGATTTTAATTTCCCTAAGCTATAGGACCATAAGTGGAAGTGCCCTAGGCTCTGTTGCTTTGTTTTTTAGATGTTTCAGGAAACAGCATACACTTCTCCAGAGTGGCTGTTGGCAATTTACATCCCGCCCATCAGCATAACAAGGCTCCCAATTCTCCATGTCCTGTCTTGCCTTTCTGGATTTTACACTTTTTTCAGATGGCCCTTTTGACCGGGGGGCAGTGAGACTTCATTGTAGTGCAGATTTCCTTTGCAAGCTTGCTTGGTTGGCCAAAAAGGGCGTATGCGTTTTTTCCTGAATATATTCAGGAAAAAACGCATACGCCCTTTTTGGCCAAGTGCATCATTGTGGACGTTCTGCCTCTTTTCCTATGCTTTACATGCAATTCCCGTCTACCTCCTGAAATCGGTTTCCTGCAATTCTGCCCCGCTTTCAAGTCCTCTTGGCAGCCTTACTTCAATATATTTTTGGACGATAGCTGTCATTTATAACTCTGCAGGTTTGTGAATTACAGTGCCCCTGAGCTCCTTTCTTCAACTCGCTTTCTTGTGAGCTGGCCGCAACACCGCAGGATTGCTTCAGGCCCTAGTGTGGTTCCGGCACGGCACGCTGAGCCTTTGGTTAATTCCTCTTCCTGGTGGGAAATGAGAGTTAAATTTGCCCGTCCAGACACCCCCAGCTAGTCTCTCATTGGTTCTCCCCATTCCTGTACATTTTCCGCAGAAATTGCAAACTGGGCCAAACAGGAGGTTAAAGGCACTGACTCTCCAAGTGGGGAGAGTGTTAGTAAAGCGTCTGGAGTTTGCACCCGAGTACCAGGGGACGAAAACTGAGACACATTTGAACACGTTTCCCGATCACACGGTGGATCATACTCTGGGTTCCACATGCATGTTTTAGCTGAAGGAAGAATCCCTTAAACCTGGAGAGTTGAGACCCATGGAATGGGTACCATGCAATATGACTTCAAAGGGTCTGCATTTGCTCACCGAACCTCACCAATCCTATCACTGCTGCGTTTATGCCGCTGTACACACGCTTGATTGTCTTTCGGAGACATATAAATCCGTAGGTTTTAAGATTATTTCTAGTCAGGTATATTCTTAGGCGTTTAATATGGGGTGTTGAGTCCACTTCGTTGAGCAAGGAGTAGCTCTTGTCTATTACATATTTGGCTTATGGAACGGTATCTGTGCTAATTTCAATCTCTGGTTTCATGCAGCACCCCAACTCACCTTTCCCCTTAAGCTAGTGTAAGTTGGTTTTCTACATTTGAGACCCTGTTCTGTTTTGTAATTCAGTTCCTGTGTAGCCAAGTTTACATTCCGTGTAGTAGTGATATCTTATGATGTTTCTTTTTCTGTGTGACTTATTTCACTTACAATCATCGTACCTTAATCCACTCATTATGCTGCTACGGGCCTGATGACATAGATTTCATTGCTGAGTGATATTGCATTGTACGTAAGTACCACAACTTCTTTATCCATTTTTCGCTTTCTGTGATATTGAACTTGTACCGTAAACGAGGTTCTTGTAAACAGAGCCGTCCCAAACTTTGGGGTGGCTGTGTCTTTTTGATTTTAATTTCCCTAAGCTATAGGACCATAAGTGGAAGTGCCCTAGGCTCTGTTGCTTTGTTTTTTAGATGTTTCAGGAAACAGCATACACTTCTCCAGAGTGGCTGTTGGCAATTTACATCCCGCCCATCAGCATAACAAGGCTCCCAATTCTCCATGTCCTGTCTTGCCTTTCTGGATTTTACACTTTTTTCAGATGGCCCTTTTGACCGGGGGGCAGTGAGACTTCATTGTAGTGCAGATTTCCTTTGCAAGCTTGCTTGGTTGGCCAAAAAGGGCGTATGCGTTTTTTCCTGAATATATTCAGGAAAAAACGCATACGCCCTTTTTGGCCAAGTGCATCATTGTGGACGTTCTGCCTCTTTTCCTATGCTTTACATGCAATTCCCGTCTACCTCCTGAAATCGGTTTCCTGCAATTCTGCCCCGCTTTCAAGTCCTCTTGGCAGCCTTACTTCAATATATTTTTGGACGATAGCTGTCATTTATAACTCTGCAGGTTTGTGAATTACAGTGCCCCTGAGCTCCTTTCTTCAACTCGCTTTCTTGTGAGCTGGCCGCAACACCGCAGGATTGCTTCAGGCCCTAGTGTGGTTCCGGCACGGCACGCTGAGCCTTTGGTTAATTCCTCTTCCTGGTGGGAAATGAGAGTTAAATTTGCCCGTCCAGACACCCCCAGCTAGTCTCTCATTGGTTCTCCCTATTCCTGTACATTTTCCGCAGAAATTGCAAACTGGGCCAAACAGGAGGTTAAAGGCACTGACTCTCCAAGTGGGGAGAGTGTTAGTAAAGCGTCTGGAGTTTGCACCCGAGTACCAGGGGACGAAAACTGAGACACATTTGAACACGTTTCCCGATCACACGGTGGATCATACTCTGGGTTCCACATGCATGTTTTAGCTGAAGGAAGAATCCCTTAAACCTGGAGAGTTGAGACCCATGGAATGGGTACCATGCAATATGACTTCAAAGGGTCTGCATTTGCTCACCGAACCTCACCAATCCTATCACTGCTGCGTTTATGCTGCTGTACACACGCTTGATTGTCTTTCGGAGACATATAAATCCGTAGGTTTTAAGATTATTTCTAGTCAGGTATATTCTTAGGCGTTTAATATGGGGTGTTGAGTCCACTTCGTTCAGCAAGGAGTAGCTCTTGTCTATTACATATTTGGCTTATGGAACGGTATCTGTGCTAATTTCAATCTCTGGTTTCATGCAGCACCCCAACTCACCTTTCCCCTTAAGCTAGCGTAAGTTGGTTTTCTACATTTGAGACCCTGTTCTGTTTTGTAATTCAGTTCCTGTGTAGCCAAGTTTACATTCCGTGTAGTAGTGATATCTTATGATGTTTCTTTTTCTGTGTGACTTATTTCACTTACAATCATCGTACCTTAATCCACTCATTATGCTGCTACGGGCCTGATGACATAGATTTCATTGCTGAGTGATATTGCATTGTACGTAAGTACCACAACTTCTTTATCCATTTTTCGCTTTCTGTGATATTGAACTTGTACCGTAAACGAGGTTCTTGTAAACAGAGCCGTCCCAACCTTTGGGGTGGCTGTGTCTTTTTGATTTTAATTTCCCTAAGCTATAGGACCATAAGTGGAAGTGCCCTAGGCTCTGTTGCTTTGTTTTTTAGATGTTTCAGGAAACAGCATACACTTCTCCAGAGTGGCTGTTGGCAATTTACATCCCGCCCATCAGCATAACAAGGCTCCCAATTCTCCATGTCCTGTCTTGCCTTTCTGGATTTTACACTGTTTTCAGATGGCCCTTTTGACCGGGGGGCAGTGAGACTTCATTGTAGTGCAGATTTCCTTTGCAAGCTTGCTTGGTTGGCCAAAAAGGGCGTATGCGTTTTTTCCTGAATATATTCAGGAAAAAACGCATACGCCCTTTTTGGCCAAGTGCATCATTGTGGACGTTCTGCCTCTTTTCCTATGCTTTACATGCAATTCCCGTCTACCTCCTGAAATCGATTTCCTGCAATTCTGCCCCGCTTTCAAGTCCTCTTGGCAGCCTTACTTCAATATATTTTTGGACGATAGCTGTCATTTATAACTCTGCAGGTTTGTGAATTACAGTGCCCCTGAGCTCCTTTCTTCAACTCGCTTTCTTGTGAGCTGGCCGCAACACCGCAGGATTGCTTCAGGCCCTAGTGTGGTTCCGGCACGGCACGCTGAGCCTTTGGTTAATTCCTCTTCCTGGTGGGAAATGAGAGTTAAATTTGCCCGTCCAGACACCCCCAGCTAGTCTCTCATTGGTTCTCCCCATTCCTGTACATTTTCCGCAGAAATTGCAAACTGGGCCAAACAGGAGGTTAAAGGCACTGACTCTCCAAGTGGGGAGAGTGTTAGTAAAGCGTCTGGAGTTTGCACCCGAGTACCAGGGGACGAAAACTGAGACACATTTGAACACGTTTCCCGATCACACGGTGGATCATACTCTGGGTTCCACATGCATGTTTTAGCTGAAGGAAGAATCCCTTAAACCTGGAGAGTTGAGACCCATGGAATGGGTACCATGCAATATGACTTCAAAGGGTCTGCATTTGCTCACCGAACCTCACCAATCCTATCACTGCTGCGTTTATGCCGCTGTACACACGCTTGATTGTCTTTCGGAGACATATAAATCCGTAGGTTTTAAGATTATTTCTAGTCAGGTATATTCTTAGGCGTTTAATATGGGGTGTTGAGTCCACTTCGTTGAGCAAGGAGTAGCTCTTGTCTATTACATATTTGGCTTATGGAACGGTATCTGTGCTAATTTCAATCTCTGGTTTCATGCAGCACCCCAACTCACCTTTCCCCTTAAGCTAGCGTAAGTTGGTTTTCTACATTTGAGACCCTGTTCTGTTTTGTAATTCAGTTCCTGTGTAGCCAAGTTTACATTCCGTGTAGTAGTGATATCTTATGATGTTTCTTTTTCTGTGTGACTTATTTCACTTACAATCATCGTACCTTAATCCACTCATTATGCTGCTACGGGCCTGATGACATAGATTTCATTGCTGAGTGATATTGCATTGTACGTAAGTACCACAACTTCTTTATCCATTTTTCGCTTTCTGTGATATTGAACTTGTACCGTAAACGAGGTTCTTGTAAACAGAGCCGTCCCAAACTTTGGGGTGGCTGTGTCTTTTTGATTTTAATTTCCCTAAGCTATAGGACCATAAGTGGAAGTGCCCTAGGCTCTGTTGCTTTGTTTTTTAGATGTTTCAGGAAACAGCATACACTTCTCCAGAGTGGCTGTTGGCAATTTACATCCCGCCCATCAGCATAACAAGGCTCCCAATTCTCCATGTCCTGTCTTGCCTTTCTGGATTTTACACTTTTTTCAGATGGCCCTTTTGACCGGGGGGCAGTGAGACTTCATTGTAGTGCAGATTTCCTTTGCAAGCTTGCTTGGTTGGCCAAAAAGGGCGTATGCGTTTTTTCCTGAATATATTCAGGAAAAAACGCATACGCCCTTTTTGGCCAAGTGCATCATTGTGGACGTTCTGCCTCTTTTCCTATGCTTTACATGCAATTCCCGTCTACCTCCTGAAATCGGTTTCCTGCAATTCTGCCCCGCTTTCAAGTCCTCTTGGCAGCCTTACTTCAATATATTTTTGGACGATAGCTGTCATTTATAACTCTGCAGGTTTGTGAATTACAGTGCCCCTGAGCTCCTTTCTTCAACTCGCTTTCTTGTGAGCTGGCCGCAACACCGCAGGATTGCTTCAGGCCCTAGTGTGGTTCCGGCACGGCACGCTGAGCCTTTGGTTAATTCCTCTTCCTGGTGGGAAATGAGAGTTAAATTTGCCCGTCCAGACACCCCCAGCTAGTCTCTCATTGGTTCTCCCCATTCCTGTACATTTTCCGCAGAAATTGCAAACTGGGCCAAACAGGAGGTTAAAGGCACTGACTCTCCAAGTGGGGAGAGTGTTAGTAAAGCGTCTGGAGTTTGCACCCGAGTACCAGGGGACGAAAACTGAGACACATTTGAACACGTTTCCCGATCACACGGTGGATCATACTCTGGGTTCCACATGCATGTTTTAGCTGAAGGAAGAATCCCTTAAACCTGGAGAGTTGAGACCCATGGAATGGGTACCATGCAATATGACTTCAAAGGGTCTGCATTTGCTCACCGAACCTCACCAATCCTATCACTGCTGCGTTTATGCCGCTGTACACACGCTTGATTGTCTTTCGGAGACATATAAATCCGTAGGTTTTAAGATTATTTCTAGTCAGGTATATTCTTAGGCGTTTAATATGGGGTGTTGAGTCCACTTCGTTGAGCAAGGAGTAGCTCTTGTCTATTACATATTTGGCTTATGGAACGGTATCTGTGCTAATTTCAATCTCTGGTTTCATGCAGCACCCCAACTCACCTTTCCCCTTAAGCTAGTGTAAGTTGGTTTTCTACATTTGAGACCCTGTTCTGTTTTGTAATTCAGTTCCTGTGTAGCCAAGTTTACATTCCGTGTAGTAGTGATATCTTATGATGTTTCTTTTTCTGTGTGACTTATTTCACTTACAATCATCGTACCTTAATCCACTCATTATGCTGCTACGGGCCTGATGACATAGATTTCATTGCTGAGTGATATTGCATTGTACGTAAGTACCACAACTTCTTTATCCATTTTTCGCTTTCTGTGATATTGAACTTGTACCGTAAACGAGGTTCTTGTAAACAGAGCCGTCCCAAACTTTGGGGTGGCTGTGTCTTTTTGATTTTAATTTCCCTAAGCTATAGGACCATAAGTGGAAGTGCCCTAGGCTCTGTTGCTTTGTTTTTTAGATGTTTCAGGAAACAGCATACACTTCTCCAGAGTGGCTGTTGGCAATTTACATCCCGCCCATCAGCATAACAAGGCTCCCAATTCTCCATGTCCTGTCTTGCCTTTCTGGATTTTACACTTTTTTCAGATGGCCCTTTTGACCGGGGGGCAGTGAGACTTCATTGTAGTGCAGATTTCCTTTGCAAGCTTGCTTGGTTGGCCAAAAAGGGCGTATGCGTTTTTTCCTGAATATATTCAGGAAAAAACGCATACGCCCTTTTTGGCCAAGTGCATCATTGTGGACGTTCTGCCTCTTTTCCTATGCTTTACATGCAATTCCCGTCTACCTCCTGAAATCGGTTTCCTGCAATTCTGCCCCGCTTTCAAGTCCTCTTGGCAGCCTTACTTCAATATATTTTTGGACGATAGCTGTCATTTATAACTCTGCAGGTTTGTGAATTACAGTGCCCCTGAGCTCCTTTCTTCAACTCGCTTTCTTGTGAGCTGGCCGCAACACCGCAGGATTGCTTCAGGCCCTAGTGTGGTTCCGGCACGGCACGCTGAGCCTTTGGTTAATTCCTCTTCCTGGTGGGAAATGAGAGTTAAATTTGCCCGTCCAGACACCCCCAGCTAGTCTCTCATTGGTTCTCCCTATTCCTGTACATTTTCCGCAGAAATTGCAAACTGGGCCAAACAGGAGGTTAAAGGCACTGACTCTCCAAGTGGGGAGAGTGTTAGTAAAGCGTCTGGAGTTTGCACCCGAGTACCAGGGGACGAAAACTGAGACACATTTGAACACGTTTCCCGATCACACGGTGGATCATACTCTGGGTTCCACATGCATGTTTTAGCTGAAGGAAGAATCCCTTAAACCTGGAGAGTTGAGACCCATGGAATGGGTACCATGCAATATGACTTCAAAGGGTCTGCATTTGCTCACCGAACCTCACCAATCCTATCACTGCTGCGTTTATGCTGCTGTACACACGCTTGATTGTCTTTCGGAGACATATAAATCCGTAGGTTTTAAGATTATTTCTAGTCAGGTATATTCTTAGGCGTTTAATATGGGGTGTTGAGTCCACTTCGTTCAGCAAGGAGTAGCTCTTGTCTATTACATATTTGGCTTATGGAACGGTATCTGTGCTAATTTCAATCTCTGGTTTCATGCAGCACCCCAACTCACCTTTCCCCTTAAGCTAGCGTAAGTTGGTTTTCTACATTTGAGACCCTGTTCTGTTTTGTAATTCAGTTCCTGTGTAGCCAAGTTTACATTCCGTGTAGTAGTGATATCTTATGATGTTTCTTTTTCTGTGTGACTTATTTCACTTACAATCATCGTACCTTAATCCACTCATTATGCTGCTACGGGCCTGATGACATAGATTTCATTGCTGAGTGATATTGCATTGTACGTAAGTACCACAACTTCTTTATCCATTTTTCGCTTTCTGTGATATTGAACTTGTACCGTAAACGAGGTTCTTGTAAACAGAGCCGTCCCAACCTTTGGGGTGGCTGTGTCTTTTTGATTTTAATTTCCCTAAGCTATAGGACCATAAGTGGAAGTGCCCTAGGCTCTGTTGCTTTGTTTTTTAGATGTTTCAGGAAACAGCATACACTTCTCCAGAGTGGCTGTTGGCAATTTACATCCCGCCCATCAGCATAACAAGGCTCCCAATTCTCCATGTCCTGTCTTGCCTTTCTGGATTTTACACTGTTTTCAGATGGCCCTTTTGACCGGGGGGCAGTGAGACTTCATTGTAGTGCAGATTTCCTTTGCAAGCTTGCTTGGTTGGCCAAAAAGGGCGTATGCGTTTTTTCCTGAATATATTCAGGAAAAAACGCATACGCCCTTTTTGGCCAAGTGCATCATTGTGGACGTTCTGCCTCTTTTCCTATGCTTTACATGCAATTCCCGTCTACCTCCTGAAATCGATTTCCTGCAATTCTGCCCCGCTTTCAAGTCCTCTTGGCAGCCTTACTTCAATATATTTTTGGACGATAGCTGTCATTTATAACTCTGCAGGTTTGTGAATTACAGTGCCCCTGAGCTCCTTTCTTCAACTCGCTTTCTTGTGAGCTGGCCGCAACACCGCAGGATTGCTTCAGGCCCTAGTGTGGTTCCGGCACGGCACGCTGAGCCTTTGGTTAATTCCTCTTCCTGGTGGGAAATGAGAGTTAAATTTGCCCGTCCAGACACCCCCAGCTAGTCTCTCATTGGTTCTCCCCATTCCTGTACATTTTCCGCAGAAATTGCAAACTGGGCCAAACAGGAGGTTAAAGGCACTGACTCTCCAAGTGGGGAGAGTGTTAGTAAAGCGTCTGGAGTTTGCACCCGAGTACCAGGGGACGAAAACTGAGACACATTTGAACACGTTTCCCGATCACACGGTGGATCATACTCTGGGTTCCACATGCATGTTTTAGCTGAAGGAAGAATCCCTTAAACCTGGAGAGTTGAGACCCATGGAATGGGTACCATGCAATATGACTTCAAAGGGTCTGCATTTGCTCACCGAACCTCACCAATCCTATCACTGCTGCGTTTATGCCGCTGTACACACGCTTGATTGTCTTTCGGAGACATATAAATCCGTAGGTTTTAAGATTATTTCTAGTCAGGTATATTCTTAGGCGTTTAATATGGGGTGTTGAGTCCACTTCGTTGAGCAAGGAGTAGCTCTTGTCTATTACATATTTGGCTTATGGAACGGTATCTGTGCTAATTTCAATCTCTGGTTTCATGCAGCACCCCAACTCACCTTTCCCCTTAAGCTAGTGTAAGTTGGTTTTCTACATTTGAGACCCTGTTCTGTTTTGTAATTCAGTTCCTGTGTAGCCAAGTTTACATTCCGTGTAGTAGTGATATCTTATGATGTTTCTTTTTCTGTGTGACTTATTTCACTTACAATCATCGTACCTTAATCCACTCATTATGCTGCTACGGGCCTGATGACATAGATTTCATTGCTGAGTGATATTGCATTGTACGTAAGTACCACAACTTCTTTATCCATTTTTCGCTTTCTGTGATATTGAACTTGTACCGTAAACGAGGTTCTTGTAAACAGAGCCGTCCCAACCTTTGGGGTGGCTGTGTCTTTTTGATTTTAATTTCCCTAAGCTATAGGACCATAAGTGGAAGTGCCCTAGGCTCTGTTGCTTTGTTTTTTAGATGTTTCAGGAAACAGCATACACTTCTCCAGAGTGGCTGTTGGCAATTTACATCCCGCCCATCAGCATAACAAGGCTCCCAATTCTCCATGTCCTGTCTTGCCTTTCTGGATTTTACACTTTTTTCAGATGGCCCTTTTGACCGGGGGGCAGTGAGACTTCATTGTAGTGCAGATTTCCTTTGCAAGCTTGCTTGGTTGGCCAAAAAGGGCGTATGCGTTTTTTCCTGAATATATTCAGGAAAAAACGCATACGCCCTTTTTGGCCAAGTGCATCATTGTGGACGTTCTGCCTCTTTTCCTATGCTTTACATGCAATTCCCGTCTACCTCCTGAAATCGGTTTCCTGCAATTCTGCCCCGCTTTCAAGTCCTCTTGGCAGCCTTACTTCAATATATTTTTGGACGATAGCTGTCATTTATAACTCTGCAGGTTTGTGAATTACAGTGCCCCTGAGCTCCTTTCTTCAACTCGCTTTCTTGTGAGCTGGCCGCAACACCGCAGGATTGCTTCAGGCCCTAGTGTGGTTCCGGCACGGCACGCTGAGCCTTTGGTTAATTCCTCTTCCTGGTGGGAAATGAGAGTTAAATTTGCCCGTCCAGACACCCCCAGCTAGTCTCTCATTGGTTCTCCCTATTCCTGTACATTTTCCGCAGAAATTGCAAACTGGGCCAAACAGGAGGTTAAAGGCACTGACTCTCCAAGTGGGGAGAGTGTTAGTAAAGCGTCTGGAGTTTGCACCCGAGTACCAGGGGACGAAAACTGAGACACATTTGAACACGTTTCCCGATCACACGGTGGATCATACTCTGGGTTCCACATGCATGTTTTAGCTGAAGGAAGAATCCCTTAAACCTGGAGAGTTGAGACCCATGGAATGGGTACCATGCAATATGACTTCAAAGGGTCTGCATTTGCTCACCGAACCTCACCAATCCTATCACTGCTGCGTTTATGCTGCTGTACACACGCTTGATTGTCTTTCGGAGACATATAAATCCGTAGGTTTTAAGATTATTTCTAGTCAGGTATATTCTTAGGCGTTTAATATGGGGTGTTGAGTCCACTTCGTTCAGCAAGGAGTAGCTCTTGTCTATTACATATTTGGCTTATGGAACGGTATCTGTGCTAATTTCAATCTCTGGTTTCATGCAGCACCCCAACTCACCTTTCCCCTTAAGCTAGCGTAAGTTGGTTTTCTACATTTGAGACCCTGTTCTGTTTTGTAATTCAGTTCCTGTGTAGCCAAGTTTACATTCCGTGTAGTAGTGATATCTTATGATGTTTCTTTTTCTGTGTGACTTATTTCACTTACAATCATCGTACCTTAATCCACTCATTATGCTGCTACGGGCCTGATGACATAGATTTCATTGCTGAGTGATATTGCATTGTACGTAAGTACCACAACTTCTTTATCCATTTTTCGCTTTCTGTGATATTGAACTTGTACCGTAAACGAGGTTCTTGTAAACAGAGCCGTCCCAACCTTTGGGGTGGCTGTGTCTTTTTGATTTTAATTTCCCTAAGCTATAGGACCATAAGTGGAAGTGCCCTAGGCTCTGTTGCTTTGTTTTTTAGATGTTTCAGGAAACAGCATACACTTCTCCAGAGTGGCTGTTGGCAATTTACATCCCGCCCATCAGCATAACAAGGCTCCCAATTCTCCATGTCCTGTCTTGCCTTTCTGGATTTTACACTGTTTTCAGATGGCCCTTTTGACCGGGGGGCAGTGAGACTTCATTGTAGTGCAGATTTCCTTTGCAAGCTTGCTTGGTTGGCCAAAAAGGGCGTATGCGTTTTTTCCTGAATATATTCAGGAAAAAACGCATACGCCCTTTTTGGCCAAGTGCATCATTGTGGACGTTCTGCCTCTTTTCCTATGCTTTACATGCAATTCCCGTCTACCTCCTGAAATCGGTTTCCTGCAATTCTGCCCCGCTTTCAAGTCCTCTTGGCAGCCTTACTTCAATATATTTTTGGACGATAGCTGTCATTTATAACTCTGCAGGTTTGTGAATTACAGTGCCCCTGAGCTCCTTTCTTCAACTCGCTTTCTTGTGAGCTGGCCGCAACACCGCAGGATTGCTTCAGGCCCTAGTGTGGTTCCGGCACGGCACGCTGAGCCTTTGGTTAATTCCTCTTCCTGGTGGGAAATGAGAGTTAAATTTGCCCGTCCAGACACCCCCAGCTAGTCTCTCATTGGTTCTCCCCATTCCTGTACATTTTCCGCAGAAATTGCAAACTGGGCCAAACAGGAGGTTAAAGGCACTGACTCTCCAAGTGGGGAGAGTGTTAGTAAAGTGTCTGGAGTTTGCACCCGAGTACCAGGGGACGAAAACTGAGACACATTTGAACACGTTTCCCGATCACACGGTGGATCATACTCTGGGTTCCACATGCATGTTTTAGCTGAAGGAAGAATCCCTTAAACCTGGAGAGTTGAGACCCATGGAATGGGTACCATGCAATATGACTTCAAAGGGTCTGCATTTGCTCACCGAACCTCACCAATCCTATCACTGCTGCGTTTATGCCGCTGTACACACGCTTGATTGTCTTTCGGAGACATATAAATCCGTAGGTTTTAAGATTATTTCTAGTCAGGTATATTCTTAGGCGTTTAATATGGGGTGTTGAGTCCACTTCGTTGAGCAAGGAGTAGCTCTTGTCTATTACATATTTGGCTTATGGAACGGTATCTGTGCTAATTTCAATCTCTGGTTTCATGCAGCACCCCAACTCACCTTTCCCCTTAAGCTAGCGTAAGTTGGTTTTCTACATTTGAGACCCTGTTCTGTTTTGTAATTCAGTTCCTGTGTAGCCAAGTTTACATTCCGTGTAGTAGTGATATCTTATGATGTTTCTTTTTCTGTGTGACTTATTTCACTTACAATCATCGTACCTTAATCCACTCATTATGCTGCTACGGGCCTGATGACATAGATTTCATTGCTGAGTGATATTGCATTGTACGTAAGTACCACAACTTCTTTATCCATTTTTCGCTTTCTGTGATATTGAACTTGTACCGTAAACGAGGTTCTTGTAAACAGAGCCGTCCCAAACTTTGGGGTGGCTGTGTCTTTTTGATTTTAATTTCCCTAAGCTATAGGACCATAAGTGGAAGTGCCCTAGGCTCTGTTGCTTTGTTTTTTAGATGTTTCAGGAAACAGCATACACTTCTCCAGAGTGGCTGTTGGCAATTTACATCCCGCCCATCAGCATAACAAGGCTCCCAATTCTCCATGTCCTGTCTTGCCTTTCTGGATTTTACACTTTTTTCAGATGGCCCTTTTGACCGGGGGGCAGTGAGACTTCATTGTAGTGCAGATTTCCTTTGCAAGCTTGCTTGGTTGGCCAAAAAGGGCGTATGCGTTTTTTCCTGAATATATTCAGGAAAAAACGCATACGCCCTTTTTGGCCAAGTGCATCATTGTGGACGTTCTGCCTCTTTTCCTATGCTTTACATGCAATTCCCGTCTACCTCCTGAAATCGATTTCCTGCAATTCTGCCCCGCTTTCAAGTCCTCTTGGCAGCCTTACTTCAATATATTTTTGGACGATAGCTGTCATTTATAACTCTGCAGGTTTGTGAATTACAGTGCCCCTGAGCTCCTTTCTTCAACTCGCTTTCTTGTGAGCTGGCCGCAACACCGCAGGATTGCTTCAGGCCCTAGTGTGGTTCCGGCACGGCACGCTGAGCCTTTGGTTAATTCCTCTTCCTGGTGGGAAATGAGAGTTAAATTTGCCCGTCCAGACACCCCCAGCTAGTCTC
Organism: Leucopleurus acutus; assembly: GCF_964270905.1. Lineage (NCBI taxonomy): Eukaryota > Metazoa > Chordata > Mammalia > Artiodactyla > Delphinidae > Leucopleurus > Leucopleurus acutus. Next base: position 33,552 of record NW_028139059.1, on the reverse strand, counting down.
TCATTGGTTCTCCCCATTCCTGTACATTTTCCGCAGAAATTGCAAACTGGGCCAAACAGGAGGTTAAAGGCACTGACTCTCCAAGTGGGGAGAGTGTTAGTAAAGCGTCTGGAGTTTGCACCCGAGTACCAGGGGACGAAAACTGAGACACATTTGAACACGTTTCCCGATCACACGGTGGATCATACTCTGGGTTCCACATGCATGTTTTAGCTGAAGGAAGAATCCCTTAAACCTGGAGAGTTGAGACCCATGGAATGGGTACCATGCAATATGACTTCAAAGGGTCTGCATTTGCTCACCGAACCTCACCAATCCTATCACTGCTGCGTTTATGCCGCTGTACACACGCTTGATTGTCTTTCGGAGACATATAAATCCGTAGGTTTTAAGATTATTTCTAGTCAGGTATATTCTTAGGCGTTTAATATGGGGTGTTGAGTCCACTTCGTTGAGCAAGGAGTAGCTCTTGTCTATTACATATTTGGCTTATGGAACGGTATCTGTGCTAATTTCAATCTCTGGTTTCATGCAGCACCCCAACTCACCTTTCCCCTTAAGCTAGTGTAAGTTGGTTTTCTACATTTGAGACCCTGTTCTGTTTTGTAATTCAGTTCCTGTGTAGCCAAGTTTACATTCCGTGTAGTAGTGATATCTTATGATGTTTCTTTTTCTGTGTGACTTATTTCACTTACAATCATCGTACCTTAATCCACTCATTATGCTGCTACGGGCCTGATGACATAGATTTCATTGCTGAGTGATATTGCATTGTACGTAAGTACCACAACTTCTTTATCCATTTTTCGCTTTCTGTGATATTGAACTTGTACCGTAAACGAGGTTCTTGTAAACAGAGCCGTCCCAACCTTTGGGGTGGCTGTGTCTTTTTGATTTTAATTTCCCTAAGCTATAGGACCATAAGTGGAAGTGCCCTAGGCTCTGTTGCTTTGTTTTTTAGATGTTTCAGGAAACAGCATACACTTCTCCAGAGTGGCTGTTGGCAATTTACATCCCGCCCATCAGCATAACAAGGCTCCCAATTCTCCATGTCCTGTCTTGCCTTTCTGGATTTTACACTGTTTTCAGATGGCCCTTTTGACCGGGGGGCAGTGAGACTTCATTGTAGTGCAGATTTCCTTTGCAAGCTTGCTTGGTTGGCCAAAAAGGGCGTATGCGTTTTTTCCTGAATATATTCAGGAAAAAACGCATACGCCCTTTTTGGCCAAGTGCATCATTGTGGACGTTCTGCCTCTTTTCCTATGCTTTACATGCAATTCCCGTCTACCTCCTGAAATCGGTTTCCTGCAATTCTGCCCCGCTTTCAAGTCCTCTTGGCAGCCTTACTTCAATATATTTTTGGACGATAGCTGTCATTTATAACTCTGCAGGTTTGTGAATTACAGTGCCCCTGAGCTCCTTTCTTCAACTCGCTTTCTTGTGAGCTGGCCGCAACACCGCAGGATTGCTTCAGGCCCTAGTGTGGTTCCGGCACGGCACGCTGAGCCTTTGGTTAATTCCTCTTCCTGGTGGGAAATGAGAGTGAAATTTGCCCGTCCAGACACCCCCAGCTAGTCTCTCATTGGTTCTCCCCATTCCTGTACATTTTCCGCAGAAATTGCAAACTGGGCCAAACAGGAGGTTAAAGGCACTGACTCTCCAAGTGGGGAGAGTGTTAGTAAAGCGTCTGGAGTTTGCACCCGAGTACCAGGGGACGAAAACTGAGACACATTTGAACACGTTTCCCGATCACACGGTGGATCATACTCTGGGTTCCACATGCATGTTTTAGCTGAAGGAAGAATCCCTTAAACCTGGAGAGTTGAGACCCATGGAATGGGTACCATGCAATATGACTTCAAAGGGTCTGCATTTGCTCACCGAACCTCACCAATCCTATCACTGCTGCGTTTATGCCGCTGTACACACGCTTGATTGTCTTTCGGAGACATATAAATCCGTAGGTTTTAAGATTATTTCTAGTCAGGTATATTCTTAGGCGTTTAATATGGGGTGTTGAGTCCACTTCGTTGAGCAAGGAGTAGCTCTTGTCTATTACATATTTGGCTTATGGAACGGTATCTGTGCTAATTTCAATCTCTGGTTTCATGCAGCACCCCAACTCACCTTTCCCCTTAAGCTAGCGTAAGTTGGTTTTCTACATTTGAGACCCTGTTCTGTTTTGTAATTCAGTTCCTGTGTAGCCAAGTTTACATTCCGTGTAGTAGTGATATCTTATGATGTTTCTTTTTCTGTGTGACTTATTTCACTTACAATCATCGTACCTTAATCCACTCATTATGCTGCTACGGGCCTGATGACATAGATTTCATTGCTGAGTGATATTGCATTGTACGTAAGTACCACAACTTCTTTATCCATTTTTCGCTTTCTGTGATATTGAACTTGTACCGTAAACGAGGTTCTTGTAAACAGAGCCGTCCCAACCTTTGGGGTGGCTGTGTCTTTTTGATTTTAATTTCCCTAAGCTATAGGACCATAAGTGGAAGTGCCCTAGGCTCTGTTGCTTTGTTTTTTAGATGTTTCAGGAAACAGCATACACTTCTCCAGAGTGGCTGTTGGCAATTTACATCCCGCCCATCAGCATAACAAGGCTCCCAATTCTCCATGTCCTGTCTTGCCTTTCTGGATTTTACACTTTTTCAGATGGCCCTTTTGACCGGGGGGCAGTGAGACTTCATTGTAGTGCAGATTTCCTTTGCAAGCTTGCTTGGTTGGCCAAAAAGGGCGTATGCGTTTTTTCCTGAATATATTCAGGAAAAAACGCATACGCCCTTTTTGGCCAAGTGCATCATTGTGGACGTTCTGCCTCTTTTCCTATGCTTTACATGCAATTCCCGTCTACCTCCTGAAATCGGTTTCCTGCAATTCTGCCCCGCTTTCAAGTCCTCTTGGCAGCCTTACTTCAATATATTTTTGGACGATAGCTGTCATTTATAACTCTGCAGGTTTGTGAATTACAGTGCCCCTGAGCTCCTTTCTTCAACTCGCTTTCTTGTGAGCTGGCCGCAACACCGCAGGATTGCTTCAGGCCCTAGTGTGGTTCCGGCACGGCACGCTGAGCCTTTGGTTAATTCCTCTTCCTGGTGGGAAATGAGAGTTAAATTTGCCCGTCCAGACACCCCCAGCTAGTCTCTCATTGGTTCTCCCTATTCCTGTACATTTTCCGCAGAAATTGCAAACTGGGCCAAACAGGAGGTTAAAGGCACTGACTCTCCAAGTGGGGAGAGTGTTAGTAAAGCGTCTGGAGTTTGCACCCGAGTACCAGGGGACGAAAACTGAGACACATTTGAACACGTTTCCCGATCACACGGTGGATCATACTCTGGGTTCCACATGCATGTTTTAGCTGAAGGAAGAATCCCTTAAACCTGGAGAGTTGAGACCCATGGAATGGGTACCATGCAATATGACTTCAAAGGGTCTGCATTTGCTCACCGAACCTCACCAATCCTATCACTGCTGCGTTTATGCCGCTGTACACACGCTTGATTGTCTTTCGGAGACATATAAATCCGTAGGTTTTAAGATTATTTCTAGTCAGGTATATTCTTAGGCGTTTAATATGGGGTGTTGAGTCCACTTCGTTGAGCAAGGAGTAGCTCTTGTCTATTACATATTTGGCTTATGGAACGGTATCTGTGCTAATTTCAATCTCTGGTTTCATGCAGCACCCCAACTCACCTTTCCCCTTAAGCTAGCGTAAGTTGGTTTTCTACATTTGAGACCCTGTTCTGTTTTGTAATTCAGTTCCTGTGTAGCCAAGTTTACATTCCGTGTAGTAGTGATATCTTATGATGTTTCTTTTTCTGTGTGACTTATTTCACTTACAATCATCGTACCTTAATCCACTCATTATGCTGCTACGGGCCTGATGACATAGATTTCATTGCTGAGTGATATTGCATTGTACGTAAGTACCACAACTTCTTTATCCATTTTTCGCTTTCTGTGATATTGAACTTGTACCGTAAACGAGGTTCTTGTGAACAGAGCCGTCCCAAACTTTGGGGTGGCTGTGTCTTTTTGATTTTAATTTCCCTAAGCTATAGGACCATAAGTGGAAGTGCCCTAGGCTCTGTTGCTTTGTTTTTTAGATGTTTCAGGAAACAGCATACACTTCTCCAGAGTGGCTGTTGGCAATTTACATCCCGCCCATCAGCATAACAAGGCTCCCAATTCTCCATGTCCTGTCTTGCCTTTCTGGATTTTACACTTTTTTCAGATGACCCTTTTGACCGGGGGGCAGTGAGACTTCATTGTAGTGCAGATTTCCTTTGCAAGCTTGCTTGGTTGGCCAAAAAGGGCGTATGCGTTTTTTCCTGAATATATTCAGGAAAAAACGCATACGCCCTTTTTGGCCAAGTGCATCATTGTGGACGTTCTGCCTCTTTTCCTATGCTTTACATGCAATTCCAGTCTACCTCCTGAAATCGGTTTCCTGCAATTCTGCCCCGCTTTCAACTCCTCTTGGCTGCCTTACTTCAATATATTTTTGGACGATAGCTGTCATTTATAACTCTGCAGGTTTGTGAATTACAGTGCCCCTGAGCTCCTTTCTTCAACTCGCTTTCTTGTGAGCTGGCCGCAACACCGCAGGATTGCTTCAGGCCCTAGTGTGGTTCCGGCACGGCACGCTGAGCCTTTGGTTAATTCCTCTTCCTGGTGGGAAATGAGAGTTAAATTTGCCCGTCCAGACACCCCCAGCTAGTCTCTCATTGGTTCTCCCTATTCCTGTACATTTTCCGCAGAAATTGCAAACTGGGCCAAACAGGAGGTTAAAGGCACTGACTCTCCAAGTGGGGAGAGTGTTAGTAAAGCGTCTGGAGTTTGCACCCGAGTACCAGGGGACGAAAACTGAGACACATTTGAACACGTTTCCCGATCACACGGTGGATCATACTCTGGGTTCCACATGCATGTTTTAGCTGAAGGAAGAATCCCTTAAACCTGGAGAGTTGAGACCCATGGAATGGGTACCATGCAATATGACTTCAAAGGGTCTGCATTTGCTCACCGAACCTCACCAATCCTATCACTGCTGCGTTTATGCTGCTGTACACACGCTTGATTGTCTTTCGGAGACATATAAATCCGTAGGTTTTAAGATTATTTCTAGTCAGGTATATTCTTAGGCGTTTAATATGGGGTGTTGAGTCCACTTCGTTGAGCAAGGAGTAGCTCTTGTCTATTACATATTTGGCTTATGGAACGGTATCTGTGCTAATTTCAATCTCTGGTTTCATGCAGCACCCCAACTCACCTTTCCCCTTAAGCTAGCGTAAGTTGGTTTTCTACATTTGAGACCCTGTTCTGTTTTGTAATTCAGTTCCTGTGTAGCCAAGTTTACATTCCGTGTAGTAGTGATATCTTATGATGTTTCTTTTTCTGTGTGACTTATTTCACTTACAATCATCGTACCTTAATCCACTCATTATGCTGCTACGGGCCTGATGACATAGATTTCATTGCTGAGTGATATTGCATTGTACGTAAGTACCACAACTTCTTTATCCATTTTTCGCTTTCTGTGATATTGAACTTGTACCGTAAACGAGGTTCTTGTAAACAGAGCCGTCCCAACCTTTGGGGTGGCTGTGTCTTTTTGATTTTAATTTCCCTAAGCTATAGGACCATAAGTGGAAGTGCCCTAGGCTCTGTTGCTTTGTTTTTTAGATGTTTCAGGAAACAGCATACACTTCTCCAGAGTGGCTGTTGGCAATTTACATCCCGCCCATCAGCATAACAAGGCTCCCAATTCTCCATGTCCTGTCTTGCCTTTCTGGATTTTACACTTTTTTCAGATGGCCCTTTTGACCGGGGGGCAGTGAGACTTCATTGTAGTGCAGATTTCCTTTGCAAGCTTGCTTGGTTGGCCAAAAAGGGCGTATGCGTTTTTTCCTGAATATATTCAGGAAAAAACGCATACGCCCTTTTTGGCCAAGTGCATCATTGTGGACGTTCTGCCTCTTTTCCTATGCTTTACATGCAATTCCCGTCTACCTCCTGAAATCGGTTTCCTGCAATTCTGCCCCGCTTTCAAGTCCTCTTGGCAGCCTTACTTCAATATATTTTTGGACGATAGCTGTCATTTATAACTCTGCAGGTTTGTGAATTACAGTGCCCCTGAGCTCCTTTCTTCAACTCGCTTTCTTGTGAGCTGGCCGCAACACCGCAGGATTGCTTCAGGCCCTAGTGTGGTTCCGGCACGGCACGCTGAGCCTTTGGTTAATTCCTCTTCCTGGTGGGAAATGAGAGTTAAATTTGCCCGTCCAGACACCCCCAGCTAGTCTCTCATTGGTTCTCCCTATTCCTGTACATTTTCCGCAGAAATTGCAAACTGGGCCAAACAGGAGGTTAAAGGCACTGACTCTCCAAGTGGGGAGAGTGTTAGTAAAGCGTCTGGAGTTTGCACCCGAGTACCAGGGGACGAAAACTGAGACACATTTGAACACGTTTCCCGATCACACGGTGGATCATACTCTGGGTTCCACATGCATGTTTTAGCTGAAGGAAGAATCCCTTAAACCTGGAGAGTTGAGACCCATGGAATGGGTACCATGCAATATGACTTCAAAGGGTCTGCATTTGCTCACCGAACCTCACCAATCCTATCACTGCTGCGTTTATGCTGCTGTACACACGCTTGATTGTCTTTCGGAGACATATAAATCCGTAGGTTTTAAGATTATTTCTAGTCAGGTATATTCTTAGGCGTTTAATATGGGGTGTTGAGTCCACTTCGTTGAGCAAGGAGTAGCTCTTGTCTATTACATATTTGGCTTATGGAACGGTATCTGTGCTAATTTCAATCTCTGGTTTCATGCAGCACCCCAACTCACCTTTCCCCTTAAGCTAGCGTAAGTTGGTTTTCTACATTTGAGACCCTGTTCTGTTTTGTAATTCAGTTCCTGTGTAGCCAAGTTTACATTCCGTGTAGTAGTGATATCTTATGATGTTTCTTTTTCTGTGTGACTTATTTCACTTACAATCATCGTACCTTAATCCACTCATTATGCTGCTACGGGCCTGATGACATAGATTTCATTGCTGAGTGATATTGTATTGTACGTAAGTACCACAACTTCTTTATCCATTTTTTGCTTTCTGTGATATTGAACTTTTACCGTAAACAAGGTTCTTGTAAACAGAGCCGGCCCAAACTTTGGGGTGGCTGTGTCTTTTTGATTTTAATATTCCTAAGCTATAGGACCATAAGTGGAAGTGCCCTAGGCTCTGTTGCTTTGTTTTTTAGATGTTTCAGGAAACAGCATACACTTCTCCAGAGTGGCTGTTGGCAATTTACATCCCGCCCACCAGCATAACAAAGCTCCCAGTTCTCCATGGCCTGTCCTGCCTTTCTGGATTTTACACTTTTTTCATATGGCCCTTTTGACCGGGGGGCAGCGAGACTTCATTGTAGTGCAGATTTCCTTTGCAAGCTTGCTTGATTGGCCAAAAAGGCCGTATGCGTTTTTTCCTGGAAAAAACGATTACGCCCTTTTAGGCCAAGTGCATCATTGTGGACGTTCTGCCTCTTTTCCTATGCTTTACATGCAATTCCCGTCTACCTCCTGAAATCGGTTTCCTGCAATTCTGCCCCGCTTTCAAGTCCTCTTGGCAGCCTTACTTCAATATATTTTTAGACGATAGCTGTCATTTATAACTCTGCAGGTTTGTGAATTACAGTGCCCCTGAGCTCCTTTCTTCAACTCGCTTTCTTGTGAGCTGGCCGCAACACCGCAGGATTGCTTCAGGCCCTAGTGTGGTTCCGGCACGGCACGCTGAGCCTTTGGTTAATTCCTCTTCCTGGTGGGAAATGAGAGTTAAATTTGCCCGTCTAGACACCTCCAGCTAGTCTCTCTTTGGTTCTCCCTATTCCTGTTCATTTTCCACAGAAATTGCAAACTGGGCCAAACAGGAGGTTAAAGGCACTGACTCTCCAAGTGGGGAGAGTGTTAGTAAAGCATCTGGAATGTTGCACCCGAGTTCCACGGGACGAAAACTGAGACACATTTGAACACGTTTCCCGATCACACGGTGGATCATACTCTGGGTTCCACATGCATGTTTTAGCTGAACGAAGAATCCCTTAAACCTGGAGAGTTGAGACCCATGGAATGGGTACCATGCAATATGACTTCAAAGGGTCTGCATTTGCTCACCGAACTTCAACAATCCTATCACTGCTGCGTTTATGCCGCCGTACACACGCTTGATTCTCTTTCGGACACATATAAATCGGTAGGTTTTAATATTCTTGCTAGTCAGATATATTCTTAGGCGTTTAATATGGGGTGTTGAGTCCACTTCGTTGAGCAAGGAGTAGCTCTTGTCTATTACATATTTGGCTTATGGAACGGTATCTGTGCTAATTTCAATCTCTGGTTTCATGCAGCACCCCAACTCACCTTTCCCCTTAAGCTAGCGTAAGTTGGTTTTCTACATTTGAGACCCTGTTCTGTTTTGTAATTCAGTTCCTGTGTAGCCAAGTTTACATTCCGTGTAGTAGTGATATCTTATGATGTTTCTTTTTCTGTGTGACTTATTTCACTTACAATCATCGTACCTTAATCCACTCATTATGCTGCTACGGGCCTGATGACATAGATTTCATTGCTGAGTGATATTGTATTGTACGTAAGTACCACAACTTCTTTATCCATTTTTTTGCTTTCTGTGATATTGAAGTTGTACCGTAAACAAGGTTCTTGTAAACAGAGCCGTCCCAAACTTTGGGGTGGCTGTGTCTTTTTGATTTTAATTTCCCTAAGCTATAGGACCATAAGTGGAAGTGCCCTAGGCTCTGTTGCTTTGTTTTTTAGATGTTTCAGGAAACACCATACACTTCTCCAGAGTGGCTGTTGGCAATTTACATCCCGCCCATCAGCATAACAAGGCTCCCAGTTCTCCATGGCCTGTCCTGCCTTTCTGGATTTTACACTTTTTTCAGATGGCCCTTTTGACCGGGGGGGCAGTGAGACTTCATTGTAGTGCAGATTTCCTTTGCAAGCTTGCTTGGTTGGCCAAAAAGGGCGTATGCGTTTTTTCCTGAATATATTCAGGAAAAAACGTATACGCCCTTTTTGGCCAAGTGCATCATTGTGGACGTTCTGCCTCTTTTCCTATGCTTTACATGCAATTCCCGTCTACCTCCTGAAATCGGTTTCCTGCAATTCTGCCCCGTTTTCAAGTCCTCTTGGCAGCCTTACTTCAATATATTTTTGAACAATAGCTGTCATTTATAACTCTGCAGGTTTGTGAATTACAGTGCCCCTGAGCTCGTTTCTTCAACTCGCTTTCTTGTGAGCTGGCCGCAACACCGCAGGATTGCTTCAGGCCCTAGTGTGGTTCCGGCATGGCACGCTGAGCCTTTGGTTAATTCCTCTTCCTGGTGGGAAATGAGAGTTAAATTTGCCCGTCCACACACCTACAGCTAGTCTCTCATTGGTTCTCCCCATTCCTGTACATTTTCCGCAGAAATTGCAAACTTGGCCAAACAGGAGTTTAAAGACACTGACTCTCCAAGTGGGGAGAGTGTTAGTAAAGCGTCTTGAATGTTGCACCCGAGTACCAGGGGACGAAAACTGAGACACATTTGAACACGTTTCCTGATCACACGGTGGATCATACTCTGTGTTCCACATGCATGTTTCAGCTGAAGGAAGAATCCCTTAAACCTGGAGAGTTGAGACCCATGGAATGGGTACCATGCAGTATGACTTCAAAGGGTCTGCATTTGCTCACCGAACCTCACCAATCCTATCACTGCTGCGTTTATGCCGCCGTACACACGCTTGATTCTCTTTCGGAGACAAATAAATCCGTAGGTTTTAAGATTATTTCTAGTCAGGTATATTCTTAGGCGTTTAATATGGGGTGTTGAGTCCACTGCATTGAGCAAGGTGTAGCTCTTGTCTATTACATATTTGGCTTATGGAACGGTATCTGTGCTAATTTCAATCTCTGGTTTTATGCAGCACCCCGAGTCACCTTTCCCCTTAAGCAAGCATAAGTTGGTTTTCTACATTTGAGACCCTGTTCTGTTTTGTAATTCAGTTCCTGTGTAGCCAAGTTTACATTCCGTGTAGTAGTGATACCTTATGATGTTTCTTTTTCTGTGTGACTTATTTCACTTAGAATCATCGTACCTGCATCCACTCATTATGCTGCTACGGGCCTGATGACATAGATTTCATTGCTCAGTGATATTGCATTGTACGTAAGTACCACAACTTCTTTATCCATTTTTCGCTTTCTGTGATATTGAACTTGTACCGTAAACGAGGTTCTTGTAAACAGAGCCGTCCCAAACTTTGGGGTGGCTGTGTCTGTTTGATTTTCATTTCCCTAAGCTATAGGACCATAAGTGGAAGTGCCCTAGGCTCTGTTGCTTAGTTTTTTAGATGTTTCAGGAAACAGCATACACTTCTCCAGAGTGGCTGTTGGCAATTTACATCCCGCCCATCAGCATAACAAGGCTCCCAGTTCTCCATGGCCTGTCCTGCCTTTCTGGATTTTACACTTTTTTCATATGGCCCTTTTGACCGGGGGGCAGCGAGACTTCATTGTAGTGCAGATTTCCTTTGCAAGCTTGCTTGGTTGGCCAAAAAGGGCATATGCGTTTTTTCCTGGAAAAAACGCATACGCCCTTTTTGGCCAAGTGCATCATTGTGGACGTTCTGCCTCTTTTCCTATGCTTTACATGCAATTCCCGTCTACCTCCTGAAATCGGTTTCCTGCAATTCTGCCCCGCTTTCAAGTCCTCTTGGCAGCCTTACTTCAATATATTTTTGGACGATAGCTGTCATTTATAACTCTGCAGGTTTGTGAATTACAGTGCCCCTGAGCTCCTTTCTTCAACTCGCTTTCTTGTGAGCTGGCCGCAACACCGCAGGATTGCTTCAGGCCCTAGTGTGGTTCCGGCACGGCACGCTGAGCCTTTGGTTAATTCCTCTTCCTGGTGGGAAATGAGAGTGAAATTTGCCCGTCCAGACACCCCCAGCTAGTCTCTCATTGGTTCTCCCTATTCCTGTACATTTTCCGCAGAAATTGCAAACTGGGCCAAACAGGAGGTTAAAGGCACTGACTCTCCAAGTGGGCAGAGTATTAGTAAAGCATCTGGAGTTTGCACCCGAGTACCAGGGGACGAAAACTGAGACACATTTGAACACGTTTCCCGATCACACGGTGGATCATACTCTGGGTTCCACATGCATGTTTTAGCTGAAGGAAGAATCCCTTAAACCTGGAGAGTTGAGACCCATGGAATGGGTACCATGCAATATGACTTCAAAGGGTCTGCATTTGCTCACCGAACCTCACCAATCCTATCACTGCTGCGTTTATGCCGCTGTACACACGCTTGATTGTCTTTCGGAGACATATAAATCCGTAGGTTTTAAGATTATTTCTAGTCAGGTATATTCTTAGGCGTTTAATATGGGGTGTTGAGTCCACTTCGTTGAGCAAGGAGTAGCTCTTGTCTATTACATATTTGGCTTATGGAACGGTATCTGTGCTAATTTCAATCTCTGGTTTCATGCAGCACCCCAACTCACCTTTCCCCTTAAGCTAGCGTAAGTTGGTTTTCTACATTTGAGACCCTGTTCTGTTTTGTAATTCAGTTCCTGTGTAGCCAAGTTTACATTCCGTGTAGTAGTGATATCTTATGATGTTTCTTTTTCTGTGTGACTTATTTCACTTACAATCATCGTACCTTAATCCACTCATTATGCTGTTACGGGCCTGATGACATAGATTTCATTGCTGAGTGATATTGTATTGTACGTAAGTACCACAACTTCTTTATCCATTTTTTGCTTTCTGTGATATTGAACTTGTACCGTAAACAAGGTTCTTGTAAACAGAGCCGTCCCAAACTTTGGGGTGGCTGTGTCTTTTTGATTTTAATTTCCCTAAGCTATAGGACCATAAGTGGAAGTGCCCTAGGCTCTGTTGCTTTGTTTTTTAGATGTTTCAGGAAACACCATACACTTCTCCAGAGTGGCTGTTGGCAATTTACATCCCGCCCATCAGCATAACAAGGCTCCCAGTTCTCCATGGCCTGTCCTGCCTTTCTGGATTTTACACTTTTTTCAGATGGCCCTTTTGACCGGGGGGGCAGTGAGACTTCATTGTAGTGCAGATTTCCTTTGCAAGCTTGCTTGGTTGGCCAAAAAGGGCGTATGCGTTTTTTCCTGAATATATTCAGGAAAAAAGGCATACGCCCTTTTAGGCCAAGTGCATCATTGTGGACGTTCTGCCTCTTTTCCTATGCTTTACATGCAATTCCCGTCTACCTCCTGAAATCGGTTTCCTGCAATTCTGCCCCGCTTTCAAGTCCTCTTGGCAGCCTTACTTCAATATATTTTTGAACAATAGCTGTCATTTATAACTCTGCAGGTTTGTGAATTACAGTGCCCCTGAGCTCCTTTCTTCAACTCGCTTTCTTGTGAGCTGGCCGCAACACCGCAGGATTGCTTCAGGCCCTAGTGTAGTTCCGGCATGGCACGCTGAGCCTTTGGTTAATTCCTCTTCCTGGTGGGAAATGAGAGTTAAATTTGCCCGTCCACACACCTCCAGCTAGTCTCTCATTGGTTCTCCCCATTCCTGTACATTTTCCGCAGAAATTGCAAACTTGGCCAAACAGGAGTTTAAAGACACTGACTCTCCAAGTGGGGAGAGTGTTAGTAAAGCGTCTTGAATGTTGCACCCGAGTACCAGGGGACGAAAACTGAGACACATTTGAACACGTTTCCTGATCACACGGTGGATCATACTCTGTGTTCCACATGCATGTTTCAGCTGAAGGAAGAATCCCTTAAACCTGGAGAGTTGAGACCCATGGAATGGGTACCATGCAGTATGACTTCAAAGGGTCTGCATTTGCTCACCGAACCTCACCAATCCTATCACTGCTGCGTTTATGCCACCGTACACACGCTTGATTCTCTTTCGGAGACACATAAATCCGTAGGTTTTAAGATTATTTCTAGTCAGGTATATTCTTAGGCGTTTAATATGGGGTGTTGAGTCCACTGCATTGAGCAAAGTGTAGCTCTTGTCTATTACATATTTGGCTTATGGAACGGTATCTGTGCTAATTTCAATCTCTGGTTTTATGCAGCACCCCGAGTCACCTTTCCCCTTAAGCAAGCATAAGTTGGTTTTCTACATTTGAGACCCTGTTCTGTTTTGTAATTCAGTTCCTGTGTAGCCAAGTTTACATTCCGTGTAGTAGTGATACCTTATGATGTTTCTTTTTCTGTGTGACTTATTTCACTTAGAATCATCGTACCTGCATCCACTCATTATGCTGCTACGGGCCTGATGACATAGATTTCATTGCTCAGTGATATTGCATTGTACGTAAGTACCACAACTTCTTTATCCATTTTTCGCTTTCTGTGATATTGAACTTGTACCGTAAACAAGGTTCTTGTAAACAGAGCCGTCCCAAACTTTGGGGTGGCTGTGTCTTTTTGATTTTAATTTCCCTAAGCTATAGGACCATAAGTGGAAGTGCCCTAGGCTCTGTTGCTTTGTTTTTTAGATGTTTCAGGAAACAGCATACACTTCTCCAGAGTGGCTGTTGGCAATTTACATCCTGCCCATCAGCATAACAAGGCTCCCAATTCTCCATGTCCTGTCTTGTCTTTCTGGATTTTACACTTTTTTCAGATGGCCCTTTTGACCGGGGGGCAGTGAGACTTCATTGTAGTGCAGATTTCCTTTGCAAGCTTGCTTGGTTGGCCAAAAAGGGCGTATGCGTTTTTTCCTGAATATATTCAGGAAAAAACGCATACGCCCTTTTTGGCCAAGTGCATCATTGTGGACGTTCTGCCTCTTTTCCTATGCTTTACATGCAATTCCCGTCTACCTCCTGAAATCAGTTTCCTGCAATTCTGCCCCGCTTTCAAGTCCTCTTGGCAGCCTTACTTCAATATATTTTTGGACGATAGCTGTCATTTATAACTCTGCAGGTTTGTGAATTACAGTGCCCCTGAGCTCCTTTCTTCAACTCGCTTTCTTGTGAGCTGGCCGCAACACCGCAGGATTGCTTCAGGCCCTAGTGTGGTTCCGGCACGGCACGCTGAGCCTTTGGTTAATTCCTCTTCCTGGTGGGAAATGAGAGTTAAATTTGCCCGTCCAGACACCCCCAGCTAGTCTCTCATTGGTTCTCCCTATTCCTGTACATTTTCCGCAGAAATTGCAAACTGGGCCAAACAGGAGGTTAAAGGCACTGACTCTCCAAGTGGGGAGAGTGTTAGTAAAGCGTCTGGAGTTTGCACCCGAGTACCAGGGGACGAAAACTGAGACACATTTGAACACGTTTCCCGATCACACGGTGGATCATACTCTGGGTTCCACATGCATGTTTTAGCTGAAGGAAGAATCCCTTAAACCTGGAGAGTTGAGACCCATGGAATGGGTACCATGCAATATAACTTCAAAGGGTCTGCATTTGCTCACCGAACCTCACCAATCCTATCACTGCTGCGTTTATGCCGCTGTACACACGCTTGATTGTCTTTCGGAGACATATAAATCCGTAGGTTTTAAGATTATTTCTAGTCAGGTATATTCTTAGGCGTTTAATATGGGGTGTTGAGTCCACTTCGTTGAGCAAGGAGTAGCTCTTGTCTATTACATATTTGGCTTATGGAACGGTATCTGTGCTAATTTCAATCTCTGGTTTCATGCAGCACCCCAACTCACCTTTCCCCTTAAGCTAGCGTAAGTTGGTTTTCTACATTTGAGACCCTGTTCTGTTTTGTAATTCAGTTCCTGTGTAGCCAAGTTTACATTCCGTGTAGTAGTGATATCTTATGATGTTTCTTTTTCTGTGTGACTTATTTCACTTACAATCATCGTACCTTAATCCACTCATTATGCTGCTACGGGCCTGATGACATAGATTTCATTGCTGAGTGATATTGCATTGAACGTAAGTACCACAACTTCTTTATCCATTTTTCGCTTTCTGTGATATTGAACTTGTACCGTAAACAAGGTTCTTGTAAACAGAGCCGAACCCAAACTTTGGGGTGGCTGTGTCTTTTTGATTTTAATTTCCCTATGCTATAGGACCATAAGTGGAAGTGCCCTAGGCTCTGTTGCTTTGTTTTTTAGATGTTTCAGGAAACAGCATACACTTCTCCAGAGTGGCTGTTGGCAATTTACATCCCGCCCATCAGCATAACAAGGCTCCCAATTCTCCATGTCCTGTCTTGCCTTTCTGGATTTTACACTTTTTCAGATGGCCCTTTTGACCGGGGGGCAGTGAGACTTCATTGTAGTGCAGATTTCCTTTGCAAGCTTGCTTGGTTGGCCAAAAAGGGCGTATGCGTTTTTTCCTGGAAAAAACGCATACGCCCTTTTTGGCCAAGTGCATCATTGTGGACGTTCTGCCTCTTTTCCTATGCTTTACATGCAATTCCCGTCTACCTCCTGAAATCGGTTTCCTGCAATTCTGCCCCGCTTTCAAGTCCTCTTGGCAGCCTTACTTCAATATATTTTTGGACGATAGCTGTCATTTATAACTCTGCAGGTTTGTGAATTACAGTGCCCCTGAGCTCCTTTCTTCAACTCGCTTTCTTGTGAGCTGGCCGCAACACCGCAGGATTGCTTCAGGCCCTAGTGTGGTTCCGGCACGGCACGCTGAGCCTTTGGTTAATTCCTCTTCCTGGTGGGAAATGAGAGTTAAATTTGCCCGTCCAGACACCCCCAGCTAGTCTCTCATTGGTTCTCCCTATTCCTGTACATTTTCCGCAGAAATTGCAAACTGGGCCAAACAGGAGGTTAAAGGCACTGACTCTCCAAGTGGGGAGAGTGTTAGTAAAGCGTCTGGAGTTTGCACCCGAGTACCAGGGGACGAAAACTGAGACACATTTGAACACGTTTCCCGATCACACGGTGGATCATACTCTGGGTTCCACATGCATGTTTTAGCTGAAGGAAGAATCCCTTAAACCTGGAGAGTTGAGACCCATGGAATGGGTACCATGCAATATGACTTCAAAGGGTCTGCATTTGCTCACCGAACCTCACCAATCCTATCACTGCTGCGTTTATGCCGCTGTACACACGCTTGATTGTCTTTCGGAGACATATAAATCCGTAGGTTTTAAGATTATTTCTAGTCAGGTATATTCTTAGGCGTTTAATATGGGGTGTTGAGTCCACTTTGTTGAGCAAGGAGTAGCTCTTGTCTATTACATATTTGGCTTATGGAACGGTATCTGTGCTAATTTCAATCTCTGGTTTCATGCAGCACCCCAACTCACCTTTCCCCTTAAGCTAGCGTAAGTTGGTTTTCTACATTTGAGACCCTGTTCTGTTTTGTAATTCAGTTCCTGTGTAGCCAAGTTTACATTCCGTGTAGTAGTGATATCTTATGATGTTTCTTTTTCTGTGTGACTTATTTCACTTACAATCATCGTACCTTAATCCACTCATTATGCTGCTACGGGCCTGATGACATAGATTTCATTGCTGAGTGATATTGCATTGTACGTAAGTACCACAACTTCTTTATCCATTTTTCGCTTTCTGTGATATTGAACTTGTACCGTAAACGAGGTTCTTGTAAACAGAGCCGTCCCAAACTTTGGGGTGGCTGTGTCTTTTTGATTTTAATTTCCCTAAGCTATAGGACCTTAAGTGGAAGTGCCCTAGGCTCTGTTGCTTTGTTTTTTAGATGTTTCAGGAAACAGCATACACTTCTCCAGAGTGGCTGTTGGCAATTTACATCCCGCCCATCAGCATAACAAGGCTCCCAATTCTCCATGTCCTGTCTTGCCTTTCTGGATTTTACACTTTTTTCAGATGGCCCTTTTGACCGGGGGGCAGTGAGACTTCATTGTAGTGCAGATTTCCTTTGCAAGCTTGCTTGGTTGGCCAAAAAGGGCGTATGCGTTTTTTCCTGAATATATTCAGGAAAAAACGCATACGCCCTTTTTGGCCAAGTGCATCATTGTGGACGTTCTGCCTCTTTTCCTATGCTTTACATGCAATTCCCGTCTACCTCCTGAAATCGGTTTCCTGCAATTCTGCCCCGCTTTCAAGTCCTCTTGGCAGCCTTACTTCAATATATTTTTGGACGATAGCTGTCATTTATAACTCTGCAGGTTTGTGAATTACAGTGCCCCTGAGCTCCTTTCTTCAACTCGCTTTCTTGTGAGCTGGCCGCAACACCGCAGGATTGCTTCAGGCCCTAGTGTGGTTCCGGCACGGCACGCTGAGCCTTTGGTTAATTCCTCTTCCTGGTGGGAAATGAGAGTTAAATTTGCCCGTCCAGACACCCCCAGCTAGTCTCTCATTGGTTCTCCCTATTCCTGTACATTTTCCGCAGAAATTGCAAACTGGGCCAAACAGGAGGTTAAAGGCACTGACTCTCCAAGTGGGGAGAGTGTTAGTAAAGCGTCTGGAGTTTGCACCCGAGTACCAGGGGACGAAAACTGAGACACATTTGAACACGTTTCCCGATCACACGGTGGATCATACTCTGGGTTCCACATGCATGTTTTAGCTGAAGGAAGAATCCCTTAAACCTGGAGAGTTGAGACCCATGGAATGGGTACCATGCAATATGACTTCAAAGGGTCTGCATTTGCTCACCGAACCTCACCAATCCTATCACTGCTGCGTTTATGCCGCTGTACACACGCTTGATTGTCTTTCGGAGACATATAAATCCGTAGGTTTTAAGATTATTTCTAGTCAGGTATATTCTTAGGCGTTTAATATGGGGTGTTGAGTCCACTTCGTTGAGCAAGGAGTAGCTCTTGTCTATTACATATTTGGCTTATGGAACGGTATCTGTGCTAATTTCAATCTCTGGTTTCATGCAGCACCGCAACTCACCTTTCCCCTTAAGCTAGTGTAAGTTGGTTTTCTACATTTGAGACCCTGTTCTGTTTTGTAATTCAGTTCCTGTGTAGCCAAGTTTACATTCCGTGTAGTAGTGATATCTTATGATGTTTCTTTTTCTGTGTGACTTATTTCACTTACAATCATCGTACCTTAATCCACTCATTATGCTGCTACGGGCCTGATGACATAGATTTCATTGCTGAGTGATATTGCATTGTACGTAAGTACCACAACTTCTTTATCCATTTTTCGCTTTCTGTGATATTGAACTTGTACCGTAAACGAGGTTCTTGTAAACAGAGCCGTCCCAAACTTTGGGGTGGCTGTGTCTTTTTGATTTTAATTTCCCTAAGCTATAGGACCATAAGTGGAAGTGCCCTAGGCTCTGTTGCTTTGTTTTTTAGATGTTTCAGGAAACAGCATACACTTCTCCAGAGTGGCTGTTGGCAATTTACATCCCGCCCATCAGCATAACAAGGCTCCCAATTCTCCATGTCCTGTCTTGCCTTTCTGGATTTTACACTTTTTTCAGATGGCCCTTTTGACCGGGGGGCAGTGAGACTTCATTGTAGTGCAGATTTCCTTTGCAAGCTTGCTTGGTTGGCCAAAAAGGGCGTATGCGTTTTTTCCTGAATATATTCAGGAAAAAACGCATACGCCCTTTTTGGCCAAGTGCATCATTGTGGACGTTCTGCCTCTTTTCCTATGCTTTACATGCAATTCCCGTCTACCTCCTGAAATCGGTTTCCTGCAATTCTGCCCCGCTTTCAAGTCCTCTTGGCAGCCTTACTTCAATATATTTTTGGACGATAGCTGTCATTTATAACTCTGCAGGTTTGTGAATTACAGTGCCCCTGAGCTCCTTTCTTCAACTCGCTTTCTTGTGAGCTGGCCGCAACACCGCAGGATTGCTTCAGGCCCTAGTGTGGTTCCGGCACGGCACGCTGAGCCTTTGGTTAATTCCTCTTCCTGGTGGGAAATGAGAGTTAAATTTGCCCGTCCAGACACCCCCAGCTAGTCTCTCATTGGTTCTCCCTATTCCTGTACATTTTCCGCAGAAATTGCAAACTGGGCCAAACAGGAGGTTAAAGGCACTGACTCTCCAAGTGGGGAGAGTGTTAGTAAAGCGTCTGGAGTTTGCACCCGAGTACCAGGGGACGAAAACTGAGACACATTTGAACACGTTTCCCGATCACACGGTGGATCATACTCTGGGTTCCACATGCATGTTTTAGCTGAAGGAAGAATCCCTTAAACCTGGAGAGTTGAGACCCATGGAATGGGTACCATGCAATATGACTTCAAAGGGTCTGCATTTGCTCACCGAACCTCACCAATCCTATCACTGCTGCGTTTATGCCGCTGTACACACGCTTGATTGTCTTTCGGAGACATATAAATCCGTAGGTTTTAAGATTATTTCTAGTCAGGTATATTCTTAGGCGTTTAATATGGGGTGTTGAGTCCACTTCGTTGAGCAAGGAGTAGCTCTTGTCTATTACATATTTGGCTTATGGAACGGTATCTGTGCTAATTTCAATCTCTGGTTTCATGCAGCACCCCAACTCACCTTTCCCCTTAAGCTAGCGTAAGTTGGTTTTCTACATTTGAGACCCTGTTCTGTTTTGTAATTCAGTTCCTGTGTAGCCAAGTTTACATTCCGTGTAGTAGTGATATCTTATGATGTTTCTTTTTCTGTGTGACTTATTTCACTTACAATCATCGTACCTTAATCCACTCATTATGCTGCTACGGGCCTGATGACATAGATTTCATTGCTGAGTGATATTGCATTGTACGTAAGTACCACAACTTCTTTATCCATTTTTCGCTTTCTGTGATATTGAACTTGTACCGTAAACGAGGTTCTTGTAAACAGAGCCGTCCCAAACTTTGGGGTGGCTGTGTCTTTTTGATTTTAATTTCCCTAAGCTATAGGACCATAAGTGGAAGTGCCCTAGGCTCTGTTGCTTTGTTTTTTAGATGTTTCAGGAAACAGCATACACTTCTCCAGAGTGGCTGTTGGCAATTTACATCCCGCCCATCAGCATAACAAGGCTCCCAATTCTCCATGTCCTGTCTTGCCTTTCTGGATTTTACACTGTTTTCAGATGGCCCTTTTGACCGGGGGGCAGTGAGACTTCATTGTAGTGCAGATTTCCTTTGCAAGCTTGCTTGGTTGGCCAAAAAGGGCGTATGCGTTTTTTCCTGAATATATTCAGGAAAAAACGCATACGCCCTTTTTGGCCAAGTGCATCATTGTGGACGTTCTGCCTCTTTTCCTATGCTTTACATGCAATTCCCGTCTACCTCCTGAAATCGGTTTCCTGCAATTCTGCCCCGCTTTCAAGTCCTCTTGGCAGCCTTACTTCAATATATTTTTGGACGATAGCTGTCATTTATAACTCTGCAGGTTTGTGAATTACAGTGCCCCTGAGCTCCTTTCTTCAACTCGCTTTCTTGTGAGCTGGCCGCAACACCGCAGGATTGCTTCAGGCCCTAGTGTGGTTCCGGCACGGCACGCTGAGCCTTTGGTTAATTCCTCTTCCTGGTGGGAAATGAGAGTTAAATTTGCCCGTCCAGACACCCCCAGCTAGTCTCTCATTGGTTCTCCCCATTCCTGTACATTTTCCGCAGAAATTGCAAACTGGGCCAAACAGGAGGTTAAAGGCACTGACTCTCCAAGTGGGGAGAGTGTTAGTAAAGCGTCTGGAGTTTGCACCCGAGTACCAGGGGACGAAAACTGAGACACATTTGAACACGTTTCCCGATCACACGGTGGATCATACTCTGGGTTCCACATGCATGTTTTAGCTGAAGGAAGAATCCCTTAAACCTGGAGAGTTGAGACCCATGGAATGGGTACCATGCAATATGACTTCAAAGGGTCTGCATTTGCTCACCGAACCTCACCAATCCTATCACTGCTGCGTTTATGCCGCTGTACACACGCTTGATTGTCTTTCGGAGACATATAAATCCGTAGGTTTTAAGATTATTTCTAGTCAGGTATATTCTTAGGCGTTTAATATGGGGTGTTGAGTCCACTTCGTTGAGCAAGGAGTAGCTCTTGTCTATTACATATTTGGCTTATGGAACGGTATCTGTGCTAATTTCAATCTCTGGTTTCATGCAGCACCGCAACTCACCTTTCCCCTTAAGCTAGTGTAAGTTGGTTTTCTACATTTGAGACCCTGTTCTGTTTTGTAATTCAGTTCCTGTGTAGCCAAGTTTACATTCCGTGTAGTAGTGATATCTTATGATGTTTCTTTTTCTGTGTGACTTATTTCACTTACAATCATCGTACCTTAATCCACTCATTATGCTGCTACGGGCCTGATGACATAGATTTCATTGCTGAGTGATATTGCATTGTACGTAAGTACCACAACTTCTTTATCCATTTTTCGCTTTCTGTGATATTGAACTTGTACCGTAAACGAGGTTCTTGTAAACAGAGCCGTCCCAACCTTTGGGGTGGCTGTGTCTTTTTGATTTTAATTTCCCTAAGCTATAGGACCATAAGTGGAAGTGCCCTAGGCTCTGTTGCTTTGTTTTTTAGATGTTTCAGGAAACAGCATACACTTCTCCAGAGTG
This sequence comes from Leucopleurus acutus, assembly GCF_964270905.1. Taxonomy (NCBI): domain Eukaryota; kingdom Metazoa; phylum Chordata; class Mammalia; order Artiodactyla; family Delphinidae; genus Leucopleurus; species Leucopleurus acutus. The sequence continues at coordinate 12,057 of NW_028139059.1, read as the reverse complement.
GCTGTTGGCAATTTACATCCCGCCCATCAGCATAACAAGGCTCCCAATTCTCCATGTCCTGTCTTGCCTTTCTGGATTTTACACTTTTTTCAGATGGCCCTTTTGACCGGGGGGCAGTGAGACTTCATTGTAGTGCAGATTTCCTTTGCAAGCTTGCTTGGTTGGCCAAAAAGGGCGTATGCGTTTTTTCCTGAATATATTCAGGAAAAAACGCATACGCCCTTTTTGGCCAAGTGCATCATTGTGGACGTTCTGCCTCTTTTCCTATGCTTTACATGCAATTCCCATCTACCTCCTGAAATCGGTTTCCTGCAATTCTGCCCCGCTTTCAAGTCCTCTTGGCAGCCTTACTTCAATATATTTTTGGACGATAGCTGTCATTTATAACTCTGCAGGTTTGTGAATTACAGTGCCCCTGAGCTCCTTTCTTCAACTCGCTTTCTTGTGAGCTGGCCGCAACACCGCAGGATTGCTTCAGGCCCTAGTGTGGTTCCGGCACGGCACGCTGAGCCTTTGGTTAATTCCTCTTCCTGGTGGGAAATGAGAGTTAAATTTGCCCGTCCAGACACCCCCAGCTAGTCTCTCATTGGTTCTCCCTATTCCTGTACATTTTCCGCAGAAATTGCAAACTGGGCCAAACAGGAGGTTAAAGGCACTGACTCTCCAAGTGGGGAGAGTGTTAGTAAAGCGTCTGGAGTTTGCACCCGAGTACCAGGGGACGAAAACTGAGACACATTTGAACACGTTTCCCGATCACACGGTGGATCATACTCTGGGTTCCACATGCATGTTTTAGCTGAAGGAAGAATCCCTTAAACCTGGAGAGTTGAGACCCATGGAATGGGTACCATGCAATATGACTTCAAAGGGTCTGCATTTGCTCACCGAACCTCACCAATCCTATCACTGCTGCGTTTATGCTGCTGTACACACGCTTGATTGTCTTTCGGAGACATATAAATCCGTAGGTTTTAAGATTATTTCTAGTCAGGTATATTCTTAGGCGTTTAATATGGGGTGTTGAGTCCACTTCGTTCAGCAAGGAGTAGCTCTTGTCTATTACATATTTGGCTTATGGAACGGTATCTGTGCTAATTTCAATCTCTGGTTTCATGCAGCACCCCAACTCACCTTTCCCCTTAAGCTAGCGTAAGTTGGTTTTCTACATTTGAGACCCTGTTCTGTTTTGTAATTCAGTTCCTGTGTAGCCAAGTTTACATTCCGTGTAGTAGTGATATCTTATGATGTTTCTTTTTCTGTGTGACTTATTTCACTTACAATCATCGTACCTTAATCCACTCATTATGCTGCTACGGGCCTGATGACATAGATTTCATTGCTGAGTGATATTGCATTGTACGTAAGTACCACAACTTCTTTATCCATTTTTCGCTTTCTGTGATATTGAACTTGTACCGTAAACGAGGTTCTTGTAAACAGAGCCGTCCCAACCTTTGGGGTGGCTGTGTCTTTTTGATTTTAATTTCCCTAAGCTATAGGACCATAAGTGGAAGTGCCCTAGGCTCTGTTGCTTTGTTTTTTAGATGTTTCAGGAAACAGCATACACTTCTCCAGAGTGGCTGTTGGCAATTTACATCCCGCCCATCAGCATAACAAGGCTCCCAATTCTCCATGTCCTGTCTTGCCTTTCTGGATTTTACACTGTTTTCAGATGGCCCTTTTGACCGGGGGGCAGTGAGACTTCATTGTAGTGCAGATTTCCTTTGCAAGCTTGCTTGGTTGGCCAAAAAGGGCGTATGCGTTTTTTCCTGAATATATTCAGGAAAAAACGCATACGCCCTTTTTGGCCAAGTGCATCATTGTGGACGTTCTGCCTCTTTTCCTATGCTTTACATGCAATTCCCGTCTACCTCCTGAAATCGGTTTCCTGCAATTCTGCCCCGCTTTCAAGTCCTCTTGGCAGCCTTACTTCAATATATTTTTGGACGATAGCTGTCATTTATAACTCTGCAGGTTTGTGAATTACAGTGCCCCTGAGCTCCTTTCTTCAACTCGCTTTCTTGTGAGCTGGCCGCAACACCGCAGGATTGCTTCAGGCCCTAGTGTGGTTCCGGCACGGCACGCTGAGCCTTTGGTTAATTCCTCTTCCTGGTGGGAAATGAGAGTTAAATTTGCCCGTCCAGACACCCCCAGCTAGTCTCTCATTGGTTCTCCCCATTCCTGTACATTTTCCGCAGAAATTGCAAACTGGGCCAAACAGGAGGTTAAAGGCACTGACTCTCCAAGTGGGGAGAGTGTTAGTAAAGTGTCTGGAGTTTGCACCCGAGTACCAGGGGACGAAAACTGAGACACATTTGAACACGTTTCCCGATCACACGGTGGATCATACTCTGGGTTCCACATGCATGTTTTAGCTGAAGGAAGAATCCCTTAAACCTGGAGAGTTGAGACCCATGGAATGGGTACCATGCAATATGACTTCAAAGGGTCTGCATTTGCTCACCGAACCTCACCAATCCTATCACTGCTGCGTTTATGCCGCTGTACACACGCTTGATTGTCTTTCGGAGACATATAAATCCGTAGGTTTTAAGATTATTTCTAGTCAGGTATATTCTTAGGCGTTTAATATGGGGTGTTGAGTCCACTTCGTTGAGCAAGGAGTAGCTCTTGTCTATTACATATTTGGCTTATGGAACGGTATCTGTGCTAATTTCAATCTCTGGTTTCATGCAGCACCCCAACTCACCTTTCCCCTTAAGCTAGCGTAAGTTGGTTTTCTACATTTGAGACCCTGTTCTGTTTTGTAATTCAGTTCCTGTGTAGCCAAGTTTACATTCCGTGTAGTAGTGATATCTTATGATGTTTCTTTTTCTGTGTGACTTATTTCACTTACAATCATCGTACCTTAATCCACTCATTATGCTGCTACGGGCCTGATGACATAGATTTCATTGCTGAGTGATATTGCATTGTACGTAAGTACCACAACTTCTTTATCCATTTTTCGCTTTCTGTGATATTGAACTTGTACCGTAAACGAGGTTCTTGTAAACAGAGCCGTCCCAAACTTTGGGGTGGCTGTGTCTTTTTGATTTTAATTTCCCTAAGCTATAGGACCATAAGTGGAAGTGCCCTAGGCTCTGTTGCTTTGTTTTTTAGATGTTTCAGGAAACAGCATACACTTCTCCAGAGTGGCTGTTGGCAATTTACATCCCGCCCATCAGCATAACAAGGCTCCCAATTCTCCATGTCCTGTCTTGCCTTTCTGGATTTTACACTTTTTTCAGATGGCCCTTTTGACCGGGGGGCAGTGAGACTTCATTGTAGTGCAGATTTCCTTTGCAAGCTTGCTTGGTTGGCCAAAAAGGGCGTATGCGTTTTTTCCTGAATATATTCAGGAAAAAACGCATACGCCCTTTTTGGCCAAGTGCATCATTGTGGACGTTCTGCCTCTTTTCCTATGCTTTACATGCAATTCCCGTCTACCTCCTGAAATCGGTTTCCTGCAATTCTGCCCCGCTTTCAAGTCCTCTTGGCAGCCTTACTTCAATATATTTTTGGACGATAGCTGTCATTTATAACTCTGCAGGTTTGTGAATTACAGTGCCCCTGAGCTCCTTTCTTCAACTCGCTTTCTTGTGAGCTGGCCGCAACACCGCAGGATTGCTTCAGGCCCTAGTGTGGTTCCGGCACGGCACGCTGAGCCTTTGGTTAATTCCTCTTCCTGGTGGGAAATGAGAGTTAAATTTGCCCGTCCAGACACCCCCAGCTAGTCTCTCATTGGTTCTCCCCATTCCTGTACATTTTCCGCAGAAATTGCAAACTGGGCCAAACAGGAGGTTAAAGGCACTGACTCTCCAAGTGGGGAGAGTGTTAGTAAAGCGTCTGGAGTTTGCACCCGAGTACCAGGGGACGAAAACTGAGACACATTTGAACACGTTTCCCGATCACACGGTGGATCATACTCTGGGTTCCACATGCATGTTTTAGCTGAAGGAAGAATCCCTTAAACCTGGAGAGTTGAGACCCATGGAATGGGTACCATGCAATATGACTTCAAAGGGTCTGCATTTGCTCACCGAACCTCACCAATCCTATCACTGCTGCGTTTATGCCGCTGTACACACGCTTGATTGTCTTTCGGAGACATATAAATCCGTAGGTTTTAAGATTATTTCTAGTCAGGTATATTCTTAGGCGTTTAATATGGGGTGTTGAGTCCACTTCGTTGAGCAAGGAGTAGCTCTTGTCTATTACATATTTGGCTTATGGAACGGTATCTGTGCTAATTTCAATCTCTGGTTTCATGCAGCACCCCAACTCACCTTTCCCCTTAAGCTAGTGTAAGTTGGTTTTCTACATTTGAGACCCTGTTCTGTTTTGTAATTCAGTTCCTGTGTAGCCAAGTTTACATTCCGTGTAGTAGTGATATCTTATGATGTTTCTTTTTCTGTGTGACTTATTTCACTTACAATCATCGTACCTTAATCCACTCATTATGCTGCTACGGGCCTGATGACATAGATTTCATTGCTGAGTGATATTGCATTGTACGTAAGTACCACAACTTCTTTATCCATTTTTCGCTTTCTGTGATATTGAACTTGTACCGTAAACGAGGTTCTTGTAAACAGAGCCGTCCCAAACTTTGGGGTGGCTGTGTCTTTTTGATTTTAATTTCCCTAAGCTATAGGACCATAAGTGGAAGTGCCCTAGGCTCTGTTGCTTTGTTTTTTAGATGTTTCAGGAAACAGCATACACTTCTCCAGAGTGGCTGTTGGCAATTTACATCCCGCCCATCAGCATAACAAGGCTCCCAATTCTCCATGTCCTGTCTTGCCTTTCTGGATTTTACACTTTTTTCAGATGGCCCTTTTGACCGGGGGGCAGTGAGACTTCATTGTAGTGCAGATTTCCTTTGCAAGCTTGCTTGGTTGGCCAAAAAGGGCGTATGCGTTTTTTCCTGAATATATTCAGGAAAAAACGCATACGCCCTTTTTGGCCAAGTGCATCATTGTGGACGTTCTGCCTCTTTTCCTATGCTTTACATGCAATTCCCGTCTACCTCCTGAAATCGGTTTCCTGCAATTCTGCCCCGCTTTCAAGTCCTCTTGGCAGCCTTACTTCAATATATTTTTGGACGATAGCTGTCATTTATAACTCTGCAGGTTTGTGAATTACAGTGCCCCTGAGCTCCTTTCTTCAACTCGCTTTCTTGTGAGCTGGCCGCAACACCGCAGGATTGCTTCAGGCCCTAGTGTGGTTCCGGCACGGCACGCTGAGCCTTTGGTTAATTCCTCTTCCTGGTGGGAAATGAGAGTTAAATTTGCCCGTCCAGACACCCCCAGCTAGTCTCTCATTGGTTCTCCCTATTCCTGTACATTTTCCGCAGAAATTGCAAACTGGGCCAAACAGGAGGTTAAAGGCACTGACTCTCCAAGTGGGGAGAGTGTTAGTAAAGCGTCTGGAGTTTGCACCCGAGTACCAGGGGACGAAAACTGAGACACATTTGAACACGTTTCCCGATCACACGGTGGATCATACTCTGGGTTCCACATGCATGTTTTAGCTGAAGGAAGAATCCCTTAAACCTGGAGAGTTGAGACCCATGGAATGGGTACCATGCAATATGACTTCAAAGGGTCTGCATTTGCTCACCGAACCTCACCAATCCTATCACTGCTGCGTTTATGCTGCTGTACACACGCTTGATTGTCTTTCGGAGACATATAAATCCGTAGGTTTTAAGATTATTTCTAGTCAGGTATATTCTTAGGCGTTTAATATGGGGTGTTGAGTCCACTTCGTTCAGCAAGGAGTAGCTCTTGTCTATTACATATTTGGCTTATGGAACGGTATCTGTGCTAATTTCAATCTCTGGTTTCATGCAGCACCCCAACTCACCTTTCCCCTTAAGCTAGCGTAAGTTGGTTTTCTACATTTGAGACCCTGTTCTGTTTTGTAATTCAGTTCCTGTGTAGCCAAGTTTACATTCCGTGTAGTAGTGATATCTTATGATGTTTCTTTTTCTGTGTGACTTATTTCACTTACAATCATCGTACCTTAATCCACTCATTATGCTGCTACGGGCCTGATGACATAGATTTCATTGCTGAGTGATATTGCATTGTACGTAAGTACCACAACTTCTTTATCCATTTTTCGCTTTCTGTGATATTGAACTTGTACCGTAAACGAGGTTCTTGTAAACAGAGCCGTCCCAACCTTTGGGGTGGCTGTGTCTTTTTGATTTTAATTTCCCTAAGCTATAGGACCATAAGTGGAAGTGCCCTAGGCTCTGTTGCTTTGTTTTTTAGATGTTTCAGGAAACAGCATACACTTCTCCAGAGTGGCTGTTGGCAATTTACATCCCGCCCATCAGCATAACAAGGCTCCCAATTCTCCATGTCCTGTCTTGCCTTTCTGGATTTTACACTGTTTTCAGATGGCCCTTTTGACCGGGGGGCAGTGAGACTTCATTGTAGTGCAGATTTCCTTTGCAAGCTTGCTTGGTTGGCCAAAAAGGGCGTATGCGTTTTTTCCTGAATATATTCAGGAAAAAACGCATACGCCCTTTTTGGCCAAGTGCATCATTGTGGACGTTCTGCCTCTTTTCCTATGCTTTACATGCAATTCCCGTCTACCTCCTGAAATCGATTTCCTGCAATTCTGCCCCGCTTTCAAGTCCTCTTGGCAGCCTTACTTCAATATATTTTTGGACGATAGCTGTCATTTATAACTCTGCAGGTTTGTGAATTACAGTGCCCCTGAGCTCCTTTCTTCAACTCGCTTTCTTGTGAGCTGGCCGCAACACCGCAGGATTGCTTCAGGCCCTAGTGTGGTTCCGGCACGGCACGCTGAGCCTTTGGTTAATTCCTCTTCCTGGTGGGAAATGAGAGTTAAATTTGCCCGTCCAGACACCCCCAGCTAGTCTCTCATTGGTTCTCCCCATTCCTGTACATTTTCCGCAGAAATTGCAAACTGGGCCAAACAGGAGGTTAAAGGCACTGACTCTCCAAGTGGGGAGAGTGTTAGTAAAGCGTCTGGAGTTTGCACCCGAGTACCAGGGGACGAAAACTGAGACACATTTGAACACGTTTCCCGATCACACGGTGGATCATACTCTGGGTTCCACATGCATGTTTTAGCTGAAGGAAGAATCCCTTAAACCTGGAGAGTTGAGACCCATGGAATGGGTACCATGCAATATGACTTCAAAGGGTCTGCATTTGCTCACCGAACCTCACCAATCCTATCACTGCTGCGTTTATGCCGCTGTACACACGCTTGATTGTCTTTCGGAGACATATAAATCCGTAGGTTTTAAGATTATTTCTAGTCAGGTATATTCTTAGGCGTTTAATATGGGGTGTTGAGTCCACTTCGTTGAGCAAGGAGTAGCTCTTGTCTATTACATATTTGGCTTATGGAACGGTATCTGTGCTAATTTCAATCTCTGGTTTCATGCAGCACCCCAACTCACCTTTCCCCTTAAGCTAGCGTAAGTTGGTTTTCTACATTTGAGACCCTGTTCTGTTTTGTAATTCAGTTCCTGTGTAGCCAAGTTTACATTCCGTGTAGTAGTGATATCTTATGATGTTTCTTTTTCTGTGTGACTTATTTCACTTACAATCATCGTACCTTAATCCACTCATTATGCTGCTACGGGCCTGATGACATAGATTTCATTGCTGAGTGATATTGCATTGTACGTAAGTACCACAACTTCTTTATCCATTTTTCGCTTTCTGTGATATTGAACTTGTACCGTAAACGAGGTTCTTGTAAACAGAGCCGTCCCAAACTTTGGGGTGGCTGTGTCTTTTTGATTTTAATTTCCCTAAGCTATAGGACCATAAGTGGAAGTGCCCTAGGCTCTGTTGCTTTGTTTTTTAGATGTTTCAGGAAACAGCATACACTTCTCCAGAGTGGCTGTTGGCAATTTACATCCCGCCCATCAGCATAACAAGGCTCCCAATTCTCCATGTCCTGTCTTGCCTTTCTGGATTTTACACTTTTTTCAGATGGCCCTTTTGACCGGGGGGCAGTGAGACTTCATTGTAGTGCAGATTTCCTTTGCAAGCTTGCTTGGTTGGCCAAAAAGGGCGTATGCGTTTTTTCCTGAATATATTCAGGAAAAAACGCATACGCCCTTTTTGGCCAAGTGCATCATTGTGGACGTTCTGCCTCTTTTCCTATGCTTTACATGCAATTCCCGTCTACCTCCTGAAATCGGTTTCCTGCAATTCTGCCCCGCTTTCAAGTCCTCTTGGCAGCCTTACTTCAATATATTTTTGGACGATAGCTGTCATTTATAACTCTGCAGGTTTGTGAATTACAGTGCCCCTGAGCTCCTTTCTTCAACTCGCTTTCTTGTGAGCTGGCCGCAACACCGCAGGATTGCTTCAGGCCCTAGTGTGGTTCCGGCACGGCACGCTGAGCCTTTGGTTAATTCCTCTTCCTGGTGGGAAATGAGAGTTAAATTTGCCCGTCCAGACACCCCCAGCTAGTCTCTCATTGGTTCTCCCCATTCCTGTACATTTTCCGCAGAAATTGCAAACTGGGCCAAACAGGAGGTTAAAGGCACTGACTCTCCAAGTGGGGAGAGTGTTAGTAAAGCGTCTGGAGTTTGCACCCGAGTACCAGGGGACGAAAACTGAGACACATTTGAACACGTTTCCCGATCACACGGTGGATCATACTCTGGGTTCCACATGCATGTTTTAGCTGAAGGAAGAATCCCTTAAACCTGGAGAGTTGAGACCCATGGAATGGGTACCATGCAATATGACTTCAAAGGGTCTGCATTTGCTCACCGAACCTCACCAATCCTATCACTGCTGCGTTTATGCCGCTGTACACACGCTTGATTGTCTTTCGGAGACATATAAATCCGTAGGTTTTAAGATTATTTCTAGTCAGGTATATTCTTAGGCGTTTAATATGGGGTGTTGAGTCCACTTCGTTGAGCAAGGAGTAGCTCTTGTCTATTACATATTTGGCTTATGGAACGGTATCTGTGCTAATTTCAATCTCTGGTTTCATGCAGCACCCCAACTCACCTTTCCCCTTAAGCTAGTGTAAGTTGGTTTTCTACATTTGAGACCCTGTTCTGTTTTGTAATTCAGTTCCTGTGTAGCCAAGTTTACATTCCGTGTAGTAGTGATATCTTATGATGTTTCTTTTTCTGTGTGACTTATTTCACTTACAATCATCGTACCTTAATCCACTCATTATGCTGCTACGGGCCTGATGACATAGATTTCATTGCTGAGTGATATTGCATTGTACGTAAGTACCACAACTTCTTTATCCATTTTTCGCTTTCTGTGATATTGAACTTGTACCGTAAACGAGGTTCTTGTAAACAGAGCCGTCCCAAACTTTGGGGTGGCTGTGTCTTTTTGATTTTAATTTCCCTAAGCTATAGGACCATAAGTGGAAGTGCCCTAGGCTCTGTTGCTTTGTTTTTTAGATGTTTCAGGAAACAGCATACACTTCTCCAGAGTGGCTGTTGGCAATTTACATCCCGCCCATCAGCATAACAAGGCTCCCAATTCTCCATGTCCTGTCTTGCCTTTCTGGATTTTACACTTTTTTCAGATGGCCCTTTTGACCGGGGGGCAGTGAGACTTCATTGTAGTGCAGATTTCCTTTGCAAGCTTGCTTGGTTGGCCAAAAAGGGCGTATGCGTTTTTTCCTGAATATATTCAGGAAAAAACGCATACGCCCTTTTTGGCCAAGTGCATCATTGTGGACGTTCTGCCTCTTTTCCTATGCTTTACATGCAATTCCCGTCTACCTCCTGAAATCGGTTTCCTGCAATTCTGCCCCGCTTTCAAGTCCTCTTGGCAGCCTTACTTCAATATATTTTTGGACGATAGCTGTCATTTATAACTCTGCAGGTTTGTGAATTACAGTGCCCCTGAGCTCCTTTCTTCAACTCGCTTTCTTGTGAGCTGGCCGCAACACCGCAGGATTGCTTCAGGCCCTAGTGTGGTTCCGGCACGGCACGCTGAGCCTTTGGTTAATTCCTCTTCCTGGTGGGAAATGAGAGTTAAATTTGCCCGTCCAGACACCCCCAGCTAGTCTCTCATTGGTTCTCCCTATTCCTGTACATTTTCCGCAGAAATTGCAAACTGGGCCAAACAGGAGGTTAAAGGCACTGACTCTCCAAGTGGGGAGAGTGTTAGTAAAGCGTCTGGAGTTTGCACCCGAGTACCAGGGGACGAAAACTGAGACACATTTGAACACGTTTCCCGATCACACGGTGGATCATACTCTGGGTTCCACATGCATGTTTTAGCTGAAGGAAGAATCCCTTAAACCTGGAGAGTTGAGACCCATGGAATGGGTACCATGCAATATGACTTCAAAGGGTCTGCATTTGCTCACCGAACCTCACCAATCCTATCACTGCTGCGTTTATGCTGCTGTACACACGCTTGATTGTCTTTCGGAGACATATAAATCCGTAGGTTTTAAGATTATTTCTAGTCAGGTATATTCTTAGGCGTTTAATATGGGGTGTTGAGTCCACTTCGTTCAGCAAGGAGTAGCTCTTGTCTATTACATATTTGGCTTATGGAACGGTATCTGTGCTAATTTCAATCTCTGGTTTCATGCAGCACCCCAACTCACCTTTCCCCTTAAGCTAGCGTAAGTTGGTTTTCTACATTTGAGACCCTGTTCTGTTTTGTAATTCAGTTCCTGTGTAGCCAAGTTTACATTCCGTGTAGTAGTGATATCTTATGATGTTTCTTTTTCTGTGTGACTTATTTCACTTACAATCATCGTACCTTAATCCACTCATTATGCTGCTACGGGCCTGATGACATAGATTTCATTGCTGAGTGATATTGCATTGTACGTAAGTACCACAACTTCTTTATCCATTTTTCGCTTTCTGTGATATTGAACTTGTACCGTAAACGAGGTTCTTGTAAACAGAGCCGTCCCAACCTTTGGGGTGGCTGTGTCTTTTTGATTTTAATTTCCCTAAGCTATAGGACCATAAGTGGAAGTGCCCTAGGCTCTGTTGCTTTGTTTTTTAGATGTTTCAGGAAACAGCATACACTTCTCCAGAGTGGCTGTTGGCAATTTACATCCCGCCCATCAGCATAACAAGGCTCCCAATTCTCCATGTCCTGTCTTGCCTTTCTGGATTTTACACTGTTTTCAGATGGCCCTTTTGACCGGGGGGCAGTGAGACTTCATTGTAGTGCAGATTTCCTTTGCAAGCTTGCTTGGTTGGCCAAAAAGGGCGTATGCGTTTTTTCCTGAATATATTCAGGAAAAAACGCATACGCCCTTTTTGGCCAAGTGCATCATTGTGGACGTTCTGCCTCTTTTCCTATGCTTTACATGCAATTCCCGTCTACCTCCTGAAATCGATTTCCTGCAATTCTGCCCCGCTTTCAAGTCCTCTTGGCAGCCTTACTTCAATATATTTTTGGACGATAGCTGTCATTTATAACTCTGCAGGTTTGTGAATTACAGTGCCCCTGAGCTCCTTTCTTCAACTCGCTTTCTTGTGAGCTGGCCGCAACACCGCAGGATTGCTTCAGGCCCTAGTGTGGTTCCGGCACGGCACGCTGAGCCTTTGGTTAATTCCTCTTCCTGGTGGGAAATGAGAGTTAAATTTGCCCGTCCAGACACCCCCAGCTAGTCTCTCATTGGTTCTCCCCATTCCTGTACATTTTCCGCAGAAATTGCAAACTGGGCCAAACAGGAGGTTAAAGGCACTGACTCTCCAAGTGGGGAGAGTGTTAGTAAAGCGTCTGGAGTTTGCACCCGAGTACCAGGGGACGAAAACTGAGACACATTTGAACACGTTTCCCGATCACACGGTGGATCATACTCTGGGTTCCACATGCATGTTTTAGCTGAAGGAAGAATCCCTTAAACCTGGAGAGTTGAGACCCATGGAATGGGTACCATGCAATATGACTTCAAAGGGTCTGCATTTGCTCACCGAACCTCACCAATCCTATCACTGCTGCGTTTATGCCGCTGTACACACGCTTGATTGTCTTTCGGAGACATATAAATCCGTAGGTTTTAAGATTATTTCTAGTCAGGTATATTCTTAGG